>NC_041391.1:643178537-643251760 GCF_002162155.2 Triticum dicoccoides | reverse complement strand
GGGAGAGGAGAGGGCGGCGTCACGGCGTCGGGGCATCGGGGCGGAGACGAGGATGACGGGGCGGCGTCACGGCGTCGGGGCGGCGTCGAGGCGGCGGGGCAGCGGCGTCGGGAGAGGAGAGGGGAAGGGGCTCGAGGGCGAGGGCGAGGGAGAAAGAGGGGATAGGTTTGGGCCGGGGAGGAAGTATGGATGGGGGCGGCACAATACTAATGGCGCACCACCCCTTGGTGCGCCATAAGTACATCCATACTAATGGCGCACCTCACCCTGGTGCGCCATTAGTATTTTTTTTGATTTCTGCTCGAGCCAATAGGTTATCTTCCACCTGACCTGATCCACACCAAGTTCCCTCTACTAGCTCGACTGGTCAGTAGCCAGTTCTCACACCAGGAGGTCCTGGGTTCGATTCCCAGGCTCCACAATTCTTTTTTATGCATTTAAAATGTTGTTTGATACTTATTTGTGTTTAAATATGTTCAAACTTGTTTAAATCATAACAGTAATATTTTTTATAAGACAGTAATAATTTTTTTAAAAAATATCATCAAACAGTAATGCCGGTGGAGCGGGGGAGGGTGCGTGGGGTGCGGGGGGTCGGCGGCGGCGGTTGAGTAGGGGAGGGGTGCGGGGGGGTCGGCGGCGGCGGTTGAGTAGGGGAATCGAGGGTGCGGGGGGTCGGCGGCGGCGGCCGGCCGGTGGACCAGGGGGTGCTCGGCGGCGAGGGGGACCGGATCTGGCGAGGTGGGATAGCGATCGAGATGGAGGGGGATCGAGATCGAGTGTCCATGAAATTTAAAAATATTCATGATAGTTCAAAAAGTGCCCATGAAATACAATCGAGAAATGAAGGCTACGATTTAAATACAATCGATCTTAGCTAGCTATCTGTTCACAATCTTCTTGCCCTTCTTTTTCGCAAATGGAGTTCTTCTCTAGAACGGACGTCCTTTAGGTAGGGTGGTCCTGCTTCTTCTTGTCGTGTATGCTGCTACTTCATCATCGTTGTCATGTTCGATCCTCGGGTCGCCGTACTTGTTGAAGTCTTGCTCATTGGCTACTCCATCCATTCCGATGATCTTCCTTTTGCCTCTCCTCACGACAACACGACTGGGCTTTGATGGGTCGGTAATGAAGAAGCATTGGTCCACTTGGGAAGCCAGTACCCATGGCTCATTTTTCACGGTGACGTTTGCGCCCGCGGTCTTGGATTTGGCTTCGGGTATAACCATGGTGGTGAAATACCGGTCTTCTTTTAGGACGCTATTCGCCCATCTAACACGGAACATCGGGACCTTCTCTCCAGCGTAGCTCAGCTCCCAGATCTCCTCGATCCTTCCATAGTATCTGTCCTTGTCGTTACCGGTGTAGGATTCCATCGTTACCCCGGAGTTCTGATAACCATCGCTCTTCATGTCCTTGGCCTCGGTGTAGAATGTGTAGCTATTGATATCGTATGCCTCATAGGTCATCAGGTTGTGCTCGGTGCCCTGTGACAAGGCGAATATGAGTTGTTCTTCCGCGGAAGAATCCTCATGTAAAGGGTACGACAGAAGCTTCTGCTTGAACCAACGCGTGAAACATGAGTTGTGCTCTTTGATTATATCTCCGTCCGTCCTCTGCTGGCCTCGGTCATTGTACATCTTCTTAATAAATGTTTTGTGCTCTACCACCCAAGGATCGACCACGTCTATGTGTTGTAGTGCGACTAGGTTTGCTCTTTCAAAGTTGGTGAGTCGACCCTCTAAGTCGACATGCATTTCGCGGCGACCCTCACGGTGACCCCATCCAGCGAGCCTGCCGAGGTGCCTGTTGACGGGTAGACCAACGGGGTTCTCGATGCCTAGATAATTCGTGCAGTAGGAGATGCACTCTTCGGTCAGAAAGCCCCTGGCTATACTTCCCTCTGGACGTGACATGTTGCGAACGTATCCTTTGATGACACCATTCATCCTTTCGAACGGCATCATGCTGTGTAGGAACGTCGGCCCGAGTTGGATGATATCCTCCACTATATGGACCAACAGATGCACCATAACGTCGAAGAATGCGGGCGGGAAGTACATCTCAAGCTCGCATAGTATCACCACGATCTCTTCCTGTAGCCTTCTGAGTTGCCTCACGCCAATCGACTTCCGAGAGATGACGTCGAAAAAGTTGCATCGGCCAAATAGCGTTTCACAGACGTGCGCATCCATGATCCCACGGATTGCAACTGGAAGTATCTGCGTCATCAGCATGTGACAGTCGTGAGACTTCATCCCACTGAACTTCTGCTTCGCTGGGTCTAGGTATCTGCTTATCTTCCCCGCGTAACCGTAAGGAAGTTTTACTCCTAGGAGGCAGGTGAAAAACTGCTCGATCTCCTCCAGACTTAGAGTGAAGCACGCGGGAGGGTAGTCATTTTTGGTCTTCTTGGCCTTTTTGCCTTTGCGACGACTTTCTGTGTCCTGCTTCGCCTCATCATCATCATCATCATCATCATCATCATCATCATCATAATCATCATTAGCGTGAAGCTCCTGCCTGATGCCCATTGATTTCAAGTCTGCCCTTGCTTTCGGCCCATCTTTGGTCCTCTCTGGCATGTTGAGCAGGGTACCAAGCAGACTCTCGCACACGTTCTTCGTGATATGCATGACATCAAGGCTGTGAGGCACATGGTGGATCTTCCAGTACGGCAAGTCCCAGAAAACAGACCTCGTTTTCCATACCTTCAGCAGCGGCTCTGGCGCCTTTCGCTTCTTTCCCGGCTCTGGCGCCTTTTGCTTCTTTCCCGGCAGTGGGCAGTCTTTCCAATTTTTCAACAGCTTGTCTATTTCCTTGCCGCTCCTCGTACACGGGCGTTTTCGGGGTTCGGTTTCACCATCGAATAGATCCTTGCGTTTCCTCCATGGGTCATCGTCGCGAAGCCACCTTCGATGTCCCATGAACACGGTTTTCGAAGACCCGGGATCTCTATCTAGCTGGCGATACGTTGTGTCATCCATGCACCTTACGCATCCAGAAAATCCGTGGACTACCTGCCCCGCGAGATATCCGTAACCGAGATAGTCGTGCACCGTCGTGAGCAGTGCGGCTCTCATAGGGAAATATTCTTTCTCTGTGGCGTCCCACGTATTGGCTGGCATTTTCCACAGCGTGTCAAGCTCCTCTTTCAGCAGCCCCAGATATAGATTGATGTCGTTCCCTGGTTGTTTCGGTCCTTCAATTAGCATACTCATGTGAATGTACTTCCTCTTCATGCACAACCAGGGGGGAAGGTTGTACATCCACACAAACACAGGCCAGGTGCTATGTGTGCTTCTCTGGCTGCCAAACGGATTGACTCCATCGGTGCTCGCGCCCAGCACGATGTTCCTTGGATCGTTCCCAAATTCTAGGTCTCCGCAGTTCAACGCTTGCCACTGGCTCGCATCCTTAGGGTGACTCAGCATCTTGTCTTTTTTATCTATCTCCAGATCATTTGCGTCATCTTCTCGCTTCTTCTCCTCCCTATCCGCGTGCCAACGCAGGAGCTTTGCTACCTTAGGGTCCGTGAAATACCGCTGCAGACGAGGAGTGATTGGACAGTACCACACCACTTTTCGAGGAGCTTTCTTCCTCTTCTTGTATCGAGTGACGCCGCACACCGGACATATGGTAGACTCCGCGTGCTCGTCCCGATAAATGATGCAATTGTTCATGCACACATGGTATTTCATGTGTGGTAAATCTAGAGGACACACGATTTTCATCGCCTCCTCCAAATTGGTCGGGCACTTGTTCCCCTTGGGAAGACGTTCGTGCCAGAATGACATGTTCTCGTCGAAGCATGCGTCGGTCATTTTGTGTTTTACCTCCATCTCCAGAGCCATGAGCGTTACTTTCAGGCGGGTATCCTCAGGCCTGCATCCTTCATACAATGGAGTAACTGCATCTAACTCAAGTTGATCCATCTTGGCTTTCTCTCGGGCGGCAGCTCTTGCGTTATCCGTCTGCTTGAGAAGCGGCTCTTGAATATGAGGGTCCTGCACCCAGCCCATCGATGGTCCAGCGTCGTCTGCTCCGCCGGCATCATCATCTTCATGATCATGCCCGTCGTCTGCTCCGGCATCTTCCTCATCATCATGTCCTGCATCTTCTACATGATGACTTTGTACAGCATCACCGTCGTGATCATCTCCTGGGGATTCTTCGTCTTCTCGCCCGCCCGAGCCGCGGTGGTTGTCTTGCTGCCCTTCCTCATTTCTTGCCCGGCCCCCATGGATGACTTCGTAGTCATCTTCATCACCTTGCCACCAATAGCCATCCATGAAACCACGCAAGAGCAGGTGGTCCCGCACCTGCCCGGAATCCGGGTCCACAATAAGGCTCTTCAGCTTGCATCTTCGACACGGACATCTTATCTCCATCTCGTTCTTTTGAAGCATCTCGGCCTTCGCGGACCTCAAAAACCTATTCACGATGCCTTCGGTCATCGTGCGGACCATGGTCGCCTGCGGGGTAGAGCAAAACAATATTTTAGAACCAAGAAATTTTTTGGCATGACTTTCCCTAAAAATAGGACCAAAAAGAATGCTTAATGCCAAAATTCTCGTCGAAACGGAAATGAATCAACATTCCGGCAAAATATTGGCAACTATCGCATTTCAAATACCGGTACACCTCCAAACACAAACACATATGCAACACCACAAACATATGCAACACCACGAACATACATAGATCTAGCTAGGCCATAAAAAGTGCATGTGCACATTGTTGTAGGGAGAACAACATAAATATAGCTTCCCCCCTTACTTACCTATCAAAACAAGGTAATTTAACCACTTAATTTGAATGAATCTATGGTGGAAATGAGGTGAAAAAGAGGAGGCACCCGAGACAAGGAGGAGGCGGTGGAGAGAATGAAGTGGGGAGAAAGTGAGTGTGGGTAGGAGAGGCTGTCCAAAATATCTTGTTTCTGCCCACTTACTAATGGCGCACCAACTCTAAATGCGCCATTAGTAATCCAGGTTACTAATGGTGCACCTTGTGGTGGTGCGCCATTAGTAGTTTTGCAAAAAAAAACAAAAAAACATACTAATGGCGCACTGTTCCACAGTGCGCTAGTAATGGCGCACGGTGGAACAGTGCGCCATTAGTAGTTTTGCAAAAAAGGAATAAAAATATAATAAAAAAACAACATTAGTGGCGCACTTTCCTATAGGTGCGCCATTACTAGTTACAACTAGTAATGGCGCACTGCCTCTGGATGCGCCATTAGTATGTTTGGACAGGCGCACTAGTTAAAAAAAAATTTGATACTAATGGCGCACCTTGGGCCAGGTGCGCCGTTAGTAGTTTCAACTCTAATGGCATATCAGAAGGTGGTGCGCCATTAGTATATACTAATGGCGCACCGCTTGTCTAGTGCGCCATTAGTGTCAATCCCATCTATAGCCCTTTTTCTAGTAGTGCGGTCTTCGCCTGCCAAAGGCTCTAGCGGTGACGCCGTCTTGGGCTCCACGGTGATCTCCGTCCTGCCGCCCTGCCGGCTTGGTCTCGTAGCACCGATATGGAAACCTTTGCCTGATGCCTCGGACTCCGTGCCTGCGCTTGCCTCATTAGCACCAAAGAGGAAACAAGGACACTACCCGCGCGGGCGCCCGCCTGGTTGCGGTCGTCATTGCTTGCGTCATTGGAACCTCGCAAGGTTCGCCTTTCCTTGATTTCTCCACTCCTCGCGAGCCAGCCTGGTGAGGCCGCTCCTGAGGAGGTCTTGTGTCATCTGCCTCGCGAGGCTTGGCCCCTCGCGAGGGTCTTGAGTGTTTGTTGGTGAAGATGGGCCGTACGGGCCTGCTGGAGAAGCCACGCCGTGGGCCGTAGGCAGGCAAGTCTGGGGACCCCCGTTCCCAGAACGCCGACAGTTGCCCCCAGGCCCAAGGCGTGCTCGGGCTTGGCTTCAAGGCGAAGCCAAAGGGCAAGCACGGAGCGCCGCGGGCCCAACAGCATGTGGCCTTGGTCGACGCATGGCGATTGATTGGACGTGGGCATCTCCGCTTCCCCATGCTGCCTCGGCAACTACCTAATTAACAAAAGGCTGGCCCGGGAAACGCTTGCCTTCATTGCTTCCCTTCGCCTTGCTCCAGATCCCCTTTCTCGCTCCTTGCTTCCTAAATCTCCAGATCCGCTTCAATCCCCTTTCGAGCTTTGGACCCATGGCGCCCCGCAAGGTCAAGGCCGGCTTGTCGCCGGCTTGGTACGAGCCGGCTCTGGACACGCCCAATGTCTCGGAGAAGAACCTCGCCGCCACGTGCTTGCTGACAGCGGGGGAGAGAAACGAGAGGGGGAAGACCAAGCTCTGGGATGGCTCCGCCCAGCCGGAGGCCTCAAACAACACCTTCTGCCCCTTCTTCATGAGCAACATCGTCACGGGCCTGGTTCCCCCCTTCTTTGATTTCTTCTACGCCATCCTCAGCCATTACAGGTTGAAGGCCCTTCACCTCCATCCCAACTCCATCCTTCTCTTGTCGATCTTCACCTTCTACTGCGAGGCGTACGTCGGCGTGATGTCGTCTGTGGCTCTGCTGCGCCACTTCTTCTTCCTCCGCATCAATGAGGGCCGCACCTCTGGGTGCGCCAATTTCATCACGGCCGGCAAGGCCCACGCGATCTCGAAGGCTGGGAAAAAGGCCGACAACTTCAGGAGCAAGTGGGTCATGATGGACGCCAAGTGTGTCCACCCACACTTGAGGTTGCCGACGGAGATGCCCCAATCTGATGTGGGGTGGACTCGCGCGAAGCTCACTGATGACCGGGCGGCGTCGGTGCTGGAGAAGATGAAAGCCGACCTGAAGCCGGGCAACGCGAATGCGGTGAAGCTAACGGGGGCCATGCTCCTGATGGAGTTCCTGACGCTGCGGGTGGCCCCGCTTCAGGCGTGCTCGCGCCCCTTGTGGACGCTCGGGGGCGAGGAAGACAAGCTTCGCCTGAGTCCGGTAGCCTAGTCTAACGAGGAGCTGGCTATAGCTCTCCGCCTCTTGGTCGGGGACGACCAAGAGTATCCATCGAGTACCATTGTTCCCTTGTTCCGTCGCAAGGACGGGGCGCAGGTCACGGCTGCCATGCCCACCTTCGGCCAGCGTGGCCTGGTGCCGCCGGCGCCCCTTGTGGTCCCGGAGGTGACGGCACCGATGCTCGTCTCTTCCAGCGAGTCCCGCAAGGGGGAAGATGAAGAGGAAGGCGAGGGACGCGATTCGGAAGCGACCATTGAGGGGACGGGGGAGTCCTCCCCCTTGAGCAAGGCCGACATCCTCCGCACCCTTCCTGACAACGACGAGGCCGGCGTCCCCTAGGAGAAGGAGGATCCGCCCGTAATCCCGATGAGGGACAGGTCGACGCTGATCTCCTGAGATGCTGCTTCTGCTCGGACGCCACCTGGAGCCCCTCCTGGCCCATCAGATGCTCCTTCTTCTGCCCCTGGCCGCGAGGCTCTCGGGCTTCAAGCTTAGCAAGAGGAGGGTGGACTACACCGCGGTAGACCAGTAAGTGTCCATGCTCCATCTTGTTCTTGATTGTGTTGTTGATCCTTGACGTTCACCATTGATTGGCTAGACCGCCACCTGCGGCGAAGAAGAGGAAGGAGGATACGGTGACACCGTCCAGGGAAGATCCATCTGTGGCGGCCATACCTCCCTCCGCGGGAAAGGGGAGCAACGACGCTCGCACCTCCCCGGCCCGGTTGGCCTCGCGAGGCCCGATAGGGCATCCTCGTTAGGAGTCATCTCCTGTGGCCCCGCTGGCTCCGGAGGCGCTGATGCCCGGCGCAGCTGCTAAGGTACCCAAAGCTCGGGAGCCGCCAGTCACCCAAGCCGTGGTGATGTTGTCACCTCTTCCTCCTCCTGCTGCGCTGCCGGTTCCAGGTCCTTCCGCCTCCCCTGACGTCTTAGAGCGTGCCCTTTCTAAGGTGACCCGGCTGTGAGAAGATCTTCAGGGCGCCGAACCCCACCTGGCAACTGGGCGCCTAGAGCTAGTCTCTGGCTGGCTTCATGCCGACATGTCCGTTCGAGCGGCGCTGAGCCAGGCCGCGGCAACCTCCAAGGGGGAGAAGCAAGCTGTTGCCTGCTACCTCTTGAGCACTGCGTTGGATTTCCCCGAAGAGGAGAGGATGATGCAGCAAAGTAGCATAAGTATTTCCCTCAGTTTTTGAGAACCAAGGTATCAATCCAGTAGGAGACCACGCACAAGTCCCTCATACCTACACAAAACGATAGCTCCTCGCAACCAACGCGTTTAGGGGTTGTCAATCCCTTCACGGTCACTTACGAGAGTGAGATCTGATAGAGATGATAAATAATATTTTTGGTATTTTTGGTATATAGATGCAAAGTGAAAAGTAAAAGACAAAGTAAAAACAAAGCAAGTAATAAAGTAATGGAGATTGATATGATGAGAATAGACCCGGGGGCCATAGGTTTCACTAGTGGCTTCTCTCAAGCGCATAGATATTCTACGGTGGGTGAACAAATTACTGTTGAGCAATTGACAGAATTGAGCATAGTTATGAGTATATCTAGGTATGATCATGTATATAGGCATCACGCCCAAGACAAGTAGATCGAAACGATTCTTCATCTACTACTATTACTCCACTCATCGACCGCTATCCAGCATGCATCTAGAGTATTCAGTTAAAAACAGAGTAACGCCTTAAGCAAGATGACATGATGTAGAGGGATAAATTCATGCAATATGATAAAAACCCCATCTTGTTATCCTCGATGGCAACAATACAATACGTGCCTTGCTGCCCCTTCTGTCACTGGGAAAGGACACCGCAAGATTGAACCCAAAGCTAAACACTTCTCCCATTGCAAGAACTACCAATCTAGTTGGCCAAACCAAACGGATAATTCAAAGAGACTTGCAAAGATAACTCAATCATACATAAAATAATTCAGAGAAGATTCAAATATTATTCATAGATAAGCTGGATCATAAACCCACAATTCATCGGTCTCAACAAACACACCGCAAAAAGAAGATTACATCGAATAGATCTCCACGAGAGAGGGGGAGAACATTGTATTGAGATCCAAAAAGAGAGAAGAAGCCATCTAGCTACTAGCTATGGACCCGAAGGTCTGAAGTAAACTACTCACACTTCATCGGAGGGGCTATGGTGTTGATGTAGAAGCCCTCCGTGGTGGATGCCCCCTCCGGCGGAGCTCCGGAACAGGCCCCAAGATGGGATCTCGTGGATACAGAAGGTTGCGGTGGTGGAATTAGGTTTTTGGCTCCTGTTCTAATCGTTTGGGGGATACGTAGGTATATATAGGAGGAAGGAGTACGTCGGTAGAGCAACAGGGGGGCTGTCGGTGTCAAAACCGGCGGATCTCGGGTAGGGGGTCCCGAACTGTGCGTCTAGGCGGATGGTAACAGGAGACAAGGGACACAATGTTTTTACCCAGGTTCGGGCCCTCTCGATGGAGGTAAAACCCTACTCCTGCTTGATTGATATTGATGATATGGGTAGTACAAGAGTGGATCTACCACGAGATCAAGGAGGCTAAACCCTAGAAGCTAGCCTATGGTATGATTGTTGTTATTGTGTCCTATGGACTAAAACCCTCCGGTTTATATAGACACCGGAGAGGGCTAGGGTTACACAGAGTCGGTTACAATGGTAGGAGATATACATATTCGTATTGCCAAGCTTGCTTTCCACGCCAAGGAAAGTTCCATCCGGACACGGGACGAAGTCTTCAATCTTGTATCTTCATAGTCTTGGAGTCCGGCCGATGATGATAGTTCGGCTATCCGGACACCCCCTAGTCCAGGACTCCCTCAGTAGCCCCTGAACCAGGCTTCAATGATGACGAGTCCGGCGCGCATGTTGTCTTCGGCATTGCAAGGCGGGTTCCTCCTCCGAATAATTCATAGAAGATTGTGAACACCTGGATAGTGTCCGGCTCTGTAAAATAAATTCCACATACCATCGTAGAGAGAATAATATTTACACAATATCAATCTGCTGACGTATTTTGTGGCATGACGTCACACCACAACCAAGCCTTTACTCGAATTGTTTTTATTATACCATATCAACGAGTTTAGCGAAGCGGTTTCCTTGGCACGTCTTGTCGAAGCACAGATCATGTTCCCCTTATTCTGGGATTCCCATCAATGCGGACGTGGGTAACCCAACTGCGCCATTGATTGCAGCGCTTGGAAGATAAGCGAGTTTTACCACGCCGGTGGGGACGCATAGTTTCGTCTGCCCATATATAAGGGGATAAGGATCCACCTTTTCACCTACGCCTTCTTACTCCTTTGCTTATCCATCTCCGCGCACTCGAGCTCCAGCGCCCAAGTCCGCACATCTCACCTCGACCTTCTCCAGCCATGTCCGGAGCGGGAGGCAAGTGGATGGCCTCCTCCGTTACGGAGGGGCACATCAAGAAGCTGCGCAGCACCGGATATCTGTCCAGCGACATCGCGCACCGGCTCCCCGACGAGGGGCAGCTCATCCCCACCCCCGGGCCCCATGAGAGGGTGGTATTCCTTCCCCATTTCCTCCACGGACTGGGCTTCCCACTCCACCCCTTTGTCCGGGGGCTCATGTTCTACTACAGCCTGGACTTCCACGATCTGGCCCCGAATTTCATCCTCAATATCTCGGCGTTTATCGTCGTGTGTGAGGCCTTCCTCTACATCCAGCCCCACTTCGGCTTGTGGCTCAAGACCTTCAATGTCAAGCCGAAGGTTGTGAAGGGCAGCCAAGCGGAGTGCGGAGGCGCCATGGTGGGAAAAATGCCCAACGTCACTTGGCTCGAGGGCGCCTTCGTGGAAACCATCAAAGGGTGGCAATCGGGGTGGTTCTACATCACCGAGCCGCGTGACCCTAAATGGGCAGCGGCCCCCGAATTCAGATCTAGCATCCCCATGCGGCTCACCTCCTGGAAAGAGAAGGGCCTGCTATGGGGTAGTTTGGAAAAGCTGACCGGACTCCAGTCCTGTCTCCAAACCCTGGTGAAATAGAAGCTCAAGCTTGTCAATGTGATCCAGGTCATGCTCGTCCACCGGATTCTCCCCTGCCAACAGCGGGACTTCAATTTGTGGGAGTTCAATCTGGCACAGCACCAAACCCTGAGCGGCCTCTTCGACACTACGTACAAAGATGCCTGGAGGGTGCTGTTCAAGGGCGGCGAGGCCCCCGCATCCGCTACTGAAGATCGTGGATTTAGCTCGCAGCGTCCAGCTGGCAAGGTAAGCCATGTTATCCTCTATGGGACACTTGCTTTTCATAGTTTGACACTATGCGGGATCTAAACTCCCGATACCTTTAACAGGCCTGGCAGAAGACGTTTGGACAGGTTAACTGTTCGGCTCCCCTTCCAGAAGACCCAGCGGATGCCCGTCTAACAGGGCTGCTGGTTCCGGCACTTTACGTAGTGCCGGAGAAGAAGGCCAAGAAGAAGGCCACGGGAACCCGAAGGAGTTCCCGGCGTCAGGTAGTATCGGACTCATCGTCCGATGACTCCGAGGCGGACTCCTCCCTCGAGGACGAGGAGGAGAAGAAAGAGGCCTCTCCCCCAGCGGGGGGAGAGAAGAAGAGGAAGGCCTCCCGAACGAAGGAGTCCGAAGGGTCCAAGAAGGGAAGGACCCTTCCCCCGGACTGTTCCACCAACGTCGGCGATGGCGACGAGGAGTGGCCCTCAAGGGCCAAGCCCCTGGCGAGATCGTAAGTATCCAGACTCCTAAATGATTTATAATTTTTCTTTTTGTCGCATGGTGTCTTTCTAATGCCGCATACAACCCTGTAGTCCGCCCAAGGACGATCTTCCCGCTTCATCGAGCGGGTCTTTGGCCACGTCGGATATGGATTCTCTTCCGACCGCCTCCACCCCCCGCGATGCTGACGACGCCGAGGTGGGATCCCGGGAAGGGACCCACCAGGAGGAGGAGGCCCCGGAGGTGCCGCAGGGCAACCTCCCGGACTTTGCACCGGACTCCGCACCGTAATCTGCAGTGGTTCCGGAGTCCGGCGGGCGGCCCCTTCGTAAGAAGGGCAAGACCGTGACACCGGCGGCCTCTGTCCAACCGGAGGAGCCAGATAACTTGCTGGAGGCGCTCAATGGTGCTTCCATCGAAGAAGAACACCGCACTGTCATGAGTGCGGTGATTCAGAAGGTTCAGCTTGCCAAGAGCGGGCTGACCGAGGCCTGCAGCAGCCTTCTAACAGGCTTTGAGGTAAGAATTTTAAGATATGTAATATAATACCGCATAGACAGTAGCCCTTGATGCTCGGTTCGGTGTTCGGAAACAAAAGCCGGACTGAGGATCTAAAAAGATATACGCAGGAGTCTTACAAAATATGTCAATATGGGATTGCAGGCTGCGCTGCTGACCTCTGCCGCACTGACTGCGGAGGTCAATGCTTTGAAGCAAAGCCTCGAGCAGTCCGAGAGAGAGCTCGGCCGTGCCAAGAAGCAGCTCGAGGACAAGGAAGGTGAGTAACACCTTATTAAAGTTTTACCTTACAGAAAAGGATTTGGTTGCAAGAGGAATGACAAGGATAACGTGGGTACTCCAGGGGCCACGAACGAGGTGGCGACCCTGAAGGAGGCGGTGTCCGTGGCCGAACGCAATGCGGCTGTGGAACGAGCTGAGCGAGGGAAGCAGGAGGCGCGGGTGGCAGAGGTACAGCAAGAGCTCCAGGCTCTCGTGGAAAAGCACAAGAGTTTGGAGCATGACTCAAAGACTCGAGAGTCCGAGCTTGCGTCGGCTCTTGAGAGTGCCAAAGCCGCTAAGGCCGATGCCCACAAGGCCCTCCAGGAGATCGAGGATTTGAAGAAAATAGCGGCGGGTAAGGCATTCTTCATGCGAAGCAAGCATGTTAAAGTGAATTACCTGTTACTTACCCGAATTCGGAGTTCTCCAGGAGCGTTCGCAGATCTGCCCTACAGCGTGTCCGATGTTGCCGCTTTCTACAGAGCCGAGGAGGGGATCTTGACGGAGAAGGTATTCTGGTCTCAGTATGCTGAGGCCGGACATCCGGTGCCCCTTAGCGACCAGCTAAAGCAGCTGGTCGAGCTCCACAAGGTGGCCGAACAGGCCATGAAGGGCCTTATAGTTCGGCTATGGCCCAAAGAGGCCATGCCTGGGAGCTACTTCGGCTTGGTGCAGCGGCTGGTGGATGCTTGTCCCTGGGTTGAAGTCGTCAAGCACTCCGCCTGCATTGAAAGTGCCCGTCGGGCATTGCCCGTGCAAAGGTGCACTGGGGCAGGATGGACACTGAGAAGCTTGTGATGGACGCGCCACCAACGGGCAAGGAGTATCGCACGCCCGAGATGTATTATAAGAGTGTCCTGAAGGGTGCCCGCATGATTGCGGGTGAGTGCTCCAAAGATGTAATATTTGAGTAGACTCGCATTTTGTTATCCTGTGCGCTGAAAACTTTGTTCATATGCACTAAGCAACGCTTGTTTAATTTAAAATATTGCCTTCTGTGCGGCCGTTTATTAAATCTGAGAGATGGCAAGTCGTCGGCTTCAGCCCCCATGCCACGAGTGCTGGGGTGTTCGGGATAAACTTGAGCGCTCTTGTTCCCATTTTTGGGTCCATCTAGGGAGGCGCTCAACACGACGAACGAGGCAACCGGACTTATAATGCTTGAACACTCTCACTTAGCCATAGAATTCTATAATTTTAAATTTCGGCGAAGCCCCTAGTGTTCGGAAGACCGAGTTCGGGGCGCTATCCACGCCTGGGCCGGACGAAGCCGGTTCCTCGCTCTAAGCGGCATAAGTCTTTAGGGACTCGAAAAAACCTCTCGAACAGCGACCAGCTCTCGCCTTATCATGACGGTCAGTTTTAGCTTTCTCCACTGAGGCGCTCGCCCAGCTCAACTGGGGCGCAATCGCAGTGGTTCTCCTAGCGCTACCTTAGCCGATATAACAGAACATAAGGTACCAAAACATGGGAGCCGGGCAAACCCAACTATTGACCCAAGACATGATTCAGAGCCGATGCATATAATGTTATAAGTTCGGGGTGCCGCACTTGTGAAAGTGTTCGGACTTATCACACCATAATGTGGGGAACTTAAGCCCCTGGTGTATTTAGCCTTACAAAGTGTACGGATGCAACATGTCATAAATGAACATATGTATAAGAAAGGAATGCAATTATAAGCAAAAAGCGATGCATTGTTTATTCAATAAATACTGCCATGAATGCAGAATGATACAAATAGTGCGGTAAGCAAGGGATGGGACTATTTAAACATGTCCCCCTCCAGGGGTAGGCTGCGGAGTGGTGTATAAAACAGATTTAATGCTTGTAATGGAGACCACCTGGATACTCGTCGTAGCCTTTCTCCTTCCCTGGCTGTTGCATCATGAGTTCGGCAGGTCTACTGCCGGACAGGGCCTCTGGTGAACGGAGTCCTGTGGGTAAGAAAAAAGAAAAAGGAAAAAAAAGGAATGACACACTTGGGAGCCCCTGGTGTGGTTAAGCCGCATTCTGGGCCTGTCGTGGTCGTGCCCCTCCCCCTATGCCCATGGTATCTCCAGAGCGTAATGATGTACGTGAAGGACCAGTCTTGCAATTTTGCAAGGGCTGGGGTTGGGGCCGCATTGCTACGCGTGCTCGGAACGTGCCAGGTGGTCTTGTTGTAGGTTACTCTGGGCGCGTTTAGCCGTGTTCGGTCGCTTAATGGCCGGACTCGAGAATTGCCTTAAGAGGCTGCACTATACTTCTGCCGCGAGAGCTGTTGTATGTTCCTCCGTTCGGAGAGAGCGTTCAGTGTTTCCGTTAACCGTGATGACTCCTCGAGGGCCTGGTATCTTGAGCTTGAGGTATGCGTAGTGCGGCACCGCGTTGAACTTTGCAAATGCGGTCCGTCCGAGCAGAGCATGATAGCCGCTGCGGAACGGAACTATGTCGAAGATTAACTCCTCGCTTCAGAAGTTATCCGGGGATCCGAAGACCACTTCCAGTGTAACTGAGCCTGTACAATTGGCCTCTACACCTGGTATGACGCATTTGAAGGTCGTCTTTGTGGGTTTAATCCTTAAGGGGTCTATGCCCATCTTGCGCACTGTATCCTGATAAAGCAGGTTCAGGCTGCTGCCGCCGTCCATCAGGACTCTGGTGAGGTGAAATCCATCGACGATTGGGTCTAAAACCAATGCGGCAAATCCGCCGTGGCGGATACTGGTGGGGTGGTCCCTTCGATCAAAAGTGATCGGGCAGGACGACCATGGGTTGAACTTCGGGGCGACTGGCTCCATCGTGTATACGTCCCTGAGTGCACGCTTTCGCTCCCTCTTGGGTATGTGGGTTGCGTATATCATGTTCACCGTCCGCACTTGTGGGGGGAAACCCTTCTGTCCTCTATTGTTCGGTGGTCGGGTCTCTTCCTCGTCATCGCTATGCAGCCCCTTGTCATTGTTTTCGGCAATTAGCTTGCCTGACTGCTTGAATACCCAACAGTCCCTGTTGGTGTGATTAGCTGGCTTTTCGGGGGTGCCGTGTATCTCGCACGAGCGGTCGAGTATTCGGTCCAAATTGGACGGACCCGGAGTAGTTCTTTTGAATGGCTTTTTCCGCTGACCGGGTTTAGAGCCTCTGAATCCGGCATTGACTGCCGTATCCTCAGTATTGTCGCTGTTAGTACGGCGTTTGTGCTTGTTGCGACATGACCTGCCGTTGCGGTCCTTAGTATCCGGACTGCCAGAATTTTTGCTGAGGTTGTTGCTCCGGGCTAGCCAGCTGTCCTCTCCTGCACAGAAGCGGGTCATGAGTGATGTGAGGGCTGCCATGGATTTCGGCTTTTCCTGTCCCAGGTGCCGGGCAAGCCACTCGTCACGGATGTTATGTTTGAAGGACGCGAGGGCCTCCGCATCCGGACAGTCGACGATTTGATTTTTCTTAGTTAAGAACCGTGTCCAGAATTGTCTGGCCGATTCGTCTGGCTGCTGAATTATATGGCTTAGGTCGTCAGCGTCTGGTGGTCGCACATACGTGCCCTGGAAGTTATCAAGGAATGCGGCTTCCAAGTCCTCCCAACACCCAATTGATTCTGCTGGCAAGCTGTTAAGCCAATGCCGAGCTGGTCCTTTAAGCTTGAGTGGGAGGTATTTGATGGCGTGAAGATCATCACCGTGGGCCATGTGGATATGAAGGAGATAGTCTTTGATCCAAACCGCGGGGTCTGTTGTGCCATCATAGGATTCAATATTCACGGGTTTAAACCCTTCGGGGATTTGATGATCCATTACTTCATCTGTGAAGCATAATGGGTGTGCGGCGCCTCTGTATTGGGCTATATCGCAACGTAGCTCAAACGAGCTTTGTCTACTGTGTTTGGCCCGGCCGGACTTGCTGTGTCCGGCGCGACGGTTATCGTCGCGTATCATGGGGCGCCCACGTGATCCGTAGATCGATCTTGATTGTCTTGCCTTATCCTCCAATATATCTCGCAAGTCTGGACCATTCCCATGTGGCTTTGTGCTTTTCGAGCGATGCCGGGATACGGTTTTAGTGTAGGGCCTAGAGGCCTCTCTGTCGCGACCACGGGGTGGTCGGTCAGCCGTATTGTGCGCTGGTGATGCAGGTTTATATGCCTCCTCCTCTAATCGGGGGAGCAGCTTGCGTTTGGGGTAGCTTTTGGAGGGGCGTTCGAGTTCATGCTCTTCGGTCGGAAGGACTTCAGTCCATCTGTCGGCTAGCAGATCTTGATCAGCTCTAAGCTGTTGCTGCTTTTTCTTGAGACTGCTTGCCGTGGCCATAAGCCTGCGTTTAAAACGCTCTTGTTCGACGGGATCCTCAGGCACGACGAATTCGTCGTCGTCGAGGCTTGCCTCGTCTCCAGAGGGAGGCATGTAATTATCATCCTCTACCTCTTCGTCTGCCGCTCTCTCATGAGGGTTGGCTTTTCCGTCCTCCTGTGTTGAATCTTGCTGGAGGGGGTTGTCTTCGGCACTGTCTGGGGTGTTATTATCTCCGGTGCCGGAATCTCCATTCTTGCTGTGGTGGGATTTAGAGCGGCGCCGCTGACGCCGGCGCTTAGGCTGTTTCTTGGAGGGGTCTTCCTCCGCTGTTCCCTCGCCATTCCCATCCTTTGGGATATCCACCATGTATATGTCATATGACGAGGTGGCTTTCCAGTGCCCAGTAGGCGCTGTTCTTGGTCGTCTCCAGCATCGTCATCCATACCGTCGATGTCATCGGAGTCGAAGTCTAGCATGTCGGTTAGATCGTCGACATTGGCTACTAAGTGGGTGGTGTGTGGGCTTTGAATTTCTTCGTCGTCCGCATCCCAACCATCCTGACCGCAGTTCGGCCAGGGCTCTCCTGATAACGAGACATACTTTAGCGAATTCAGGATGTCGCCGAAAGGTGAGTGTTGAAAGATGTCCGCAGCGGTGAACTACATGATTGGCGCCCAACCGGATTCAACTGGTAGGGGCGCGAGGGGTTCGGAGTCCGGCGAGGAGTCCGGCACCTCGGAGTCACGAGCTTCACAAGGGACAAGGTCAGTATTCGGCTCCATTGCCGTAGAGGTTGCAGCCCCCGAGGCGGTGTCTAGCCACCCGTCCTCGATCTGCGCAGCCGGCTCCGAGTTAAGGGTCGGAGAGGACTCATGTGCGGCCTCCAGGGCACTGTCCGACAGCAGAGCTAAATCATGCCCATCGTGACAGTGCGGCGCGCTCGGCTGTGGCTCGAATCCATCGAAGATCAAGTCTTCGTGGATGTCAGCCGTGAAGTTCAGACTTCCAAATCTAACCTGACGGCCAGGGGCGTAGCTTTCGATCTGCTCCAGATGGCCAAGCGAATTGGCCCGCAGTGCAAATCCGCCGAATACGAAGATCTGTCTGGGGAGAAAAGTCTCAACCTGGACTGCGTCGTTGTTGTTGACGATCAAAGGAGCCATCGAACCTATCGGTGATGACACAGAGGAACTCTCAATGAAAGCACCAATGTCGGTGTCAAAACCGGCGGATCTCAGGTAGGGGGTCCCGAACTGTGCGTCTAGGCGGATGGTAACAGGAGACAAGGGACACAATGTTTTTACCCAGGTTCGGGCCCTCTCGATGGAGGTAAAACCCTACTCCTGCTTGATTGATATTGATGATATGGGTAGTACAAGAGTGGATCTACCACGAGATCAAGGAGGCTAAACCCTATAAGCTAGCCTATGGTATGATTGTTGTTATTGTGTCCTATGGACTAAAACCCTCCGGTTTATATAGACACCGGAGAGGGCTAGGGTTACACAGAGTCAGTTACAATGGTAGGAGATCTACATATCCGTATCGCCAAGCTTGCCTTCCACGCCAAGGAAAGTCCCATCCGGACACGGGACGAAGTCTTCAATCTTGTATCTTCATAGTCTTGGAGTCCGGCCGATGATGATAGTTCGGCTATCCGGACACCCCCTAGTCTAGGACTCCCTCAGGGGCCACGAGGCAGGGGGAGCGCCCTAGGGGGGCGCCCCCCACCCTCGTGACTGACTCTTTTGTTCCTTGGAGCAGGGTCCAAGTCTTCTAGATCACGTTCGGTGAGAAAATCACGTTCCCGAAGGTTTCATTCCGTTTGGACTCCGTTTGATATTCCGTTTCTTCGAAACACTGAAATAGGCAAAAAAACAGCAACTCTGGGCTGGGCCTCCGGTTAATAGGTTAGTCCCAAAAATAATATAGAAGTGGAAAATAAAGCCCAATATAGTCCAAAACAGTAGATAAAGTAGCATGGAGCAATCAAAATTTATAGATACGTTGGAGACGTATCAGCCATCCCCAAGCTTAATTCCTGCTCGTCCTCGAGTAGGTAAATGATAAAAAGAGAATTTTTGATGCGGAGTGACAATTTGGCATAATTTCAATGTAAATCTTCTTAATTGTGGTATGAATACTCAGATCCAAAAGATTCAAGACAAATGTTCATATTGACATAAGAATAGTAATACTTCAAGCATGCTAACTAAGCAATTATGTCTTCTCAAAATAACATGGCCAAAGAAAGTTATCCCTACAAAATCATATAGTCTGGCTATGCTCCATCTTCCCCACACAAAATATTTAAATCATGCACAACCCCGATGACAAGCCAATCAATTGTTTCATACTTATGACATTCTCAAAACTTTTTCAATCTTCACGCAATACATGAGCGTGAGCCATGGACATAGCACTATATGTGGAATAGAATGGTGGTTGTGGAGAAGACAAAAAGAGGGAAGATAGTCTCACATCAACTAGGCGTATCAACGGGCTATGGAGATGCCCACCAATAGATATCAATGTGAGTGAGTAGGGATTGCCATGCAACGGATGCACTAGAGCTATAAGTATATGAAAGCTCAACAAAAGAAACTAAGTGGGTGTGCATCCAACTCGCTTGCTCACGAAGACCTAGGGCATTTGAGGAAGCCCATCATTGGAATATACAAGCCAAGTTCTATAATGAAAAAAATTCCTACTAGTATATGAAAGTGACAAAATGAGAGACTCTCTATTATGAAGATCTTGGTGCTACTTTGAAGCACAAGTGTGGTAAAAGGATAGTAACATTGTCCCTTCTCTCTTTTTCTTTTTTTATTTGGGCCTTTTCTCCCCTTTTTTTCTCTTTTTTTATTTTTTGTCCGGAGTCTCATCCCGACTTATGGGGGAATCATGGTCTCCATCATCCTTTCCTTACTTGGGACAATGCTCTAATAATGATGATCATCACACTTTTATTTTTCTTACAACTCAACAATTACAACTCGATACTTACAACAAAGTATGACTCTATATGAATGCCTCCGGCGGTGTACCGGGATATGCAATGAATCATGAGTGACATGTATGAAAGAATTATGAACGGTGGCTTTGCCACAAATACGATGTCAACTACATGATCATGCTAGCAATATGACAATGATGGAGTGTGTCATAATAAACGGAACGGTGGAAAGTTGCATGGCAATATATCTCAGAATGGCTATGGAAATGCCATGATAGTAGGTATGGTGGCTGTTTTGAGGAAGATATATGGTGGGTGTATGATACTGGCGAAAAGTGCGCGGTATTAGAGAGGCTAGCAATGGTGGAAGGATGGGAAAAAGTGCGTATAATCCATGGACTCAACATTAGTCATAAAGAACTCATATACTTATTGCAAAAATCTAGAAGTTATCAAAGAAAAGTATTACGCGCATGCTCCTAGGGGGATAGATTTGTAGGAAAAGACCATCGCTCGATCCCGACCGCCACTCATAAGGAAGACAATAAATAAATAAATCATGCTATGAGTTCATCACATAACGGTTCACCATACGTGCATGCTACGGGAATCACAAACTTCAGCACAAGTATTCTTTAAATTCACAACTACTCAACTAGCATGACTCTAATATCACCATCTTCATATCTCAAAACAATTATCAAGCATCAAACTTTTCTTAGTATTCAACGCACTCAACAGAAAGTTTCACATATCTTGAATACCAAATATATTAACATTAAGCAAATTACCATGCTATTAACGACTCTCAAAATAATCTAAGTGAAGCATGAGATATCAATAGTTTCTTTAAAACAAATCCACCACCGTGCTCTAAAAGATCTAAGTGAAGCACTAGAGCAAAAATTATCACGCTCAAAAGATATAAGTGAAGCACTATGAGCAAAACTATCAAGCTCAAAACATATAAGTGAAGCACACAGAGTATTCTATCAAATTCCAATTCATGTATGGCTCTCTCAAAAGGTGTGTACAGCAAGGATGATTGTGGTAAACTAACAAGCAAAGACACAAATAATACAAGACGCTCCAAGCAAAACACATATCATGTGGTGAATAAAAATATAGCTCCAAGTAAATTACCGATGGAAGTAGACGAAAGAGGGGATGCCTTCCAGGGCATCCCCAAGCTTTGACTTTTTGGTGTCCTTGGATTATCTTGGGGGTGCCATGGTCATCCCCAAGCTTAGTCTCTTGCCACTCCTTGTTCCATAATCCATCAAAAGAATTCACCCAAAACTTGAAAACTTCACAACACAAAACTCAATAGAAATCTCGTGAGCTCCGTTAGAAAAAGAAAACAAAAGACTACTTTAAGGTACTGTAATGAACTCATTCTTTATTTATATTGGTGTTAAACCTACTGTATTCCAACTTCTCTATGGATAATAAACTATTTTACTAGCCATAGATTCATCAAAATAAGCAAACAACACAAGCAAAACAGAATCTGTCAAAAACAGAACAGTCTGTAGTAATCTGTAACTAACGGAAACTTCTGGAACACTAAAAATCCTACAAAAATAGGAAGTCATGTACAATTTGTCCATTGAACAGAAGCAAAAAGAATCAACGCAGAATCACGTTTCTGTGATTTAACAAAATTATATTCGTGCGTGCAAAGTTTCTGTTTTTCAGCAGAATCAAATCAACTATCATCGTAGGTTATCCTATAGGTTCTACTTGGCACAAACACTAATTAAAACATAAAACCACATCCAAACAGAGGCTAGATGGATTATTTATTCCTAAACAGAAGCAAAAACAAAAAAATAAAATAAAATTGGTTGCCTCCCAACAAGCGCTATCGTTTAACGCCCCTAGCTAGGCATAAAAGCAAGGATAGATCTAGGTATTGCCATCTTTGGTAGGAAATCCATAAGTGGCTCTCATGATAGATTCATATGGTAATTTTAATTTCTTTCTAGGGAAGTGTTCCATGCCCCTCTTCAAGGGAAATTGGAATCTAATATTCCCTTCCTTCATATCAATAATTGCACCAATCGTTCTAAGGAAAGGTCTACCAAGAATAATAGGACATGAAGGATTGCAATCTATATCAAGAACAATAAAATCTACGGGCACATAATTCCTATTTGCAACAATAAGAACATCATTAATTCTTCCCATAGGCTTTTTAATAGTGGAATCCGCAAGATGCAAGTTTAGAGAGCAATCATCAAAGTCACGAAAATCTAGCAAATCACACAAAGTTTTGGGAATAGTAGAGACACTAGCACCCAAATCACACAAAGCATGAAACTCATAATTTTTAATTTTAATTTTAATAGTAGGTTCCCACTCATCATAGAGTTTTCTAGGGATAGAAACTTTCAACTCAAGTTTTTCTTCATAAGATTGCATCAAGGCATCAACAATGTGTTTGGTAAAGGCCTTATTTTGACTATAAGAATGAGGAGAATCTAGCACGGATTGCAACAAGGAAATACAACCAATTAAAGAGCAATTTTCATAATTAAATTCCTTGAGATCCAAAATAGTGGGTTTAGCAACATCTAGGTTTTTATTTCTTTCAATCCCACTTTCATCAATTTCATCATCAAGATCTAGAAACTCCGAATTCTTAGAACGCCTTCTAGGTAAAGGAAGATCATATTCAGTTTCATAAAGATTCATATTGCAAAATAAAGATTTAATGGGGGACACATCAATAACTTTTAGAAGATCATCTTGATTTTCATAAGAATTGGAAGAACACACTTTAATAAAGGCATCTTTGGAAGCCGGCATCCTAGCGGTTCTTTCTTTGCACTCATCAATTGAAATTCTCATGGCTTTGAGAGACTCATTGATATCATGCTTAGGAGGAATAGAACTAAGCTTTAAAGAATCAATTTCAAGAGAAATTCTATCAATGTTCCTAGCCAAATCATCAACTTTAAGCAATTTCTCTTCAAGCAAAGCATTAAAATTCTTTTGTGAATTCATAAAATCTTTAACACTACTCTCAAATTCAGAGGGCATCTTATTAAAATTTCCATAAGAGTTGTTGTAGGAATTTCCATAATTATTAGAAGGATTACTAGGATAAGGCCTAGGATTAAAATTCCCTCTATATGCATTGTTTCCAAAACTATTCCTACCAACAAAACTCACATCCATAGATTCATTCTTATTCTCTATCAAAGTAGACAAATGCATATCATTGGGATCAAGAGAAGTATTTTTAGTAGAAAACATCTTCATAAGTTCATCCATCTTTTCACTCAAAACATTGATTTCTTCTATAGCATGCACTTTTTTACTAGAAGATCTTTCGGTGTGCCATTGAGAATAATTAGCCATAATATTATCAAGCAATTTTGTAGCATCTCCTAACGTAATTTGCATAAACGTGCCTCCCGCGGCCGAATCTAAAAGATTTCTAGAAGCAAAATTCAATCCGGCATAAAAATTTTGTATGATCATCCATAAATTCAAACCATGAGTAGGGCAATTGCAAAGCATCAATTTCATTCTTTCCCAAGATTGGGCAACATGCTCATGATCAAGTTGTTTAAAATTCAAAATATCGTTCCTAAGAGTGATGATCTTAGCGGGAGGAAAATACTTAGAGATAAAAGCATATTTGCACTTGTTCCAAGAATCAATACTATTTTTAGGCAAAGGCAAAAACAAAACTTTAGCATGTTCTCTAAGTGAAAACGGAAATAACTTCAATTTGACAATATTGTTATCCGTATCTTTCTTCTTTTGCATATCACACAAATCAACAAAATAGTTTAGATGAGTAGCGACATCTTCACTAGGAAGGCCGGCGAATTGATCTTTCATAACCAGATTCAGCAAAGCGGTATTGATTTCACAAGACTCATCATTATTAAGAGGAGCAATTGGAGTACTAAGGAAATCATTGTTATTGGTATTCGAGAAGTCACACAACTTGGTATTATCTTGCGCCATGGCAACAAGTAATCCAACACACAAGCAAACATAAAGGTAACGGGAAAAAGCTAATGGGAAAAAGAGGAGGAGATTGGGAAAGAGAGGGTGAATAAAATGGCAAGGGTGAAGTGGGGGAGAGGAAAACGAGAGGCAAATCGCAAATAATGTAATGCGAGAGATAGGGATTGTGATGGGTACTAGGTATGGTTGACTTGCTCTTGCGTGAGCCTCCTCGGCAACAGCGCCAGAAATTCTTCTTGCTACCTCTTTAGCACTGCGTTGGATTTCCCCGAAGAGGAGAGGATGATGCAGCAAAGTAGCGTAAGTATTTCCCTCAGTTTTTGAGAACCGAGGTATCAATCCAGTAGGAGACCATGCACAAGTCCCTCGTACCTACACAAAATGATAGCTCCTCGCAACCAACGCGATTAGGGGTTGTCAATCCCTTCACGGTCACTTACGAGAGTGAGATCTGATAGAGATGATATATAATATTTTTGGTATTTTTGGTATATAGATGCAAAGTGAAAAGTAAAAAAACAAAGCAAGTAATAAAGTAATGGAGATTGATATGATGAGAATAGACCCGGGGGCCATATGTTTCACTAGTGGATTCTCTCAAGAGCATAGATATTCTACGGTGGGTGAACCAATTACTGTTGAGCAATTGACAGAATTGAGCATAGTTATGAGTATATCTAGGTATGATCATGTATATAGGCATCACGTCCAAGACAAGTAGATCGAAACGATTCTGCATCTACTACTATTACTCCACTCATCGACCGCTATCCAGCATGCATCTAGAGTATTCAGTTAAAAACAGAGTAACGCCTTAAGCAAGATGACATGATGTAGAGGGATAAATTCATGCAATATGATAAAAAACCCATCTTGTTATCCTCGATGGAAACAATACAATACGTGCCTTGATGCCCCTTCTGTCACTGGGAAGGGACACCGCAAGATTGAACCGAAAGCTAAACACTTCTCCCATTGCAAGAACTACCAATCTAGTTGGCCAAACCAAATGGATAATTCGAAGAGACTTGCAAAGATAACTCAATCATACATAAAAGAATTCAGAGAAGATTCAAATATTATTCATAGATAAGCTGGATCATAAACCCACAATTCATCGGTCTCAACAAACACACCGCAAAAAGAACATTACATCGAATAGATCTCCACAAGAGAGGGGAGAACATTGTATTGAGATCCAAAAAGAGAGTAGAAGCCATCTAGCTACTAGCTATGGACCCGAAGGTCTGAAGTAAACTACTCACACTTCATCGGAGGGGCTATGGTGTTGATGTAGAAGCCCTCCGTGGTGGATGCCCCCTCCAGCGGAGCTCCGGAATAGGCCCCAAGATGGGATCTCATGGATACAGAAGGTTGTGGCAGTGGAATTAGGTTTTTGGCTCCTGTTCTGATCGTTTGGGGATACGTAGGTATATATAGGAGGAAGGAGTACGTCGATGGAGCAACAGGGGGGCCACGAAGCAGGGGGCACACCCTAGGGGGGGCGCACCCCACCCTCGTGACCGACTCTTTTGTTCCTTGGAGCAGGGTCCAAGTCTCCTGGATCATGTTCGGTGAGAAAATCACGTTCCCAAAGGTTTCATTCCGTTTGGACTCCGTTTGATATTCCGTTTCTTCGAAACACTGAAATAGGCAAAAAACAGCAATTCTGGGCTGAGCCTCCGGTTAATAGGTTAGTCCCAAAAATAATATAAAAGTGGAAAATAAAGCCCAATATAGTCCAAAACAGTAGATAAAGTAGCATGGAGCAATCAAAATTTATAGATACGTTGGAGACGTATCATCGCCCAGGCAGTAGCTGCTCGCGAGGCGGCGGTGAAGGACACCGAGGCCGCCCAGGGTCGCTGCTGGGTGTTGGAGGCAGAGCTGAAGGCCCTGCGCGACGAGCGTGCAGAAGAAGCTCGTGGTCGCAAAGTGGAGGAGGAGAAGATGAAGGCCCGGGAGGAAGCCGTCAAGGTCCACGACACCGAGCTGGCGCAGTCAGCGAAGCTGCAGGCTGCTGAGGGCAGCCGGCTGGAGGAGCTGGAGCGGAAGGTGAAGGCGAAGGTCCTGACCGAGGACCGCGCGGCCTTCACGCTCTTTGAGGAGAGGTCTCACGTGGCACTGAAGGCACTCTATGAGAAAGGGCCTGGAGAAGCCGTTGACCACCGATGATGATGGCCCCGCCCAGCTACTTCCCTACTTGGTCGAGACGCTTGAGGAAGTCGTGAGCGGCGTCGGCCCCATGGCAGAGGAAGAAGCTCACGTCCTTTCTTCAGCTGCGCTGACGCGCGTCTTCAGCCACCTCCATCTTCGGGATCCTACCGCCCGCCTTGACGAGCTTCTGGAGCCTGTGGGCGATGATCACTGCGCAGCTGCTGCCACAGCCGTGAAGGGTCAGGTGGAGGCCCTGCTGAAGAAGTTATGCGCCTTTGCTCCCGCAGCTTTGACCGATGGTGCCACTAATCCTGTTGTCCCGGCCGGTGGTGTCCAGGGGTGAATTGCTTGCAGCTCCTTTCCTGTCTGAACTCCTGCAACATGTATCGTGCCTCGTGGAGGCGTTTAAACTTGTGTTCGGTATTGTGAGAACAATATGTCTTGTAATATTTGCTTCAAGATTTTGCGATTTCCTTCCTGTTTGCTTTTATGTTCTACGTCGGCAGAGCCCCGCGACCCCGTGCATACCTCAGCCGCTGCTGTCTCGACCGGAAACCAGAACGAGGCCAGGGGGTGAGGGGCTACATGACCAGTTAGGTTCCTGAGTCGCGATGCTCAAGAGTCCCCCTTGACGCGCAAACAGGCCTTGATGTTCTACGTCGGCACGGCCCGGCCCCGCGCATACGTCAACCGCCGCTGACTCGACCGGAGACTAGGACGAGGCCAGGGGGTGAGGGGCTACATGACTAGTTAGGCTCCTGAGTCGCGATGCTTAGGAGTCCCCCTTGACGCTCAAACGACCTTGAGGAGGAAATGTAAGAGCAGGCCTTAGAGTTCTACGTCGGCAGGGCCCGGCCCCGCGCATACCTCAACTGCCACTGACTCAACCGGAGACCAGGACGAGGTCGGGGGGTGAGGGGCTACATGACCAGTTAGGCCCTTGGGTCGTGATGCCCAAGGGTCCCCCTTGACGTACGAACACACCTCATACTTGTCCTCGACGGGCTTTCGCTCGGGAGGGTTGCGCGACGACCAGGTCCGAGGGACCTGGTGGGGCGTACGCCAGGCGTGACCTGAGCGCAGCCCTTGTGCCCAGCCCCCTCATGCTACCCTCCCGAGGGGAAGCAGCGCGGTGAGGCTAGGCACCGAGCTCGAGGGCTCCCTGAGGTTGATACGGCCGTGGGGCCGCCCTCAGTTGTTTATCACCAGCGCGGAGCATAGGGCTTCCATATTTGCAGGGGCATAGCCGCTCCTCGGCAGTGTCAACGGCCAGCACGGAGCATGGTGCTTCCACTGGTGCGTGGGACGGGACTCCCTACTGCGGAGAGCCCCCGGGGCGTGTACAGCCCCGCCCTGACACGTCGCTTTCACGTCAGGGCTAGACGAGGTGTGTCTGGGCACTCGCGAGCCAGCGTGGGATTCACAAGGCCCTACCTCAAGGTGGGCTGCGCCTGGTCTTGGTTCTTGTTGACTGCGGTGATCCTGCGATATGGTTAGGCAACCCGTGTCGAATGAATTTCCCGAGGTTATCATATGAGAAGGCCAAGCACCAAGGACCCTAGGAGGTGACGTGAATGGGGCCGGCCCACCATACGGACCTTAGCCGTAGGATTTATCGATGCTGCAGGGACGGGCCCGAGCACAGACGCCATGCTTAACCTTCTCATGTGGAAGATCCTGAAGAAAAACAACCGGCGCGCAGCTCCCATGGTGGGCGACAATCAAGCAAGTGATAATCATAGATAGATCATGCATGAGAAGGCAAACTAGCTTAGGTAAATGCAGAAACGATACATGCCACTGGGTAGGACCCGAGCGGCTTGGGGATGATGCAACCCGGGGGGCGCCCCCAGCAAGGTAAGCTAAAGACATAGAAGGATACATGCCGCAGGGACGGACCCACGCAGCATGGGAATGATGCAGCCCGAGGGGCGCTCCCAACTAGATGAACTAGGAAAATGTCACCTGGTTTAGCTGCTGACGAGATGTTGGTGTAGCTGAAGATGCGCGGCGACGAGGCTGTTTCTCACGAGCCACCCGGGCCCTGAGCCTCTGGAGGCTCAGGGGGCCCAGGCGGTTCCTTGAGGACCGTCTCCATCTCTGCCAAGACTGCGTGATGCCTGGCCTCCTCAGCCACTAGGATGCTCCGCAGGTTGCGCTGGAAGGTGGACACCATGCCCGGCAAGCCAAAAGGCATGCGAACGTAGTTGTGAGGTGGGCCCTCGCAGCGTCCCACGCACGAAGGCCAGAATCGCTCCTGGGATGCGGCCCGGTTGAGCCCTGGGATGTCGATGTAAACGCACAGCCCACCATCCTCGCTTGGCTGGGGGGCCGCGCGAGGTGGGCAGCGATCATCGCGCATGGCCCTTGCATTCTCCAGCTCCTGAATGGCCTGGTGGACAAACTCCTGAGCGCCGCGCGCTCCTTGCTTGATGCCTTCCTGAGGGAAACGTGCCGCAAAGCACACCTCCACGTGGTGCCCGAGCGCCTCCCTCGTGACGTTGGCAAGGTCCGAGGCCCTCCAGAAGAGAGCCCCCGAGCCTTGCCCGAGGTTGGCACCGGGCGCACTTTCCTATGCACGGGAGGGAGGCGTCCCTCCTGAGGGCGCTGGTCTTGAGGTGGTGCTACTGGTGGTGTTGCCCTCCTGAGGACCTGCATGGAGCAGTTGCTTCTTCTTCTTGGGGATGGCCTCATGAGGGTGCAGGATTCCCTCGTTGTCGGGGTCTTCAATTGCTGCGGCTTGCAAGGTGCGCTTGAAGGAGCACCCGCATCTCTTTCTTCGCAGGGGACCGTGATGATCCCAACGCTTCCTGGCATCTTGAGGACGTTGTAGCCATGATGAGTGACCGCCATGAACTTGGCCAATGTTGGGTACCTGAGGATGGCATTGTACGGTAGGCGGATATGGGCGACGTCGAAGTCGATGAGCTCGATGCGGTAGTTCTTGCATTCTACAAAGGTGACAGGAAGCCAAACCTGGCCTATTGGGGTGGTTGAGCCGTCGGTTACTCCTAAGAAGGGCTTGGTAGGCTGCAGCTGTTCATATGGCACTTGGAGGCTGTCGAACGTCTCGACGGACAGGACATTGAGTTCTGATCCACCGTCGATGAGGGTCTTGGTGACCTGAACGTTGCTGATGACGGGCGAACAGAGCATCGGGAGGGCGCCGGCAGTTGCGGCACACATGAGCTGGTCAGCTGAGCTGAAGGTGATGGTGCACATGGACCACCTGAGCGGGCGTGTGGCCTCGAGCCTGGGAAGAGCCGCGTTCACCTCATGAGCAAACTGCTTGAAGAGGCGCTGGGAGGCAGGGGCCTGCGCACCGCCCAAGATGCAGGCGATGGCGCGAGGTTCCTGGAAGCCCCCAGCCCCCTCATCCTGGTGGTGGTCGTAGTTCCTCCTTGGTGGTGGCGGCAGCGGAGGAAGGCCAGCGTTGCCCTGACGGCGATCCTCGCGAGGCTGATCCCTCCGGTTGCCTTCACGAGGCTGGTCCAGCCAGCGGTCCTCACGAGGTCGGTCGTGCCACTCCTGGCGAGGGCCACGGTCGTCCCAGCGTCCTCCGCCTCGTCCTCCTCCTCGGCCGTAGCCCCGGTTGTTGCGCCCGGGGCGCCGACCGAAGCGTCCATCTCGAATGGCCCTAAGCTCTTGACAGTCATTGGTGTTGTGGCTATGCACGTTGTGGAAGGCGCAGAATGGTCGGCTGCTCTTGGACGACTCAGGAAGGTCCCGGCCGCGCTTCGTATCCGGCAACGCTGCGAGTACGGCTACTCCCTTGCGCTTCACGTCCTTGGCCTTGGCTTTCTTGTCTTCTGGATCTGCCGTCGGGAGCCCGACGAGGGAGAGACGTGTCACAGCCCTACCCCAGCCCCTATTGTCTTTGCTTGATCTTCATATCATCATATTTAAATTCAAATGAAATTTGAATTGAGGAATTTTCAAAGCCTCGGAAACCTTTTAAAAGTGATCAACATTAAAATTATCTCAATGAGTCCAAGAAAATGTTCCTGTTTCCCTCTAAAAATATTGGCAAGAGGTAAAATCCAAGCCAATGCTTTTGGAAGCTCAGAAATATTTGTTTTGGGCATTTGAGTTAATCTAATAATTATTTGCATTGGATTTATATTTGTTATATATTAAATATAAGTCCAATAATTCTGGAACTTTTTATCTGGTTCTGGATATTTCATATCTAACCCCATAATTATTTTCAGAAGCTACAAAATGGTTTGTCTTTGAACTAAATCAAAACAGAATGGCAAAAATAGAAAAACAGAAATAAAATAGAGACACAAACTTACCTGACCTTACATGAGGCCCAGTCCTGTAACTTACCTGGCCTAGGAGTGCAGTCTTCAACCTCCTGCCAGTAGGCAGGAGGGCGTGTGCTCCGCGCGCGCGCACGCGCTACGGCCACCTCCTCTCTCCCTGCCTTCCTGGACCTCCCTCGCGTCGCCACGCACGTTCCCGAACCCAACCGCTCACTCCCGTCCTCTCTCCCCTCCTCTGTTTCTCTCCCACGCGACCACCGAGCGTGCCCGTCTCCGCCGCTCGTCGTTGCCGTAGCAACAACCACCCCCTCGACCCTCTGACGTGCCCATGAGTTCCGCGTCCATTGTTTACGCCTCCTCGACGACTCACGCGACGCCGTACGCCCCGACGCATCGTCCCCGACCTCTTCTTCAACCTCGAGATGCCGAGATCGCCACTGCCGTGCCATCTGCTCCGAGCCTTCCCCGAGCCCACATCGATGCCTCTGCAACCACCGTGAGCTCCCGCGCCGGAACCCCCTCTCCCCAAGCTCGATTATGCCCTGTAGCCATTGCCCCCTTGTCGGCCGAATCGCGCCGCCGCTTGACTTCGTCGCCGACGTGGCCGGGTGACCATTTGGTCACGGGCGTGCATTCGTTGTGCTCGCCGCGACTCGTAAAGCATCGCTAGCGTCTTGCCTTGCTCTTTCGCACACTGCAGCCACATCCCCGCGCACACCCGAGCTCTGGCCGCTGCAGCCAAGCTCGTTGCCGTCAACTCCAACGATCGCGGCACTTGCCGCTGCCGCCACCCGATGCGCCTCCTCGTGGTGCATCCGTAGGGCCTAGCCGTGCCTACTACCGTGGCCGGAAACGGCCGACCGGTGAGCGCCGCCGTGCTGTGCTTAGCGCCGGCGTTTAGCCGCCGACGTGTGCATCATTAGTGGCTAATGACCCACTAATTATCCACTCCAGTGACATCGACAGCCGGGCCCCACGCCAAATTAACTCTAGGCTTATTTTCTGTTTAGATTAGTTTATAACCCAGTGAGACCCATGCGTCAGAGTGGACTAAGCTGACGCGTCTGTTGACCAGGCCCACCTGTCTGTGACTCTAGGCAGCACTGGGTCACTGACCAGTGGGCCCCATAGGCCAGGTTTGACCTGGACCGGCTCCTATTGACCGCTGACATCATAGTGACATCATGCTGATGCAATAAGTCATTTTCTGGATTTGTTTATTTCTAAATAACCAGGAATATCCAGAAAATGATCTAAACTTCAAAAATTCATAGAAATTCAACCGTAACTCCAAATAAAATAATTTATATATGAAAAATTATCAGAAAAATCCAATCTTTCCATATGTACTTGTTTCATGCATGTTTAAATAACTTAACATTGCTGTTTAGATCAAAACATGATAATGCACTTTATAAGTTCATAGTTTGAATTTGAATTTGAACCTTTGGTTCAAATCAACTCAAACATTTCCGTTGCTAGCTGCATTAGCTCAAATCACAGCATATTACCATGTCATGATCATGCATCATATTGTTGCATTGCATTGATTGTGTTTCCTCTCTGTTGCTGGTATTTGTCCCCTCTCAGTAGACGTGTTTCGACGATGAGTTCGATGACACCGATGAAGAGTTATACTATCTTCAGAAGTGTCAGGCAAGCAAAACCCCCTTGTTCATTCCGATACAAACCCACTCTTTCGCTCTGCTCTCTTTTACTGCATTAGGACAACAATGATTCAACTGTTACATGCTACGATAGTTGAACCCCTTTCCTCTGCATGACCTGTCATTGCCACAGTAAATAGATGAAACCCACTAGCATGAGTAGGAGTTGTTTGAGCCCTGATGTGCCTACTCATTCATGCTTGTTGTCATGCTTGCTACTGCTTAGAGTTGAGTCAGGTCTGATTCATCGGGGATGAATTGGAATGGTGATGAACATGTCCTACTGTGTGTGAGCTAAGTGTGTGAACACGATTTGGTAAAGGTAGCGGTGAGAGGCCATGTAGGAGTACATGGTGGGTTGTCTCATTGAAACCGTCCTCAGGAACTGAGTTCTGTGTTTGTGATCCATGAATAGCTACTACCACGCATTGGAATGCTTAAGTGCCCCTCTCGACTTATTAATCAACTCGATCTCTGTCCAGGAGTTGCAACTAGTTTCTGGTGTTTGTAGGTAGTGTTAGTAGTCTATCAAGTGGCACCCGGTACAGGTGGGCTTGGGACAGACTAGGCACAGTGTCATGGTGTACCAAGTGGCACCCGGATGGTGGGCTTGGGAACCCTGCTCACATCATTTGGGGCCGTGAGCGACACCCCGGCCGGATCTCCTTGCGGATGGAACCCGAATAGGCGATAAACCTGGACTAGAGACTTGTGTGGTTAGTCAGGTCATGGCCGACTCCCTCGCCAGGCTTCCGCTTGAAGGTTGCCAAGATACACGACGTGTACATGGTGGTAAGTGGCGAGATTGTGTGTGAAGAAGTACACCCCTGCAGGGTTAACATCATCTATTCGAATAGCCGTGTCCGCTGTAAAGGACTTCTGGGTTGCCTATACAGTTCATAGACAAGTGAAAGTGGATACTCTAAAATGTGCAAGATAAGCGTGAGTGCTATGGATGGCGTTCTCGTAGGAAGACGGGAGAGGATCCATAGTGGTGTATTGGTTGGTGAATATGTGGACTCGTGTGTGCCACCTCAAAAGAGTTATTTGCAGTCGTAGTTCAGGATAGCCACTGAGTCAAAGCTGGCTTGCTGAAGTTAAACCCCACCACCCCTTTGTTGATAATGATGCATATGTAGTTAGTTCTGATGTAAGTCTTGCTGGGTACATTTGTACTCATGTTTGCCTATTTTATGTTTTTGTAGAGAGACTTCAGTCTCGCTAGTAGTTCAGCGTGAACTTCGACGTTTAGCTTGTTACCTCAGCTACGATCTTGTGCCCTCAGCAGGATATGGTAGATAGTCAGGCTTCTCCGCCTTTTTCATTTGTAGATGTCTGTACTCAAACATGTTAAGCTTCTGCTTGTGCTTTGACTTGTATGCTCTGAGTGTTGGGTCATGAGACCCATGTTTGTAATATCTCGCTCCTCGGAGCCTATTGAATAAAATACTTGAGTTGTAGAGTCATGTTGTGATGTCATGTTGTATTTGCACATATCGAGCATATTCTGTGTATGTTATTGAAATGCTTGGTATGTGTGGGATCTGACTATCTGGTTGTTTATCCTTGGTAGCCTCTCTTACTAGGAAATGTCTCCTGGTGCTTCCACTGAGCCCTGGTAGCTTGCTACTGCTCCGAAACACTTAGGCTGGCCGGCATGTGTCCTTCTTTGTTCCTGTGTCTGTCCCTTCGGGGAAATGTCACGCGGTGTCTACCGGAGTCCTGTTAGCCTGCTACAGCCCGGTTTACCGGAGTCCTGCTAGCCCAGTTGCTACAGCCTGGGTTCACTTGCTGATGACCGGCACGTTCGTTGCTGGGTCATGTATGCATGTCCCTGTAAGTTAGTGCCACTTTGGATTCACGACTAGTCATGTCAGCCCAGGCTCCTTGTCATATGGATGCTAGCGACACTATCATATACATGTGCCAAAAGGCGCAACCGGTACCGGGCCTGGTAAGGCGACACCCGTGGGAATAATGTGCGTGAGGCCACAAAGTGATATGAGGTGTTACGTGCTAGATCCGTGTGGCATTGAGTCGGGGTCCTGACAAGATGCCCCTCCTCGGCTCTCGCGCACTTGGTTGCTAGGTTGAACAGCTCCAAGGCCGTGCACAAGTCTTCATGAATAGCGAGCTCCTCCTTCATCTTGACATCGCGGACGCCATTAGAGAATGCGGAGATGATGGCCTCGTCTGTCACCTTGGGGATCTTGAGGCGGGCGCAGTTGAAGCGCTGAATGTACTTCTGCAGGGTCTCTCCAAGCTACTGCTTGATGCGGCGCAGGTCACCTGCGGCCGGCCGGCGGTCGCGAGTACCCTGGAAGTTGGCGACGAAGCGATCGCGCATCTCACCCCAGGAGGAGATGGATCCCACGGGCAGGTTCAGGAGCCAAGAGCGTGCGTCGTCCTTGAGAGCCATGGGAAACCAGTTTGCCATGACTTTCTCATCGCCATTGGCCGCCTCAATGCTCAGCTCGTAGAGCTGCAAGAACTCTGTAGGGTCAGGGGTGCCGTCGTAGCGAGGAGGCAGGTCTGGCTTGAACTTGCCCGACCAGACGACGCTGCGCAGCTTCGGAGTGAAGGCACGGCAACCTGCTGTCGCCATCGGGGCCTGCCATGGGAGCGGAGCTAGATCTTGGTGACCTCGCGCTGCCATGACAAGTGGCGCATGGCCCTGCTGCGGCAAGCGATCCTGACGTGGCGGTGCTGGGAGCGGTGGAGCGTTCTCTTGCGGTCGAGGAACTTCTTGGCAGCTTCTTTCTTCACGCGTGGGCGCCTGACGCGGTAGGTCGCGCCGCGGGGCCGCGTGTCTTGGCGCCAGGACGCCGCCTTGGTGCGGGGGTGGTCGAGGCGCTCCGTGAGCTACATTGCCCGTAGCTGGAGGGGGACGAGGCAGTGAGAGGGATGTTGCAGGGGAGCCCCCAGCGGCGCTGACGAGCTCAGCGATGCGGTCGACCCAATCCTAGTAGAGGTCATCGACCGGGTGGTAACGCAGGAGCTCGCGCGCCATGAGCAGCATGGCCTGCACGTCCGTGGGAGCGCGACGAGCGTGAGACGACGAGCCAGCTGGAGTCAGTGACGGAGTGGCGGTGCGGCCGTCCCGCCACAACGAGGGGTGCAGCGAGGATGCCTACTGTCGTTTCTGGTCGGGCCGGTGGCAGCGTTGGCGGCGTGTGACGGAGAACGACGGGGAGGCCTGTCGACAGGAGCCGTCTGAGCGACGCGAGCGGCGAGGGCGGCTCGGAGCCCAGCAAGGGCGCGACGAGCGTCCGACATGGTTGCAGTGAAACAGCGAAACACAGATTGACGAGAGGAAAGCTCCGGCGCACCCCTACCTGGAGCACCAAATGTCGGATCACGGGTTCCGGCAAAACCCTCAAGGTTCGAACACTAGGGTGTGCACGAAGATCTCTCCTCTCCCAAGCTCTCGCACTCCACGATCTAGTGGACTAACTCGCCGAACCCAAAGAACACAGAGACACGAGCTTCATACTGGTTCGGGCCACCGATGCGGTGTAATACCCTACTCTAGTGTGGTGTCGTGGATTGCCTCTTGGGCTGGGGATGAACAGTACAAGAGGAAGAACAGCCTCCTGAGGTGAGGTGTTCTTGTGATGGTGATCGATAGGATGGAATGGATCCGATCCAAGATGAGATTCTTCGTACGGTGGTGGCTAGTCCTATTTATAGAGGCCCGGGTCCTCTTCCCTAATATTGAGCGGGAAGGGACCCCACAACGGCCAAGTTTGAAGGGGAACAACTAGTACAGCTTATCCTGACAAAAGCGGTCTTCGCCTGCCAAAGGCTCTAGCGGTGATGCCGTCTTGGGCTCCATGGTGACCTCTGTCATGCCGCCCTGCTGGTCTTGGTCTTGTTGCACCGATATGAAAACCTTTGCCTGATGCCTCGGGACTCGGCGCCTGCGCTTGCCTCTTTAGCCCCAAAGAGGAAGCAAGGGCACTGCCCGCGCGGGCGTCCGCCTGGTTGCGGTCGTCATTGCTTGCGTCATTGGAACCTCGTGAGGTTCGCCTTGCCTTGATATCTCTACTCCTCGTGAGCCAGCCTGGTGAGGCCGCTCCTGAGGAGGTCTTGTGTTGTCCGCCTCGCGAGGCTTGGCCCCTCGCGAGGGTCTTGAGTGTTTGTTGGTGAAGATGGGCCATACGAGCCCGCTGGTGGAGCCACGCCATGGGCCGCACGCAGGCAAGTCTGGGGACCCCTGTTCCCAGAACGCCGACACTTCCCTAGAACTAGAATTAAGCCACCATATGAATCAATCATGAGGGCATCTTATGGATCTAGAAACAAAGATGACAATAATTAGATCCTTTGCATTATGCCTAGCTAGGGGCGTAAATGATAGCGCTCGTTGGGAGGCAACCCAACTTGTATCTTTTTGCTTTTTGGTTTTCTTGTTGTTTTCAATAAAATACCCAATTATGCCTCTGATTAGAAGTGTTTTTGTGGTTTAAGTTAGTGTTTGTGCCAAGCAAAGCCTTTGGGATGATTTGGGTGATAGTTGATTTGATCTAGTTGAAAAATAGAAACTTTTGTGCTCAGAAAAATAATTTTCATAAATCATAGAAATGTGCTTTTGATCTGAATTACTTACAAAAGATTGATATACAAATTTCCCATGTTTTCCTAATTTTTCAGAATTTTTGGAGTTACAAAAGTATACGAAGTTCCCCGATTGCTACAGACTATTCTGTTTATGACAGATTCTATTTTCTTTGCGTTGTGTGCTTGTTTTGATGATTCTATGGTTTCATTTGAAGAGTTTTTTTCCATAGAAAGTAGGAATACAGTAGATATAATGCAAAAATAAAATATGAATGGGTTTGGAACAGTACTTACAGTAGTGATTTGTTTTCTATACTAATAGATCTCACAAAGGTTTTGTTGAGTTTTGTGTGATTGAAGTTTTCAAGTTTTGGGTGAGATAGCGATGGATGAAGGAATAAGGATTAGCAAAAGGCTAAGCTTGGGATGCCCGAGGCACCCCAAGATAATATTCAAGAAGTATCAAGCAACTAAGCTTGGGGATGCCCCCGAGTGGCACCCCCTCTTTCTTCTAACGACCATCGGTATTTTACTTGGAACTATATTTTTATTCATCACATATTAAGAGTATTGCTTGGAGCGTCTTGTATGATATGAGTCTTTGTTTGTTTTTCTTTTTAATTTTTAATAAGGATCCTATTTTGGAGAGCCAAATTATGCTATGCTTGCTCCTATGCTTCACTTAAATTTTTAGAGCCTTGGAATTGCTCTAGTGCTTCACTTATATCTTTTGAGCACGATGTGCTTTGTTATCTTTGAAGAAATTCTATCATGCTTCACTTAGATTAATTTGAGAGAAAGAAATATGATTCTCATGTTCTTCACTTATATTTGTTTGAGATTATTAAAAAAAGCAACATATGAAACTAGTCCCAAAGTGATAGATATCCAAGGAGGATATAATAAAAACTTTCATGAAGATCATTGGCCAAAATAAACTTGATTCTTTGTAATAGTTTTGAGATATGATGATAGTGATATGTGAGTCATGTTGATGAGTAATTATGCTTTAGTAAGAATATTGGTGTTAAGGTTTGTGATTCCCTATGCAAGCATGAAAGTCAATAGTTATGCAATGAAATTACATCCTACTTGTGGTGCATTATTCGGTGTTAGTTATGCTTAGTGCTCGCTTATGAGATTTTTTGTTTCTTGGTTGGATGCTTCTCAATCTTTTGCTAGCCTTCATTTGCACTAAGTATGATCACTACTGTGCATCCAAAATCCTTTAAACCAGTTTTTGCCACATGAGTCCACTATACCTACCTATATGTGGTATTCTTTTGCCGTTCTAAGCAAATTTGTATGTGCCATCTCTAATTTTCAAAATAAATTTCTCTTTTGTGTGCCCTTACCGCTCATGAAATGGTAGGGGGTGGCTGATATATTTCCATGCTAGATGTGTTATTTTCAAGATGAGTGTTTATTCACTTGTCATTGCACGAGAATACGGCAAAGGTATTAGGGATGCCCAGTCCTGAAATGAAAAATGAATTTACTTTATGTTGTCAAATAATAAATTCCTTGGAAAGTCTTGGTATGGAAGGCACCCGTGGATACGGTTAGCCATGGAAAGTGAAAGTATGGTGGAAAAAGGAATAAACTTTATTTTCTATTTGGGAACCACCTATGATATAGCTAGCATGGAAAGTATCGGGAACTACTCGATCATTTTTGTTGACAGGAAAAGCATGCCACCCAAAATGTTTTATCTCTATCTTTTTCGTTTTGAGCTCTGGTACCTCTACAATTCCCTACTTCCCTCCGTGAAGGGCCTTTCTATTTACTTTATGCAATTTTTATTTTTATTTCATTCTCCATCTTCTCTTATAAAGCACCAACTAAGGAGCACTATGATCGTACTTGAGCATTGGGTGTAACTAATATGCGAGTGTGTTTCATGAATGGATCAATGATTGAGCATAATGGGCTAGGGATAACCTGCTTTAGTGTTGATATTTTTAAAGACATGGTTGATTGTTGATATGCTTGAGTATTAAAGTCCTCATGTCAAAACTAGACTATTGCTTTGAACCATATAAAAGTCCAAATGCCCATGCTACAAAGAAAAGAATATGTGATGAACATATTAGGCAACATTCCACATCAAAAATTCTGTTTTTATCATTTACCTACTTGAGGATGAGCAGGAATTAAGCTTGGGGATGTTGATACGTCTCCAACGTATCTATAATTTTTTATTGTTTCATGTTGTTATATTATCATTCTTGGATGTTTTACAATCATTTTATAATTTATATCATTTTTGGGACTAACCTATTGACATAGTGCCCACTGCCAGTTGCTGTTTTTTCTTGTTTTTTACATCGCCGAAAATCAATATCAAACGGAGTCAAAATGCAGCGAAATTTTTTGTGGATTTTTTCTGTACCAGAAGACACCTGTTGGGCCAAGAAAGTACCTGAGGGGAGCTCCCGAGGGCAGCACAACTCACTAGGGCGTACCTAGGGGCCCAGGCGCGCCCAGGTGGGTTGTGCCCACCTTGGTGGCCTCCCACACCGCCTCTTTGCTCTATAAATACCCCAATATTCCAGAAACCCTAGGGGAGTCAACCAAAATCAATTCCAGCCACCGCAAGTTCCAGAACCACCAGATCCAATCTAGACACCATCACGGAGGGTTCATCATCCTCATTGGTGCCTCTTCGATGATGCGTGGGTAGTTCATTGTAGACATACGGGTCCGTAGTTAGTAGCTAGATGGGTTCCTCTCTCTCTTTTGATTCTCAATACAATGGTCTCTTAAAGGTCTATTTGATGTAACTCTTTTTGCGGTGTGTTTGTTGGGATCCGATGAGCTTTGAGTTTGTGATCAAATCTATGTTTTTATCCATGAAAGTTATTTGAGTCTTTGATCTCTTATATGCATGCTTACTTATAGCCTCGTATTTCTTCTTCGAATCTTTGGTTTAGTTAGGCCAACTAGATCAATTTTTCTTGCCATGGGAAGAGGTGCTTAGTGATGTGTTCGGTCTTACGGTGCGTGATCCCAGTAAGAGAAGGGGAACCGACACGTATGTATCGTTGCTATTAAGGATAACAAGATGGGGTCTATTTCTACATAAATAGATCTTGTCTACATCATGTCATCGTTCTTATTGCATTACGCTGTTTCTCCATGAACTTAATACACTAGATGCATGTTGGATAGCAGTCGATGTGTGGAGTAATAGTAGTAGATGTAGGCAGGAATCGGTCTACTAATCTTGGACGTGATGCCTATATAATTTGTCGGCATTCTGGAACGGGGGTCCCTAGACTTGCCTGCCTGTGGCCCGCGGCGTGGCTGTGCTAGCAGGCCTGTACGGCCCATCTTCATCAACAAAGCCTTCAAGACCCTCGCGAGGGGCCAAGCCTCGTGAGGCGGACAATGCAAGAACTCCCCAGGAGCGGCCTCACCAGGTCGGCTCACGAGGAGCGGAGAAATCAAGGCAAGGCAAACCTCGTGAGGTTCTCGTGACGTGAGCCATGACGATCAAAATCAGGCGGGCGCCAGCGCGCGCAGTGTCCTTGTTTCCTCTTCGGTACTAAGGGAGCGAGCGCAGGCGCAGAGTACAGAGGCGTCAAGCAAAGGTATCCATATCAGTGCAACGAGACCAAGACCAGCAGGACGGCAAGATGGAGGTCACCATGGAGCCCAAGGCGGCGTCACCACCAGAGCCTTTTGCAGGCGAAGACCGCTTTTGTCAGGATAAGCTGTACCAGCTGTCCCCTTTAAAATTGGCCATTGTGCGATCCCTTTTCGCTCAATATTTGGGAAGAGGACCAAGGCCTCTGTAAATAGGACTAGCCACCACCATAGAGGGGGACGAAGGATTCTCACCCACAAGTTCACCAAGCACAAGGACACCTAAACCTCAGGAGGCTGTTGTTCCCCTTATACTGTTCATCATCAGCCCAAGAGGCAATCCACCACCACCACACTGGAGTAGGGTATTACACCACAACGGTGGCCCGAACTAGTATAAACCTTGTGTATCTTGTGTTGTGAGTTCGTCCGCAAGATCTTAGCAAACCTAGGGCGTGGATTGGTAGGGGGGAAAGAACTTCGCGTGCACCCCAGAGTTCGTACCTTAAGGGTTTTGCCGGAACCCGAGATTCGGCATTTGACACGCCAGTTAGGGGTGCGTCGGAGTCTCTTCCCCACCAGTTGATCCGCCGATGCTCCGCGGTTCCGATGTCCGGCGACCCGAGGGCTGGCGCCAACCGCTGGGCAGCCTGGCCCGCCCGGGCGGCACCGCCTGCCTAGGAAGGCCTCAACCCCGTGCCCTAGGCGGCACGGGCGTCGTCTAACACTGCTAGGCGCGGGCGGCGCGGCCATGCGCCGTCCATCCTCACTCCACGACAAGCGTGAGCCGCCGCAAGGGCCGCAAGCCACGCCGCGGCAATGGCGCCGCACACCCGGCGTGAGCAGGCGAACATGCGGGCCACACTCACAGTGGCGCGGGAGCTGTTGCGGTGTCGACTGATGGAGAGCGGCCAGGATGCACTGCTGGAACACGTCGCCGAGTTACTAGACGCGGCATCCACGGGAGCGCCGCCCTTCTTCTATTAGCTCATGCCCCAGGCGCCGGCTGGATCCCACGACGGGCTGCGCAACGCCCGCGTGCTCCTGGGTGTGCCCGGGGGACTCGTCAACATCAACACGACCCACGGTGGAGGGCGCCCTTCCGTGCCCGCACGACCCCAGATGGGTGCGGGCACAAGTGTTGCTGCATATGGCCCCATCGGAGCACCGCCCTGCCATCCTCAGGACAACATGACGGGCGGGGCAACATGGAGCATGGGGCACTTCGGCGAGTTCTTCGGGGTAGCGGCCTCGGAGGCCTATGTGCCCCGCATGATGGACCAGGAGTACACGCCGGAGGATGACCCGGGCTCGTTCTTCGGGCTGGGTTGGGAGGAGGAAGCGTTGGGAGCTAAAGCCTTCCAGGAGCCGCCAGAGAGCCCCACCAACCGCTCCATCGACAACAGATACAGGGTACCACTAATCCCTCAGAAGCAAGCTTATGCTAACCATGAGTCGCAGGGGGATCAGGTCACCACAGCGGCAGGTGTCCCCAGCTCGGCGATCTCCCTTTCGCCAGGGGGATCGCACTGGGGGCTGCAGGAGAGGGGTCGGGAGCCAGATCCCTCCCCGCTTCGCACGGAGCAAGGCACCCCCCGGAGGTAGGCCCTCTGCTGGGGAGGTGCTGAAAAGCCTACCCCCGGTAGAGGAACCGTGGTTGCCGAGGGCGCCGCTGGCGTCCCCTTTGCCCCTTTGGTGGCGTCCTGGTTGCCGTTCGCCCCCAACGATGGCCTAGGGAGGCGCAAGGTGGGGCCCTCGTCTGGCGATATGAAGTAAGGCCCACGCCTATGAAGCTCGCCGCCCGTGACACTCACGTAATAATGAGTGGGGCTGTACATGCCCCAGAGTCTCCGGAGAGCCGCCATCGGGCCTCGGGGGCTCCCTCCCATGCCCAGTGGCAGCACTTAGCTCCGCGCTGGTGAGAAGACTCGAAGACCAGAAGACTAGACTAGGCACTGGATGCGGCCATTTACTTTGGATCTCTTTTCTGTAGCCTTGCCTTCTGGATTTGGATTTAAGTTGAAGTTGAATTTTTATCGATGCGTGTGGGGGGTGCCTTTTCTCGTTCAAGCGATTTCTTGCCTTGTTCTGAAGCTCGCGCTCGCTGCCTCCCCCTCGCGGGCTCCTCGCGAGCGGGGCTGTGCGCGGCACACGCGCCGCGTGCGCCGGTCGGCACTAGATCCTCGCGAAGCCCTCTCGGGCGAGCCAACAGACTCTTCAGGAGTTCCTTAGGAGCGCACGATATCACGATCCAGCACGGGGGCTTACCTGGCTAAGGTAAACCACAACAGCAAAACTTGCCGCCAGACTCATGGATCCACGAAGGCGCGCACTCAGCTTGGCATAGAAGAGTAAATATTGCGATTTGTTTACATGAGGGGCTCCCCCTCTCAAAATGCTCTCACAATCTTTAAGGGCCACGCCCATGTTTTTGCATACAGGGTAAAACAGTAGGGGAATAGGGGATCAGCCAGATATGTCACTCGCCGCGTCCGCCATGTCGTCCTCAGACGTACCACTGGCGTCGCTGCCACCATCGTTGGTGTCACCTCCACCTTCACCAACGCCGGCATTGCCATCATCAACCATGTCGCCTGCGTCTGCAGCGCGCGCATCCACGTTGTCCTCCACCCATCGTGCCAGGTTGCCACGGATGGCCTGTGGTACGGGGGCAATGGCGGCGTCAAAGTCGAAGTTGGGGAAGGTGTTCCAAAGATGGCTGAAGACACGGGAGAACGCGTGCCCGAGCAGGCCCCGGCTTCTCTCTTCCACAAGCTGACGAGCTCTATCAGACGAGGCTTCCAGGCGTGTCACCACATCGGCAAAGAAGCATAGGTGACTGGCATAGTCATTTGAGTGTGGGGGCAGAGCATTCTCATCGCAGATGTGGCCCAGCACCGCGTTGGCCCTGATCCTGAGGTCCTGGAGCATGCGGGCGTGCTCACGCTCCAGCGTGCGCCGCTGAAGCACTTCTTCCCTATTCTACCGCGCAACGGACTCGGTGTCATCAACCCGCTTCTGAAGAGAGAGCAGCTCGGCGCGGGCGGAGGCCAACTCCGCCTGCGCTGCGACCAGGGCGGTTGCCGTAGCCTCCTCGTGCCTCTCCACTTCAGCCAGCTTGCGCCTGAGGGTGGCGGCCCTACCCGCATCCTCCGTCCCCGCAAGCTTCAACCCCAAGTCATACTTACCCTCAAGATCCGCGTGAGCCTTGGCCACCCGGTGATCAACCTCCTCCTGAGCCCTAGCCTCACGCGCATTGACGGCGTCCTCCGCTTGGACAACCTGGCGCTCCCTCATCTCCAACCGCTCTAGGTCGACGCTGCGTTCCATGGCTTCCAGAGCTAGCGCCTCCTTGCACCTCCAGACCTCTTCTTCCTCGGCGAGCGTCCCCCTCAGCGACGCAAAGGCGGCCTTGCGCGCCTCCACCTGCTTCTCCAGGGACGCGCTCCAGTCCTGAAGCTCCCATGCGCGCTTCTCTGCAACCTCACGACGGCGGTCAGCCTCGCGAGCCTCCTCCAGAGCTCGGGAGCAGGCCTCACGAGAAACCTTGAGGGACGCCTCGGCCTACGCATTGTCAAGATCACACCGCTAACGGCCAAGGTTGATGGCCACCTTCAACTTACGTCATTCCTTTGCCGGCCGAAGACCCTCAGCCTTGAGGCGCGCGTTGCTGTCCGCGAGTTCACCACCAAGTCAGTTCATTGCGCCCATCGCCTCCTGCAAGAGCTCATGACGAACAATGCTCCACCTGTGCTCTAACTCTAGCACGCAGCCCACCTCGTCCTCCACCTCGGGGGCTGCAGGCGGGGCATGAAGCGGCGCGCCCCCTCTCAGCAAGGGGCTAGGGGCTGGTGTTGCCCCAAGCGCCAGCCAGCCCTCACGAGGGGCCCTGGCTAGTCGGGGCCCGTTGCTTGAAGAGGAACCGAAGACCGAAGCCAACCAGCTGTTGTCCATGACCAGAGGAGGGGTCCTGGGCACGCCCGCCAAGCTCCACCCTAGGTCATGGGGGAGGGACTACGAGACCACAAGTTCAATGCGTCGAGAAGACAAGCACGTCTCTTCAACCAACCCTGCTCCAGGGGTAGCATGCAGACTCGGGGCACTCAAGGCCAGCGGGGGAGTCGAGGAAAGAAGAGACTTCTTCTCAGGAGACACAGCGGCCCCCACTCATTGAAGGAATTCATGTGCTCTACAAATTTTGCATTGTTCCTGTAGCGGTACAGCAGACAGCTCCTCTCGGGCATGTCGTCCGGCGATGTGACGCCAGTCAGAACCTCAAGCATAGTTTGCCGCATCTCAAGAGGAAGCTAGGATTCCTGAAGTCTCATATGGTCTTGACTGTTGAGCAAGGCCCACATCGGGCGAGAATGGCGCTGAAGCGGAGCGACTCGGCGCCTGACGAACTCCTTCACCACCATGGGCACGGTCACACCGCTATCTTTCAGCCTCTTCAGCCTGAGCCAGAAGGGGACAAGATAGGAGCTCGCGAGCCTCGCGTGGCCCCAACCGGAGTTGGGAACGGCAGGTGCTGACAGAGAATGGAGTAGAGGGCTGAGCACCAAGGGATCAACGAACACCCACCGTGTCCGGAACTCGCTCGTGGAAGGAGGAAGCTCGAAGTTGATCCCTGCGCCTGCCGTCGCAGCCATAGCCTGGAAGCTCACACACCCCGAGCTTTGTCGAGGGTCCATCAGATGCAATGAGAAGAAATGACGGAGAACAGCCACTGAAGGGGCAGTGCCCACCATGGCCTCACAAACAAAGGCGAAGGCGGCAAGGAGAGTTACAGATTGGGGGTCAAGATGCAGCATATGGATCTGGTAATGTTCAAGCATCGTGTTGAAGAAGGCAGAGAAAGGGGGATGAGGCCAGACGAAAGGGCATCGATGAAGATCGGAACCTTGGTGGCCGCCCGGTCAATGCGGGCGCGAGACGCAGGCCAGGCCTTCATCTTCCCCCACTCATTAAAGCTGGAAGCAAGCATGGGACGCACCTTACCCATGGCCTCATCGTTAGGCACCAGCAATCGACCAACCGCAGGCCCGACGGCCGAAGGCACGCCGACATAAGATAGAGGCTTCTTCCCCTTGTCAGCTTGTTTCGGCGCCATGGCGATGGAGTGGGCGGAGCGCAGGCAAAGTTGGGAGGAGAAGCAGAGGAATCGGGGAAGAATGGCGCGGGCGATGGAAAAATAACTATGTAGGCTGCAGGAGCCGCATAGCCAGGCAGATTCTAAGGTAGCATGGGGAAGCGGAGGCGCCCACGTCCAATCAACCGCCACGCGTCAACCGAGGCCGCAGGCTTTTGGGGTCCCGCAGTGCTCCGTACTTGACCTTTGGCTTCGCCTCGAAGCCAAGCCCGAGCGCGCCTTGGGCCCGGGGGCTACTGTCGGCGTTCTGGGAACGGGGGTCCCCAGACTTGCCTGCCTGCGGCCCACGGCGTGGCTGTGCTTGCAGGCCTGTATGGCCCATCTTCATCAACAAAGCCTTCAAGACCCTCGCGAGGTGGACAACGCAAGACCTCCTCAGGAGTGGCCTCACCAAGTCGGCTCACGAGGAGCGGAGAAATCAAGGCAAGGCAAACCTTGCGAGGTTCTCGTGACGTGAGCCATGACAATCAAGATCAGGCGGGAGCCAGTGCGCGCAATGTCCTTGTTTCCTCTTCGGTTCTAAGGGAGCGAGCGCGGGCGCAGAGTACCGAGGCGTAAAGCAAAGGTTTCCATATCAGTGCAACGAGACCAAGACCAGCAGGATGGCAAGACGGAGGTCACCATGGAGCCCAAGGCAGCGTCACCACCAGAGCCTTTTGCAGGCGAAGACCGCTTTTGTCAGGATAAGCTGTACTAGTTGTCCCCTTTCAAATTGGTCGTTGTGGGATCCCTTTCCGATCAATATTTGGTAAGAGGACCAAGGCCTCTATAAATAGGACTAGCCACCACCATAGAGGGGGACGAAGGATTCTCACCCACAAGTTCACCAAGGACAAGAACACCTCAACCTCAGGAGGTTGTTCTTCCCCTTGTACTGTTCATCATCAGCCCAAGAGGCAATCCACCACCACCACACTGGAGTAGGATATTACACCACAACGGTGGCCCGAACCAGTATAAACCTTGTGTCTCTTGTGCTGTGAGTTCGTCGAGTTCGTCCGCGAGATCTTAGCAAACCTAGGGCGTGGATCGGTAGGGGGGGAGAATTTCGCGCGCACCCTAGAGTTCGAACCTTAAGGGTTTTGCCAGAACCCGAGATCCGACAATAATGATCATTGCCTGGATATCGTCATGATTATTTGAAGTTCTATCAATTTCCCGACAGTAATTTGTTTAACCATCGTATGCTATTTTTCTCGAGAGAAGCCACTAGTGAAATCTATGGCCCCTGGGTCTCTTCTTTATTATATTTGCCTTTGAGATATATTTTTATTCGCTTTTATTTTCAGATCTATTAATCCAAAAATACAAAAATACCTTGCTGCAATTTTTATTTATTTATTTTATCTCGCGTTCCTGTGAGATCTATTTATCCAATCTAATACAATTTTACCTATCTTTTTACCCGCGAGGGATTGACAACCCCTCTCTTACGTGGGTTGCAAGTATTTGTTCTTTGTGTGCAGGAGCTGTTTACGTGGTGTTGCGTGGTTCTCCTAATGGTTCGATAATCTTGGTCTCATCACTGAGGGAAATACCTACCATTGCTGTGCTGCATTATCCCACCCTCTTTGGGGAAATACCGATGTAGTTCAAGCCAACATCAGCTATTTCTTGAGCTTGCGTTGGTTTTTCAATTGAAGAGGAAAGGGTGATGCAGCAAAGCAGAGATAAGTATTTCCCTCAGTTAAGAACCAAGGTATCAATCCAGTAGGAGAAGAACGCGCAAATCACCAATACCTGCACAAACAATCAAACACTTGCACCCAACGCGATAAAGGGGTTGTCAATCCCTTCATGGTCACTTGCAAAAGTGAGATTTGATAGAGATAGATAAATAAAACTAAACAAAAGATAAAATATTTTTGTGTTTTTGTTATATAGGGCTGAAAACAAAAGATTGAAAAATAGTAGATCGGAAACTAATATGATGGAAAATAGACCCGAGGGCCATAGGTTTCACTAGAGGCTTCTCTCATGAAGGCATTTAATACGGTGGGTGAACAAATTACTGTGAGCAATTGATAGAAAAGAGCAAAGTTATGACGATATCCAAGGCAATGATTATGCAATATAGGCATCACGTCCGTGTCAAGTAGACCGACTCCTTCCTGCATCTACCACTATTACTCCACACATCGACCGGCTCCTGCCTGCATCTAGAGTATTAAGTTCATCCAGAACAGAGCAACGCTTTAAGTAGATGACATGATGTAGAGGAATAAACTCAAGCAATATGATGTAAAGCCCATCTTTTTATCCTTGATGGCAACAATACAATACGTGCCTCGCTACCCCTACTTTGTCATTGGGTGAGGACACCGCAAGATTGAACACAAAGCGAAGTACCTCTCCCATTGCAAGAAAAACCAATCTAGTTGGCCAAACCAAACCAATAATTCGAAGAGAAATACAAAGATACCAAATCATGCATATAAGAATTCAGAGAAGATTCAAATAATATTCATAGATAAGTTGATCATAAATCCACAATTCATCGGATCTTGACAAACACACCGCAAAAGAAGATTACATTGGATAGATCTCCAAGAACATCGAGGATAACATGGCATTGAGAATCAAAAAGAGAGAAGAAGCCATCTAGCTACTAGCAGTGGGCCCGTAGGTCTGAGGTAAAGTACTCACGCTCCATCGGAAGGGCAATAGGGTTGATGTAGATGCCCTCCATGATCGAATCCTCCTCCGGCAGGATGCCGGAAAAGGCCCCAAGATGGGATCTCACGGGAACAAAAGGTTGCGGCGGTGGAAAAGTGTTTTCGTGGATGCTTCTGGTGGTTTGGGAATATATGTGAATATACAGGAGGAAGATCTAGGTCAGGGGGTCACCGAGGGGTCCACAAGGTAGGGGGCGCGCCCTACCCCCTGGGCGCGCCCTCCACCCTTGTGGCTGCCTCGTGGCTCTTCTGACTTGCACTCCAAGTCTCCTAGGTGTCTTCTGTTCCACGAAAAATCATCGCGAATGTTTTATTCCGTTTGGACTCCGTTTGGTATTCCTTTTCTGTGAAGCTCAAAACAAGGAAAAAACAAAAACTGGCACTGGGCTCGAGGTTAATAGGTTAGTCCCAAAAATAATATAAAATAGCATATTAATGCATATAAAACATTCAAAACAGATAATATAATAGCATGGAACAATCAAAAATTATAGATACGTTTGAGACGTATTAAAGCTCGACAGAGGTCAAGGTGGGCCAAGTATAGAGAGTACAGGCGTCCTCATGACCATCATGTCGCAGCGTACTTCACTACAAGGACTGTGGTGGCGGTGGAGGAGGAACAAGAAGCGATGGCGATGGAGGTGGAAGAATTTGTTGTGACGATGGTTGTAAGGGCGCTAGAGCTAGGATACCGAAGAATGCCAATCGATCTGGACTCCGGTGAGTAAGAAGAGACCATGATGCGGCTCGAGGAAAAGAACAAGGGCAAGGGCACCCGTCATCGGTGAGAGTTGGGATAGGGGAGAGGGAGCGGTGAGGGTAATAACTGTTGGTGCCTCGAGAAGCAACGCGGCTTCTCGAGCGTGGTTCCGGATGTGCAGTCCCCGCCGCCCACGTGCATCGCGCGGCCCTGGCTCGCTAGAAATTGTCAATCTGAGCGTTTCCAGTGAGACATGCCTAGAGGTGCTTTAAAGTTTGTGCGATGCATGCCCAATAGTGTATGCGGGCAACTAAACGGGCCGGATACTTCCCGCGTGGGCCTAGTTGGACCTAATGCAGGCAACCAAACATGTCCCTATAGCTTTTAGGAGAAGTTTTCAGAAGCTTCAATGGACCGGTTTAAATCGGTTTTAGAAGCTTTCGTGTGTGTTTTCTTCCTTTTTCTACGTATTTTTCATCGGTATTATTTGTTTTTTTATCAAATACATGTTGACTTTTTAAACACATGTTGTGTATAGTGTGGTACATGTTTTAATACACGTAGAATATTTTTTAAATATATGATAAACAATTGTCAAATACATGTTTGAACATTTTTCAAATACATGTTAAATATTTTCTAAATACACATTGAATATTTTTCAAATACATGTTAAATATTTTCTAAGTACACATTGAACATTTTTAATGGTTAGAAATATTTTTAAAGTTATTGATTCTTCCAACTTGACTGTGTTCTCAGAGACGACCCAAAGTGATATGAGACTTGGGGCAAAAATAAATAAATATTTTATAACATTTTTTTTACTTATTTAATGTTATTTAAAAATTTGTACTTATTTAATGTTATTTTATGTCATACTACAATTTACGGAGTTTGCTTTTTATTTTTAGCCGGTATAGTCAACCACATAATTTAGTTTGTATATTTAATCGTTGTTATTTATTACCAGTATTAGTGTATTTCACCGATCCTTTTATTTAAGCTAAATTTAAATTAAGTGGTGTAACAAAAATTATCTTTCAACAATATTTTGTGACAATTCCATAAATTATATACATACATACGTATTTGTATGTATGTGCAGATATTGTGTATATGTTAGTTTCCCTAAAATATCATGTTAGAGGTTTCTAAACAATAATGTCTAACTAATATCCTGATTGTGACTATTAGTATATTATTAGATGAACATACAAATAGTGATTGTAGAGTTTAAATTACACCATTTGCAAATCTGTTGTAAGTTAGATTCGGTAATAAGTTCAACATATGCATGGTACTGAAATAACATCAATCTCCAATGAATGTAAAGATATCTCCGATTCAACAATAAATATATGCAATTTATTTATTTGATATGGCCATCTAGAAGTTTTGTTTCATCTAGTGTATTTAAGAGCTCATGTCAGTTTTTAAAATAAAACTTTGTACGGATTAAACTAGAAATTTAGTTAACATAAATTTAAGTGCAACCTGCATGACGTCTATCGGAGAGACTACCGGGCTAACTACGCTTACTGTCACCTATCTGATTGGTTGTTACTCTAATGTGACGTACATTTTCTCATACAAAACTAGAATTTTATTTTTCACATATACAATATTCTTTTTAACTTGATCATTAATAGTACAGTGGTTACTGCTATGTTTAATATTTGGGCCCCTCCTTCTCTCTGGGCCTAGGGCGGTCGCCCTCTTTGCCCAGCCTATGGGCCAGCCCTGTGTGTTGTACATGTTTTGACTTTTCACATGGCTATCGAGTCCCAAACTAACCAAATGTGTGGAAAGGTTCCTTGATGCCATTTCTGAATGTACTAATGCCCACCCTATAACTACATAAACTTTAATGAATGCTATTATTATTTCCATATAGTCATCATCTCATCATTCTCTGCATTTCAGGTGCACTCCTGCACTACGCCCCTAATGCAACATTCAATAGCTTATGAGTGTTTTCGAAATCCTTTTCCTAGCATACTGAATATACCATGTTAGAAAGTACCATTTAAGATTTGCAGAAGAATGGATGAACGTTCTAGCGTCAACAGTCGAGAGGGAAATACAGTAAACCTATCAACTACTTGTGTATGGGCCCCAATATACGCCAGGCATAAGCTTATGTATTTTGGAACTTATTGAATTTTTAACTGCCTTTCAGGAATACTAGATGGGCATGGCGCGCTCTGCCGCACCTGCCTACAGGAGTACCCAGCAAGCAATTTTAGGCGTGGGAGCTATATCTCGACCGCAGCGAGACGTTAGCCTAGTGAGCCGGGCTTGGCTAGCTCAAGCCTGCCTCAACGCAGCCTGGGTGAACCCGGGTGAGGAAACGGGCAGGAAATTTACATCTGCACATTGTTTGTTTGCCCGCATCTAGGACTCTCGCATTAGGGGAGCAATTTTGGCATAGCGTTTGGTTGCCTGCATTGGCTGGCCTCACGCAACTACATGATGTTTGGTTCCATGCAACAGATATTTTCTGGTAACCTCTTTAGTGAGGTGGTGAGGTTACCAGCACACAACGGCATGAAAAAAAAATCATACACACACAACAGAAGATAGTTGTAAACCATAGCTAGTTGTAGTTTAAATAAAGTGCCACACTTAAACATATCAGTTCAAACGCAAAGCAGTACGATAAGAAACTAAACCAATTGGAGCATAGGAAGGGCAATCCTAGACGTTAACGGCGAAGGCATCATCATGCTTGCCGCACTTGGTCACCACTTCAATGCCTTCATCATTGAACACAATGACCTTGAGTGTGTCCGCAGCTTGAACGTCACCATGTAGCCGATCCTGATATGACGGACAATCACGAAGGGACCCAACCCTGATCGAGGGTCACCCTGCCATCCATCAGTCGGATAGTCACCCTCCACAAGCAGCTGGTGTTGGTCCTCAGCTTGAACTCTTGCGGCACCACCGGGAAGTACTTGGTGAAGTCCAGGGGCAAGGATGACCTTGCAGAAGTGGGTTGGACCTCCCTCCTCATGGCAGTGGCCGTAGTTATGGCGCTTGTCGCTAGGGGGCTCCTCCGGCACCACGTCCTCATCCGTGGCCACCTCCTCCGGCATGGTCGGCACAACCTCCATGGGCGGCACCACCTCCTTGCCCTTGTTGTCCGTGCCGATCTGCATTACAAAGAGCATGCATTATGAAGAGCACAAAGTTCTGAGGTTGATCGCCATTAAAACCTATCATCCATGACCCCTTTATTTACCCATCCTCATGGTCACTACTTACCCACCATCTCACTCACTGATCTCTCTGTCTGTCACTCTTCCTCCTATCTACCACCATGAACACCAGCAGTAACTCCAACCCCATGCCCAACCCCTTCCTTTGGGGCATTGGATGGAGGGCTTTCTTCCTCGGGTGCTCGCTCGGTGACCGCACCAAGTTCGAGAACACCATGGAAGTCTGCTCCAACTTCACCGGCATGGCATACATGTAGAAAGAAGAGGAAGCGGTGGTGAAGAAGGCGACGCCAAAGGAGTTGAAGACGCGGATTCCTGACCCAACGAGGGTGCTATGTCAGTCGACATCCTTCGTTGGGCCATGAATCAGACCGACTCCGGCGACGCTCGACAGAGGTCAAGGTAGGCCAAGTATAGAGAGTGTAGGTGTCCACATGACCATCGTGTCGCAGCGTACTTCACTACAAGTACTATGGTGGCGGTGGAGGAGGAACAAAAAGCGATGGCGATGGAGGTGGAAAAAGAAGTTGTTGTGGCGATGGTTGTAAGGGCGCTGGAGCTAGGACACAGAAGCATGCCAATCGATCCGGACTCTGATGAGGAAGAAGAAGTGGTGGTGTGGCTCGAGGTAAAGAACAAGGGTAGGGGCACCGCCATCGGTGAGAGTCGGGATAGGGGAGAGGGGACAGGGAGCGGTGAGGGGGCGGTGAGGGTAATAGCTGTCGGCGCTTCGGGAAGCAACACGGCTTCTCGAGCGTGGCTCTGCACGTGCAGTCCCCGCCGCCCACGTGCATCGCGCGGGCTTGGCTCGCTAGAAACTATCAATCTGAGCGTTCCCAGCGAGATAGGCCCAAACGTGCTTTAAAGTTTATGCGATGCATGCCCAATAGTGTATACGGTCAACTATACAGGCCGGTTTCTTCCCGCGTGGGCCTGATTGAACCAAGTGCAGGCAACCAAACACGTCCCTATAGTTTTCAGGAGCGGTTTTAGGGAGCTTCAATGGACCGTTTTAAATCTGTTTTAGAAGCTTTCATGTATGTTTTCTTCTTTTTTCTACGTATTTTTCATAGGTCTTCTTTGTTTTTTTTTTTGTTTTTATCAAATACATGTCGACTTTTTAAACACAGGTTGTACATTTTTGTATCGCATGGAGCATGTTTTAATACACGTGGAATGTTTTTAAATATATGATAAACAATTGTCAAATACATGTTTGAACATTTTTCAAATACATGTTAAATATTTTCTAAATACACATTGAACATTTTTTGAATACATGTTAAATATTTTCTAAGTACACATTGAACATTTTTAATGGTTACAAATATTTTTAAAGTTACGCAAATATTTTTTTACATTTAAAAACATCTATTAAATGTCACAAACATATTTTTGAAATGGGTGAACATGTTTTAAATTTCACGAACATGTTTCTGAATGGAACAACTCATTTGTTTTAAAATTACGCGACTGTTTTTTATTTGTCTAAATATTATTTTAAATGTCACAAGCAATTTTTTGAAGCACATGACCATTATAAAAATGTAAGAAATACACTTTTTCCCATTTAAAAAATTAAAATCTAGTAAGACAAAAGAAACAAGTATTGTTTTCACCCTCAAATGCATTCCAATGTCTCCATAACCCCCCATTGTCAATTTTTGGTTTGATTTAGACCCCAAGAATGTCAATAGCGGTTTAATCTACTGAAAAAGGCTTTCACCCCGCTTTATAAATAAAGCAAACCGTCAAGAGCACACATACAAGGTCTAGTACAGATCACACACACCCAAGTCACACAACAAGAGATCCAGAGGTACTGCTGAGGGCACAGCTCAACAAGCCCAACACACACACACACACACGGAATAAAGCCAAGGCTCAGCCGGGGCCAAGGCCGGGGAGCAAACAGACATCTAATCAGGCTCTGGAGGAGGCGGCGGTGGAGGCGGCGACAGGCGGACGACCATCGAGCGGAGGTCGGCGATGAAGGCGGAGATGGCATCCCGGTCTCGAGGGCGGCTAAGTGTCCGCCAGAGCTGCAAGTAACCAGACAGTTTGAAGAGAGCGTCAGTAGACTGACGAAGAGGGGTGCGCTGAATCACAAGCTTATTGTGAATCGCCCAGAGCGTCCACACGAGAACCCCAATCTCAAGCCACCTAATGTGGCGAGTGGTCAGCGGGGAGGTGTGAAGTTCGGCGAAGAGGTCGGGGAAGTTGGAGAGGCACCAATCTCCACCAACCGCCTCCCTAAAGCAGCTCCACACGAACTGAGCAGGCACGCAGGCGAAGAAGATGTGGTTTGAGTCTTCGGGGGTATCACAGAGAGGGCACGGGCCAGATCCGGTCCATTGCGCTTGCGGACCTCAACTCCAGATGGGAGCCGACCGCGGATCCATTGCCACATGAAGATCCAGATTTTTAGGGGCAGACGAATGGACCACACCATCTAGAGGGGGGGAGGAGGGGGCGATCGCCGAGTAGAGGGACTTGGTGGAGAATTGGCCCGAAGGCTCAAGGCGCCACCGAACCTCATCTGGGCCAGCATCGACAGACGGCTCATGGAGAGCAATGCAATCAAGCAGCTCATGCCAGGCGGCAACTTTCGGAGGCCCAAATGGCCTCCGAAATGCGAGGTGCCCTAAGTCAATAAGGGCCTGTTGAACTGAGATCGTTGGGACGACAACGATGGAGAAGAGATCGGGGAAGCGGGCCGCGAAGGGGGCGTCGCCTGCCCATCGCTCAAACCAGAACGGGGTCACTGCTCTCGATCCGACCAAAATGGAAGTCCCAATGCGGAGGACGGGGAGCAGTTGGATGACCGACTGCCAGAACTGGGACCCACTCGAACATTGGTAGAAGGCCAAAGGTTGGCCACGCAAGTATTTGTTCCGGATGATGTCTAACCACAGCCCGCCGTGCCCTTGTGAGATGCGCCAGAGCCAGCGGGAGAGAAGGGCAATGTTCATGCGCTTCGAGCACATGATGCCGGGGCCTCCTTGCTCCCAGGGCTTGCAGATGTTGGGCCAACTAACCATATGATATTTCTGCTTGTTATTGTCCCCGGCCCAATAGAAGCGGCCTTGGATTTTGGCGAACTCGTGATGGAGGGTCTCGTGAAGGCTATAGAAGCTCATAAGGAACAAGAGGAGGCTGGAGAGCAAGGAGTTGATGAGAATCGTCCGGGCCGCCTTTGAGAGCCATCAACCCTGCCAAGGCTCAATGCGCGTTTGCAACTTGGTCACAGCTGGACGTAGGTCGGCAACGGAAAGCCAAGAGTCAGTAATGGGCGTCCCTAGGTAGGTCATGGGGAGGGAGCCCGAGCGGCAATTGAGGCGGTTGGCAATGTCAAGGGCCTCAGACGGAGAATAACCCATCACCATCACGTCGCTCTTGTCAAAGTTGATCTTAAGGCCAGACATTTGTTGAAAGCAGAGGAGGAGGAATTTAAGGCTAGCGATGTCCGTATCCGTGCCATCGACCATGATGATGGTGTCGTCGGCGTACTGGAGCAAGGAGATGCCGGCGCCACCAACCAAGTGGGGGTGATCCCACGAATATGGCCAGCGGCCTTAGCCTTGTCCAGGATGGCCGCAAGTGCGTCCACCGCCTTATTGAACAGGAAAAGGGAGAATGGATTGCCTTGCCTCACCCCACAGTAAGTGGGGAAGTAAGGCCCGATCTCCCCATTGATGGTCACGGCCGTGCGACCACAAGAGACCATCTGTATAATCCTAGTAACCCAACGGTCATCGAAACCTTTCCGGAGAAGAACTTCCCAAAGGAAGGGCCAACTAATAGTGTCATAGGCCTTATGGAAATCGATCTTCAGGAAGACCGCCTTGAGGTGTTTGGAGCGGACCTCGTGGAGGACTTCGTGAAGAACAAGCACCCCATCCAGAATATAGTGACCTAGGATGAAGGCCGATTGGTTGGGGTGGGTAATATGGTCTGCGAGCAGGGTCACCCTATTCGTGTACTCTTTTGCCAGAATTCGAAAGATCACATTTATCACCGTGATCGGGCGGAACTGATGGATGTCAGACGCGCCAGGAACCTTGGGGAAAGCGAGATCGTCCCGTAATTAAGGCGCCCGAGATCGATGGACCCAATGTAGAACTCGTCGAAGATTGTCATGACCTCCGGCTTGATCACATTCGAGAAGGATTGGAAGAAATTAACCGGGAGACCATCGGGACCAGGGGCCGAGGTAGGGTTCATGCCCTTGATGGCAGCCCAGACCTCGCCCTCGGAGAAGGGGGCCATAAGAGCCGTGTTCTCCAAATCGGAGACAAGCTGGTGGCCGGCCCAATAGTCGGGAGCCAGAGATAAGCCGCTCCGAGGAGAAGCTGTGAACAGGGATCTATAGAGGCCATCGACGTGGGACCTAATGTCCCGCGGGGACTGCAGGAGAGTCGGGCCATCCCAGACGAGGGGGATGGTGTTGCTCCTACGGCGGCCATTAGATATGGCTTGGAAATACGCCGTATTCGTGTCGCCCTTCAAGACCCATTTCTGAGCACCACGCAAACGCCAGTAGGCCTCTTCATCGGCGTAGATGATAGAGAGTTGGTCTTCCAAGTCGTAGCGGGAAAGCCACTCCTCAAGAGAGAGGCCGGTAGAATCGGCGCGCAGGTCCAAGGCCTGGATCACAGACAGTAGGGCCTTCTTACGCATGCGGAGGTCTCGCCCCAGGTTGGTGCCCCACCCCTTCATGAACTATCGGCCTCGCTTGGCGCAGACATGCCAAGAGTCGACAGCGGAGGGGGGCAAGATAGAGACTGTGAGAGGGCACGAGCCTCCAGCCAACGGGCACCAACCGCGTCGACGAAGCCGACTTGGAACAACCAAAATGTCTCAAACCGAAATCGGGGAGAAATCGGGGGGCGTTCGTTAGCGGAAGACAGAAGGAGGGGCACGTGGTCGGAACCAATTCGGGTGATGGCCCGGAGGGAGGCAAGAGAGCAACGAAGGTCCCATTCTGGGGAAACTAGGACCCGGTCCAGGACGGACTGGGTCGGAGCAGCCTGACGGTTGGTCCAGGTGAACCTGGCCCCAACCCTATCAATCTCATGGAGGCCAAGATCAGCAATGCAGTCATTGAACATTTGCATAAGCACAAAGTTGACCTTGGCATTGCTCTTGTCCTCCGCGAGCCGAAGGAGATTAAAATCACCCCCAACAACAACCGGCAGCGACGCAGCCGAGACCTTCCGGTGCAGCTCCTTGAGGAAGAGGGCGGATCGGCTGTGGTCGGCGGGACCGTAGACAATAATGAACTTCCACTTGAAGTTAAGGGGGCGTTTAAAAAGTTCCATGCTAACAAAGAACTGACCCCGGTCCATACTGGCCACTTCGAAGGTGGCATCCTTCACACCTAATAGGATGCCACTGGAATGGCCCGCGCTCCGACTAGAAGGGAGCCAATGCCAGGCGAAGAGGTGGGAGCTCAGGCGGTCGAGTTCTTGAAGGGAGAATTCCGTGCGCATGGTTTCTTGGATGGCGACAATATCAATGTGTTCATCATGCATGTACTCGATGAGTTGGCGGTGGCGGCCATCATGACCGAAACCGCAGATGTTCCAGAAAAGGGCATGCATCACGCAACCATTGAGGGGCTGCTTGACCCCAGGACACGACATGCACTTTGGGCGCGGAGAGCAGCAGTCCGAGACCGGGTGCGACCCCGAAGTTTGGCGGCAGTCAGGGGGGGAATGCCACCGACCCTCCGAGGAGGGGGCGGAATAAGATCCACCGACGTGGTCGACGGGCCGGGGGGCGAGAGTAGGGCTGCTCTAGCCGCAGCAAGCCTACCGTCGAGGATCTCACGAGCCCTAATGGCCTCGATCTGGGCTAAGGGGGGGCAACCTCTCCCCTGAAGATGATCGTGGAATCAGTCATGATCCTCACAAGGTGTCCAAGCAGAACCGACTCGAGAGCAGAGAAGGAACAAGTAGCTGCCGAGGAGGGGGACTGAAGGGGCACCTAACTCCATGTTCCGCGCAGCAGCACGGAGCTCCGCCCGCTCGCGGATGGGCAACACCGGGCTACCCTCTGGACGCGCCGTGTCTAGCCATGCGCTCCGGCGAGAGGCACTCGCCGGAGAGAAGACCAAACGGGCGCGCCAAGAGAAGGCCTCGGCACGTGGAGGAGGTGGCGGGGCAGCCAGGGGGTGGGCACCCGGGACTCCCCATCCAGGCCGGAGACCGCATCAGGGAGGAGCTGGAGAACCGGGGTCGGGAAGGAAGTCGGCGACGGCATCGGTGTCGGAGACGGCGGTGGTGGAGCAGAGTCATCGACGAGAGCAGCCCGGGCCACAGGCAGGGCCGGGGCGGCGGGGGAGCCGTGGCCAGAGGAGGCAGGCCGGCCACGGGGGGAGGAGCAACGGCACCCGGGCGCCCAGCCGGAGAAGGACCGCAGGGAGTGGCCGAAGGGGCGGAGTAGAGAGCATCACCGGGGGAGGGAGCTGGGGCGTCCACCTCGCCCCCGGCAATCGGCGAGGGTGGGTCCGGGACCAACAGCACAGTTGGGGACACCGTGTCCAGGACCGGCCCAACAGGAGCGGTGGAAACAGGGGAGCGGGGTGAGGGGGCGGGACAGACGACCAAGCCCATGCTGGAGGCGTCGCTGGCGGCGGGGGACTCGGCCACCAGACCGAGGGGGGGCTCGAGGAGGAGGCCCGGTGCGAGCTGGCGCCCATGAGCAACAGCGGCCGGAGGCGAAGGAGAACGTGACTGTGAACGGGAGTGCGAGTCGTCCGATCCCTCCTCTTCCTCTAACCGGTGGGAGCGGGGGCGGTGGCGACCATGGTAGCCCACCTGTCCCCGGGTTGCCGCTGTTTGGGCCAGCGTCGGTGGAGCGCGGGCGACCGACGTGGTTGGGAGGCTCGGGGGCGATGCGGAGGTCAAAGCCTTGGTCATTGAAGAACACACGAACGGTGACATGGAGCTTGGAGGAGTCTAAGAACTTGACCTTGACCCAGACCTCCTCCTCCTTGAGGGGGGAGAGCTCGTCAACCACCACCACCTTGCCCAGAATCCTGGACATCTGGCGGATGACGAGCTCGGACCGGGCGATGTCGGGGAGACCACCCACAAGGATTCAGGCGGTATCCAGAACAGCCACCGCCGGGGCATCGAGAACCGGCTCGGTGATGTCGACGATGAGCTGGTTGAGGTCGAGGGTGATCCGGCCACTACGAGTGGCGTAGCCGTAGCTGATGGAGTTGGGGAAGACCACGGTGAAGATGTGACCGGCAGTAGGGGTGACCACCCAGTCCCACTGGCGATGGTAGAGGTGGTTGAGCTCAGCCTCAATCATCTCCAAGATGCCACCCCATCGACCACAGTGACGATCGCCTGAAGGGAGGGGGTGGGCGGGGGGAGATCGGGGACCTCGAGGTGGAAGAAGCCCAGCCCCTCGATCCCGTGGCCGTACATCATGAGCTCCGACGTCACAGGGCAATCAGGACACAGCAGAGCGGGATGGCCAGGGTCCTTGCATATGTAGCAGCACTAGGGGTTGACGATGCTGACTTGCGAGTGACCCGCCACCCCGCAATTGAAGCAGGGGGGCAAGGCAGGTTGGAGACCAGACCCGGGGGCAAGGAGGAACCAGGGGCCACCCGGGAAGCGGAGCTTGGGCGCCCCGCCCCTGACCGCGGCGCTTCTTCTTCTTGGCCGGACCTTGGCAGCCGCGGGACGGGCCGGCGCCCGGGGTGGCCGCGAAAGCCGGCACCGAAGGTGCGGCGGCGTGGGGCGGGACATACTTCCGCTGAGCGGGGGCGGATGGCCGAGCATGTGAGCGGGCCGACGAGGGGAGCGCCGAGCGAGGCGGCGACGGGCTTCGGCCGCACTGAGGGACAGGGGACAGCGAGCGGCGCTGGGGGGCGCCAATCACCTGAAACCGCCGGACGGGGGGAGCGGGATCTGCCCCGGGTGTCCCGACGGGCCGAAGAGCGCCGGTCATCGCGACGGCCGTCTCGGAATTCCCGCAGCTTGCGGCGAAGCTCCTCCTCGCGGTGCAGCGCGTCAGGAGAAGGACGGGAGTGCTCGCGGTGATTCCACTCGCGCATGGCAGGCCGCAGCGGAGGGAGGGAAGGCGGGGGCGAGCGCACAACAGAGGACGACGGGGAGGAGGGTGGAAGGGGTGGGTCGCGTGGATGGGGAAGAGAGACGGGCGTGGCGGCGGGGGGGAGAGACGGGGCGACAGGGCATCCATGAGGGGCCAAATCGAGCCAGCCGTCGGCACGGGCCTAGGGCACCGGGGCGAGGCTGGCCCAGACAGCGCGAGCGGCTGCTGGGTTGGACCGCGGCCCAGAATTCCTCGGGCGGCCGAAGCGAGGCCCAGCGGGCGGCGGGGAGGAGCGAGCCGTAGGGTTTCCCCACTATCGGTAGGCGCCGCCGCCGGCGGCGGCGACGGGCAGCACGAGGCGGCGAAGGGGAATGGAAACCCGGATGCGGAGCGAAGAGGACCCGAAGGAGGCAATAAATGGGCGAAAGGGGGAGGAGTGGACCACCGGAGCCAGGAGGGCCAGGGCTGGGCGCGTCGGCGGCGATGCAGGAGCAGTCACCGTCCGAGCCACCAGCGGGCGGCGCCACGACGAGCGGGCGAAGCCGTGGTCGGAGCGGCCTGCCACGCCCCACGAGCAGACGCGCCGGTGGCGGGAATCCGCACACCTCAAGTTCCCGCCTTGAGTCCCAGCGGCCCGAGTCGAGCTCGAAGGCAGCGTCGGCGACCGCACCTGCCGCGAGCCGGCGGCAAAACCCCGTGCCTGGGGTGCTGAGCCACCGGCCCGTCCGGGCTGGGCAGTGCGACAGGGAGCAATGGGAGGAGGGGAGGGAGGACCCGCGAGGGAAGGGAACGGCGCCTCGTCAGCAAGGTCAGCCCACCTCACGTGGGGAGCAGGCTCCGGGGCGGGCGAGGGAGGCGGCGGGGCGGCATACGCAGCCGGCGCCGGCAGCGGGGAGGAGGGCATGGAGGCCGGGGAGGCGAGAGGGCCGGCGGGAGCAGCGGGGGGAGCCAGCAATGTCGGCGGGGTCGGGACGCCGTCGCTGTCGTGAGAGCCTTCCATCGCTTGGATCTTATGGCCTCTTCCGCAGTTTAATCTAGCCCGCAGCGGTTTAGTGTCACATCAAGGATGATTTTGCATCTGGTTTTCGTTCATTTTGTTAGAATTATTCCGAGGCGCACCGTCAATCTACCGAGGACCAAGCAATAACACGAGCACGACACCGAGATTTGTTAACGAGGTTCACCGATATGGCTACATCCCCGGGGCATGACTATGGGGGCTCCTCCCCGTGACACCATCACAATACCGCACCCGGCCGCCCGAGAGCTGGCACACCCGCGTGCCTGTGCTATTATGTTGGCGTAGGTTACATCGTGTGTCTACCCCCACTATATATGAGAGGCCCAGGATACAATTGTCCTATTAGGACACAACTCCTACCCTGTCTACACACAATCCAACACCAGGTCCAACTGTAACCTACCTTGTACAATAATATTGGACACGATTCTAACAAACTCCAGCTTGTCGAATATTCTTCACCACCTTGGATTCATCCATGCGTAGAACCTCCATGTACATTGGACTTGAGATTAGCCTGAGCACCGCTGCTACTCCCAGACTCCATGTGACTCCACCTGCAACTATAGTCCCTTCTCGTCTTCTTCATAGTCAACACTCGAGCAAAATTAAGTTCCTCATTACTCTACTTTGTGCTCCCAACTTCCGGAGATTCTGTTCAATGCCATCACAGACTGACCATTGTTTGCGTGAAAATGAACAACTCACATATTACACGCCACATATAAGAGTTACCTGAACTCACGTTACCGCTCTTTCTTGACTGCTTGTCTGAAACTTGAAGGAATTTCACCATCGCCCTGTGTCACCTTGAGTCAAATTCGCAGTTGTCTCACCCTTCTTTCCCGGATAGTCTCTGACATATCTCACAACTATAGCACTCCACCTCCTTCTATACTTGTCATCCACACTTTGCCATGTGCACTAAACACCACAGAATATACGGCCATGTACTCTCTTCACTTTTGACATTAAGACTTTCCGCCACTTTCTCAGACTCTCCATGGTCAACTCCCGTCCATCAACTGGCACCGATAGACCCAGTCACCAACTTGAATCTGGTACTCGTCAACACTACTTCAGCACCCCCTGCACAATCAGTTGGACCACCAATGCCTTGGCCTTCTGTCGTTCCCACTGCTTCTTCTTGAATGGTTAGGTCTGAATCCCGCAACGGAGCTTCCAAAAAATTTCTTTCCGAGTTAATTTTCTCAGTTTTATTAACCCGGGCGGCTCTTTATTATTGCTTTAAATTTGCAGTTCTTTGCTGTGTCCCGTGCTTGCCGCACGCCTCGCCGCTATCACCGCGTCGAGCCTCTGCTGTCCTGGTCGAGTCTCTAGGGCTGCAGACCCGCACCACTCAAACCCCTACTACAAAGAACCACCGATCATCACCGACCGATGCCGAGTATCACGTCTCCATCAGACCATTGGTACCCAATCTGATCCACGTGTCTCTCGCTATCCCGCTAAAATAGGCTTCGACTCTCCATGCATTTACGCCGTAGCCCCTCCATCAGCACAGAGTGAAGTCGTCCATCAGACTCCAACTCCACCTTCAACATGACAACATGGTGGTTGTACGTGTCACCCTCCCGTGCCCTGTCGACTTCAAGCTCTCATGTGCGCACCATCTTGAATCAACCCCGTGCCATATTCTGTCGAAGCCGCATAAGCCCTCAGGCCTGCACCACGTGTTTCCACGCCCCAGAAGTCGGCCACCATCAGCATCACGCTCCTATGTCGTCATCGCGGAAATCAACCGTCGTCTCCTGCTTTGACCGACATCCCCGTCGATCTGTCAGATAGTCCAGTCCAACCCAGCCAAAATTATCCGACAGCAAACAAGCTCCACCCTACGTCGTGTCCGCCTCGCACATCTGTGCATTGCCTTGATGCCCTGTGTTTGCATGATCCTGTCATGGCGCGCTCCAGACTTCTCCAAGCCTTGTACGCACGTCGGCATCCTCGACTCCCGTTTGATTGTTGTACCGAACAACAATGCTGCTGCCATGACATCATCTCCTTAGCATACAAGAAAAGAGCCTCAAAAACAGTCCCTGTAGTCTCCGTGCACGTGTTGGAACCACTGAACAATTAACTAGCTCAGATCCACACCCCTAACACAACTTCTTTGACTAGTTTTCTAGTTCTATTCTTCTCCACACTTGAGATCAACATGGTACCAAACGAGTACTGTACCAATACACCACAACACCTCTCCAGGGAATCGATCTTTTTTCTTAACAAATCTCTCGTGCCTTTGCACTTCCAGCATCAACCATGCCCACGCATGCATATTCCACGCACAGTAGCTCACCTAGCCTGCGACTCGATCGCTAGCGCCCAGGCTCCAGCTGCGTTCCACCCTGACCAACTCCTGGAACGTGGCACACCACGGCCTTGGGCCTGCCTAGCACCGCTGGGCCTTGCGCCTCGGATCGGGCCGCCTTCCCTAGTCATCTGCACGCTGCTGCTCTCTCGATATGATCTCACCGAGAACTCGGCTGCTGTACGTTCCGTCGTTGCCACGATCAATCCATCTTTCATGAGACGTTGTTCCCATGTACATGCCGCCCGAGCCTCCAGTCCGATCGAAATCCTACGAGTTCCATGCTGACGCATCTACGTGCTTCTCCGATTGCCTTGCTGCCAATCCACGCAGATCGGTTGATCATGTCATCGATCCGATCAAACCAGTTGCTATCCACCATGGCCGCAACTTTCAATCTCTCGGCCACACGCCGATCAAATTCCGATCTCTGCGGCAGATCCTCTAGATCAACTTCCACGGCCTCTTTGAACCTTGCTCATGATACCACTTGTTAGAATTATTCCGAGGTGCACCGTCAATCTACCGAGGACCAAGCAATAACACGAGCACGACACCAAGATTTGTTAACGAGGTTCACAGATATGGCTACATCCCCGGGGCATGACTACGGGTGCTCCTCCCCGTGACACCGTCACAATACCGCACCCCGGCCGCCCGGGCGCCGGCACACCCGCCGGCTCCCCTGCGTGCATGTGCTATTATGTTGGCATAGGTTACATCGTGTGTCTATCCCCGCTATATATGAGAGGCCTAGGATACAAGTGTCATATTAGGACACAACTCCTACCCTGTCTACACACAGTCCAAAACCAAGTCCAACTGTAACCTACATTGTACAATAATATTCGACACAATTCTAACACATTTGATGCTGACTTGGCACTGATGTCCCAGTCGGCGCTTTTGTTTTCGCGAGCTTCTTGCCTAGTTCTTCCGCGGGGCGCACATCCTATTCCAATGGTATGGCGGCGTTGGCGCAGTCGCCGGTGCCATATCAGGAGGGTGCGTTGTAGTATGAGCTAGAGAAGATGTATGGATGCGCAGTGAGAAGCAGTACGAGCTTCAGCCTCGACAGATTTCTTGAAGCGTGCTGAATCCAGGGCGCGGCTACTAGAGAAATAAAAGGTGTGTTCTTGCTGATCTTGTATGAGCCTATTTTCATAGAGAAATTCCATTGTTTGCTGGTTGCAATGCAATTTCAGAGTGTGGACTGTACGGGAACATGGCATGATGGTGGATCGTCTGATGAAAATAGAGAAGATGCAATTGAAGAATCTCGCATCGAAGTTGAAGCTTCCATGGCATACGTAGTTGACTGGAGATGGGCATCAAGTTATTTGTGAATGAGATGCAATTCAAGCACACAACAGTGGTTGAAGATTTGTAGTCAAATGCAGTCAAATGCGAATGCACTACTGAAACTACTCTGAATTCAGTCCAAGTTCAGACCAGTGATACTGCAGTACTAAAACATTAAAGTAAAATTTCAGTATGCAGTCAACACTCAGAGTACTTATACTGTAGTATTAAAACTAAAGTAAAATTTCACTATGCAGTCAACATTCAGGTACTTACACTGCACTACTAAAACTGCAGTACTAAAACATTAAAGTAAATTTTAGTATGTAGTCAACATTCAGAGTACTTATACCGCAGTACTAAAAGTAAAGTAAAATTTCACTATGCAGTCAACATTCAGGCTAAAACTGCAGTCGGAATCATGGTTTTCAATTTCAGTTTCAGAAAAATTTCAACACCAACCGAAATCACCAAAAACCAGTGAATTTCAGTGATTTCACTTTCCATTTCAGTTAAATGACTGAAATATTCACTCAAATGCAATTGAAATTTTGAAAAAATATTTGAGTTCCTGTGTTGTACTGAAACTGCTGAAATATTTTGGTTGAAACGTAATATTTCAGTGTCTACTGAAATACTGAAATTCAGTGAATTTCACCGGAATCTCACTGAAAGTGAAAACCATCGAAATTCAATCCAAATGCATCAAACTTCAGAGTTAGCATGCTTCAGCAATGAAATTTGGCCAAAAACATTATGCTTTGTTTCTATCAAGACAATCACTACAAGCACAGTGCAAAACAACCTATTTTCCCTAGAAAACAACAGGCCGATCATCTGCAAATTAGCCACTTTTAATATCAAACACAACAGAGCATAATGTATGAATTTTCTCGATGAATGCAATGGAATGGAATGCTGGGATGAATTTTGAAAGGCCACAGATCAGGGGTCGTGCTGAACTTAAGCGCTTGCGCTGTGTGGCTACGACTCCAACCCGATGATGAGTTGTGCTCAGTCGTGACGGAAGGTTCATTCACTGTCTGGTCGGTTGGGTTGCTAAGTTCAGTTGGTGCAGTTTTCTGATCACTCCGTTTGGAGGCGGGTGTGAAACGATCCTATCTAGCAGTCACTAGGGGTGTTGGATCATCTGGCGAAATAGGAACAAAGTCTTTTTGCTGCCTCTAAGGTATTGGCTTGAATGAAAGTCAAAGCAACCTTGCGATGTGGTTTTCTCTGTGTGTATCAATGTAGTAGTAATCATCGCTCACACATAAAGGAGAAGTAGAGTTTACTGCAAGAGTACAAGTCCCTCGGCACTACCTTCTTAACGCCCAGTGATCAGATGACTAACCAAGCTGTGGCTAGCAATTATCAGTGAATCACAGTAGCTGGCTTGGTGTAGACACCGCAAAGCCCCCACTTTGTTTCCGGTTTGCAGGAAAAAGTACACCCAGACCGGTCGGCGGATCAAGATAGGACCGTGTTGGATGGCAAAACATGTCCGGACCCGGCTTGGAGGAACCAGGTTGAATCCTTCCGCAAAAAGGGAGTGTTGGAATCAAAGTGAATGACGACATATGTCATTATTTCCAGACACACAAGGGCCTGAGACAAGGAGATCCGATGTCACCTATATTCAACATTGTAGTTGACATGTTGACCATTCTAATAGGTAGGGCAAAGGATGCTGGTCAAGTAGGTAGCCTGGTACCTCATCTAGTTGATGAAGGGGTGTCTATCCTACAGTACACTGATGATACTATCATCTTCATGGAGCATGACTTGGCAAAAGCGAGAAACATGAAGCTGGTGTTATGCTTATTCGAACAATTGACCGGGTTAAGGATTAACTTTCACAAAAGCAAATTTCTCTGCTTTGGAAGAGCCAAAGAGGAACAAGAGACTTACAAGCACTTTTTCGGGTGTGAACTTGGGAATCTACCTTTTACGTATTTGGGTATACCAATTCACCATCGTAAGCTAACAAATAGAGAATGAAAGTGTATTGAGGATCGATTCGAAAAGAAACTGGGCTGCTGGAAGGGCAAGATGATGTCGTATGGGGGCCGTCTAATTTTAATTAATTCGGTACTCACGAGCATGCCTATGTTTCTTTTGTCGTTTTTCGAGATACCAGTTGGAGTTCGGAAAAGACTGAATTTTTATCGATCCCGATTTTTCTAGCAGAGTGATGACCTGAAAAAGAAGTATAGACTCACTAAATGGGATATTATTTGTCGACCAAAAGACCAAGGGGGTCTACGTATCGAAAATCTTGAGGTGAAAAACAGATGTTTTTTCAGCAAGTGGATGTATAAGTTATCTGTAGAGTTGGAGGTCACGTGGGCGCAGATTCTGCGGAATAAGTACCTTCATTCCAAAACTTTGGCACAGGTGACAGTGAGGCCGACGAACTCACCTTTTTGGAAAGGGCTGATGAGAGTTAAAGTAGCGTTTTTCAACAGAACAATGTTTCTAGCCGGAAATGGTACTTCCACGAGATTCTGGGAGGATACATGGCTAGGGGAAATCCCTCTCGTGCTTCAATATCCCTCCCTTTATAGCATTGTGAAACGAAGAGACGCTTTCGTTGCTACCGTGCTTCAGTCCACTCCCCTCAATATCCCCTTTAGGAGAACACTTGTCGGAGCCCGTTGGGAAGCCTGGCTCCATTTGGTGAGAAGACTGATGGATGTGCAGCTTTCTCAACAGCCAGACACGTTGTGCTGGAAGCTAGCCAGGAATGGAGAGTTCACGGTTAAATCTATGTATTTAGATGTGATCAATTATAGCTCTATTCCTACTTCCAAACATGTATGGAATGTCAAGGTACCTTTGAGAGTTAAAGTGTTCATGTGGTTTGTACACAAACAAGTCATTTTAATGAAGGACAATTTGACAAAGCGTAACTGTACTGGTTCCACGAGATGTAGTTTTTGTTATCGTGATGAGACTATCAAACACCTCTTTCTTGACTGTCTGATGGCAAAGGTTCTATGGCGGACTATTCACATTGCGTTTAATATTACTCCTCCAAATAATATCAACACGTTATTTGGGACATGGCTGGGCAGGATAGAATCCCAAACAGCGAGACACATTCGTGTAGGAGTATGTGCTTTACTTTGGGCAATCTGGAAGTACAGGAATGATTTGGTTTCTAACAGAACAACAAATACTCATTTTTGGAGGTTATATTCCGAGCCACTACATTGATCCGTATATGGTTGCTACTCACTTAGACGGAGGCCAGGGAGCATTTGGTTACTGGATCTACCCGATGGGAGATGGTAGCTTGGGCTATATTCAGCCGGTTTGGGTGGCGGTCACGTAATAGGATAGGCAATTAGTTTTCCTATCTTTCTTTTGCCTGCCGGTTGTGGCTTTTATTCTCTGCTCTTCGTGAGCATTTTTGTGGTTCGTTTGTTTAAGACCTCATAACTTGTGTTGAACTTATTTGCTTTCTAATAAAGGTGGCCATATGCATCGTTCTGATACAGAGGCCGGGGTTGCACCCCTTTTCCAAAAAAACATGTCCGGACCGCACGGTCCGGACTGTTGCAGGCGGTTTGAGGGTTGCACCTGTTGGAGATTCCCTAAGGTAGTATGTTGTGAAAACACACGTGCTTACCTCACAGCTAGTAAATATCCTAGCTCAATTCGGTTGAGAACTATTTAAGGAGCTGGTCCTCTCCATTTTTAAATGAGCTCACCACTATTGACATATTCAAGTAAAAGATTGCCTAAATAATGATGTTAAGGGGCGTGGGTAAGGTGAAAAATATCATTGTTCATACGCATGATACAAATGAAATCATGACCATGGGGTAGGCCCTGGCCCTGCTGGCCACCCGTTGTCAGCTAGTAAATATCCTAGCTCAAGTCGTTTGGGAACTCCTATTTAAGGAGCCGATTCTCACCATTTGGAAATGAGCTCAGCACTATTGATATATTCATCCAAAGAATTGCTTCAGCACGCTGAACACCTAGTCTCCCTCTCTCGTCCAGAGCTCCTTGTTGCCTAATGTGCTCATAGCACTCTTAAGAACTACTAGTAGTTTGGCCTGAGCATAAAAACCATACTTTGTAGAAATAGGAGGTACTGGGAGAAGGTTGCTGTGAACATTCGTGAGATGCGAGAAACGATTGACCTTGAAATTATGCAAGAGCAGGAGGGACTCCTCATTGTTCATGCACGATACATATGCCCGCATGTAAGATTCAGACCCATGGCCTCTCCCTAACTGTTCCAGTGCAATGAGCAGTTCCAGTAGAGGCTCTCCTACGTCCTTGTTCTGAGCGCCATTGCCTTCTTCATATTTGGCCCAGAGAAGGCGAAGGACTCGTCGGAGTAGATTCGTCGATGGTGGAGACCTGGTGTAGAGAGAAAAAGAATTTCACTGCGTGTGTAAGTTCTGTAACTGCCCTGGTTGGTTGCTGCGTGAAACGATCTAGCGGCAGTCACTAGGGGCTTTGATTTGGATCATCTGGAGAAGTTTTTTGGTTTGGATTAAAGTCAGAAATGACTTTCCAGTGTGGATTTTGAGTGGCTGAAGCCCTCCCTGGTGTTGAATGCACGTTCTCTGGCACCGCGGGCAGCCGCAGGCGCGGACGGGCTATAGATTTTACTCTCTTCTACGTCGGCAGATCACGAGGAACCACACAGTCGAGGTCATGGTATCACCTGATATTTCGCCGAGGCGGAGGGATAAGCTTTGGCCCCATGTATCAGTCATCGCTCACGCAGAAAAGAGATGTAGATTTCACTGCAAGAGTACAAGTCCCTCGGCATTCGGCACTACCCCTTCTTAACGGCTAGTTATAAGATGACTAACAAAGTTGTGGCAAGCAATAATCAGGGAATCACAGTGGCTGGCATGTGTTGTGGTGCAGACAACCCCAGAGATCTGGACAGAAGCACTATGACAACTTCATTTGCCCAATTGTCGATTGGTGGAGGGGTTCTATTCATACAACAACGTAATGTCACTAGCACAGTTCTGACAGTATATGCCATCCCAACTGAACAGGTCAGGTCGGTGACACGGTAAAAGCAGCACTGCATTTTTCCAACAAAACCGCCGCTTCCTTTCTGTTTTGCACACACTTTGTATTATGATCCCAGCACAACAGCAGTTACAAAAGGGAGGCCGAAAAAGAGAGAAATAGCTAAGACTGAAAAAGGCCAAAGAGCAGCATATTTACAGTGAATTGAGCGTCTCTCCAAATTTAGTGAGCTCTGTTGTTTTCTGAAACATTTAGCGAAAATGCTACACTTCAGTTTGCATCATGGGGCTATCAGGGGGTCAGTCTACTCTGTGTTCTGTGATATCGCCTCGCCGAACTTGAGGAAGAGCTCCATGTCGAACCGACACGCTTGACGAGTTGGCGCAGGAGAGGACGTTGCCCCTCGGGGATGTGGACGACTAGGGCGACGGCGGTGGCTGCGGCGGCCTGGGGGGCAAAATTTCTGTTCTAATCCCTACCGTGCAGCTTACACAGAAGATGCCAGGGTCCCTGGCGTGCACGACCCGCTATCCCTTGACCTGCTACTACGTGGCGAAGGGCCAAATGCCAAGGGCGTGTTTGGTTGCCCGCATGCAGCCCATCCACGCCCGTGCGGGATGTGCGCGGCTAGTTTGGTTGGCTGGGCTGCATGCGGTTTGAGGCCCGCACGAACCTCAAAGCAGCCCGCAGCCTGGCCCGGCGGAAACTGCCGATTTGGCAGTTCCTCGCGAGCCTGGCCCGGCGCGGCCGCGCGTGCGGGGCAGTTGCACGCCTCGGGCAGCGTGGGAGACAGAGGCGACGTCTCATTACTCGCCCCCCACTCTCCTGTCACCACCCCAGGTGCACTGTTCCCACCGCTCCCTCTCTCACCCTCACCGCCCCTCCCTCTCATCTCCTCTGCTCCGATGGCTCCAACACGCCCACCGCCGCACCGCCCTCTGACTCCGGTCGACCAGCGCATCGCCAGCATCCAGGAGCGCTGGGTGGCCGGGCTCCAGAACTCGGGCCGCGACCTGGCGTCGGCGCTGTGGGCGCCGTCCCTCATCTGCTGCCGGCCTCCTCCACGAGCGCTGGCCAATGCGGTGCCGGCCGCTCCTGCTTCGCCGCCGATTCCAGACCTCCAGGTCCTGGGCTCGGCACCGGCACCGTCGATGGAGCCGCCCCTTCTCGAGACACCATTGGTCTCGGGGGTTTTCTTGACCCCCGTCCAAGGGTTTTCTCCGGTCGGGAGGCCGTCCTTCTTGACCTCCGGCATGGCGTTGAGCATGGGGCCGATGCCGCAGGCCGTCGCCGGGGCCGGCTCGTCCTTTGCTCCGCCACCTCTTTCGTTCCCGCCGGGGTTTTCACGCCGGCCTCGGTTCGCCGCGGCTGCGCATGCTCCGGTGAGTCAAATCCTCTCAAATCTTGCTCCTAGATGTAGATTAGCGGTTAATGTCTTAGGCATGTGGTAGGATTGATAGGATTCTAGCAGATCCGATTGGATGCGATCCCAATCGAATCCGATCAGACTGATCCGTTCTTGTTTTGTATAGTGCGTGTGCTATTGCTTGTGTTCATGCTAGAATGCTAGTTGCTGTATTACATGCTAGTTTCCTGTTCATGCTAGAATCCTAGAATCATGCTAGTCCGAGTACTACTACATGCTAGATTTGTGCTACATGCTAGTAGTTGTGTTCATGCTCGAATCATGTTCATGTTGAGTGATGAATGCTAGAATCATGTTGACTGATGGCATGTTCATGTTAGGATCATGTCCTTGTTTCATGTTGCATGTTGAAGCTAGGGTTTGTGCCATGAGTGGATGTTATACGTGCATGTAGTAGGACCATTTTAGGATGGTCCCAAATCTGCATGGCTGCACATGGGTGCAATTGGCACTTGTTGCTGCTATTTTTAGAAGTTTCCTTGTTTAGGATAGTTGCAGCAAAGAAGATACCACTGATCAGTGACTTGCCCAACAACAAGTGTCATTGATAAATGGCATTTGCCCCTAGGCAAATGCCACTTATCAATGGCACTTGCTGTTGGGCAAAATGGCACTTATCAATGGCACTTGCTATTGGGCAAGTCACTGATCAGTGTCATGGCTGTGCTATTGGGCAAGTCACTGATCAGTGTCATTGATCAGTGCCATTTGCACTACAGCAAGTAGATTAGTGCTCTTGCCTAACACCAAGTGCCACTGATCATTGCCATGTGGCCATGAGCACATGCCACTGATCAGTGGCACTTGTTGTTGGGCATTCTAACATTCATCATTGATCAGTGACACTGATTAGTGGCACTTGCTGTTGGGCAAGTCCACTGATCAGTGGCACTGATCAGTGGCATTTGCGTGCTTGCTTGCTTGTTTGTTTGCTTGCTTGCTTTGTTTGATACTAATACTTGTCATGTTGCCTAACAAGATATTAAAGACTGGCTGGGATGTGGTGGGTGGAGGAGCTCAGGTCGTGGCCGGAGCTGAGCGCGCCGAGGATTTCATCCCCACGAACAGGTGGCTCAGGACGGTGGACCTGCCTGGCAGGATCGCCTTCATGAGCGTGCCTCGTTCAAGGGGACGGTCTCCGAGGCAGGGCCACGAGGAGGGAGCCAGGGAGCCGATGAGATTCTACCAGCAGATCAAGGACAACGAGGACCTCGCCATGCTCGTTGTCCCTCCCAAGTTCGTGGAGGTGATGAACACCTGGCTGGTGATCAAGCGCCTCCCGCGCGTGGTCAGGCTCTCGGCCAACAAGCGGTGCGTGTTCTGGGTGCAGATCCAAAACTTTGAGGGCCACATGGTGCTTGGCCGGGGTGGAACTACTTCTGCCGCCGCCACCGCATCATCCCCGGTGACCTCGTCGTTGTGCGCATCTCCGGCCTAGGACTGAAGGTTCAGATCTACAACCACGACTCGTCAGAGATGTGCAGGTATCATTGCAGCAGGCACAACTGCCTTGGTGGCATCGAGCAGGCTATGTAGTTAAGTTAAGTCAGGTGTTAGTGGAGAACTTTTAGGGTGTGTGGCGATTGAGACTTGTGCTGGGAACTTGTTCGTATTTTGGCCAGCAGCAGCACCCTGGCACAGCAGGGAAGGAGGATGCCCCTGCTCTTAATCTAGACTTATGCTATCTAGTTAAGTAGTTTGCTGTCATTTGCTTGCTTGCTGTGTTAAGTTTGCTGTCATTACATTGCTTTCTTTGTTTGATCTTGCTGTTGTGCTGATCATGTGTGGTGGTAAGGCCACCACATTTGAATGGGGTGAGCAGAACACAAACGCTGTTTGCAACCAAACAGCTGAAGTTTGCATCTGCTCACACCCTAAGCACAAATGCAGGCAACCAAACAGTAGGGGGGGTAAGTGCCTCTCGATGCGATGCAGGCAACCAAACAGGTTGCATCTGCTGCATATGAGGTTGTTTTCAGCAACCAGGCTGGCTAAAGATGGACATGCAATGCAACTACTGTTGCAAACTGCAACCAAACACGCCCCAAGAACCTTGCCATTTCTAGACCCGACCGAGACGCCGTGCACCTTGGCGTTTGGTCCTGGTAAGTGAATAACCCCACGGAAGAGTGGGTCGGAGCCACCCCACTCACTGTCTCCAATCTAGGCCGAGCTACAAGAACACTTGTTGCCCCCCTCTCTCCCACCCCTTAGAGCAACTCCAACGGGCCGACCCAAACAGACAACACTTTTGTCCACTTTTTGTCCGTGTGGGTCGGCCGCCCGCCCGGCATCCACCCTCTTTTAGATTGGGGTCGGCAGCACGCCCAACACGCTGACCCAATTCATGACCGCGCTCGCTTTTAGATCATGCCAGCGCGGG
>NC_041391.1:643148309-643178150 GCF_002162155.2 Triticum dicoccoides | reverse complement strand
GCCGCGGCCGGCACTCATTATAAGATGGCACTCCCTCCACACTCAGTCCGCCGCCGCCCACTCGTCTCACTCCCTCTCACTAACCTCGCCGCCTGTGCGCCACCATGTCGATGCGCATCCTCGGCGCTTCGGATTTTCACGGAGTCCGCGAGCGCCCCTCCGTCGCCTTCTCCACCGAGATCTTGTTTGGCGAGAAACGGCTCATCCTCGGCACGTTCGACACCGCTGAGCAGGCGGCCCACGCGTACGACGCAGCGGCATGGCGCCCCCGGTGGCCAAGTCGGGAGATGAATTTTTCTGACGTGTCGAGCCAGCGGGCGCAGGATCTGGTGCCTCTCCCGCGGCTTTTCACTGACGAGGACCGTCGCGTCCATCGGAGGCGGCTGCGTCGCCTCGCCATCGCCGAGATGGACGTGCAAGCCTATGTGTTGTGGTGTGAATGCTTCCCGCAGGACATCGTCGACGAACGTCAGTTCTATGAGTAGAGGAGGACGAAGAGGAAGGCCAGGAGGACGGAGCGAGCCGCCTATCGGGAGGGCAAGCGTGCGCGGAAGCTGACCGCTTAAATGAGACTGGGGCTGCGAGAAACATCGGGGTGGGACTTCGCGGACGAGCATGCTGCTGATGCCTATATTCAGATGTCGGAGGAGATATTACCGAGTCAGAGTCAGAAACCGACGAGTAGTTGATCTTTTCTTTTATCTGTGTACGCCAGAACTATCTATGTATCCTTTTCATCGGAAATAATGGCCGGCGGCGTCGGCCATGAAGCAGGCGGTGGAGGTTGCGCATGCGCGGGGAGGAGAGACGGCGTGCGCGTCCGTCTTGTGTCCGCGTCGACGCAAATCCGGCTCAAAAATGGGCCGGGAATGGGTCGGCAGGCGGACGAAAGCGGAAGCGCGTCCGTTTGGGTCAGCGCGTTGGACCGTCTTTTCTATCCGCGCCGACCCAAACGGACGGTGGCGGACGAAATGGGTCGCCCCATTGGAGTTGCTCTTAAGCCCCCTCAAATCCTCTCCAAAAGGTGCTTGTCTTAGGTGGATCTTTCCATCACTTTGTTCTTGTGGTAATCTCCCCCGAATCATCGAGCTTTTTTGTTAAATCTTGTTATTCTGCTAGTATTTTTTTACATGTTGGAGGAACCCTACTTCATGCTCTCCCCCTTATTTTAGTATGAATGTCCTATTAACTTTGGTAATATAGGGATATACATGGTGTGTAGTACGAATATTTGCTTGTTGAGTAGATAGATTGGGGGTTAGGGTTAGTTAGTGTTTAGGGTAAACTTTGCTTAGTGTATATTAATTAATGACACTTTTCTGGACATCATCAATAATTTAGTGTTGATATGATTCTTTATCTTTACCTATAATAAAGCAAATATGTATTCTTGGTTCGTCGTGACATTTTGCAAAAAAGTACCTCACTATTTTAAAAATCAACCCGCAATACATATTTCCTTGTGCGTGGGTTGCGCATTGTTTCTAACTTTTTGTGTTTTATCCCTTGCATGGGCCACTAGGCCTGCTATGTTCTACTGTTTGTGCCCTCAACTGCACATGTCAACAAAAAGAGAAAGGCCTGATAATTGAGGACATGAGCGCCCCAATAAAAGAAGGATGGCTATTGCTCAAAAAAAAAAAGAAGGATGGCTCTAATTAAAAAAATGGATTTCAATTGTCGGAAATGAAGGAGCCTCCGCTCAATGAAATTGTGGGGTGTCATGGCGCTAATTGATTCCCTAATAATTATTGTGGGCTTTGATTAACCGGGATTCTGGGAAATAAAAATTCAAATGTCGAAAATAAAGGAGGGACATGCATGCCTCCATTAAATAGAATTTCAGGCTATCATGTCCGCTAATTGACTCCTAATTAAATGGGATTAACAAAGGAGAAGATGTTGCACACCATATACATATTAAAGGTAAAGTTAAAAAAGGCATACAAACATGTCCACACCCTTTTTTCTAAGCAAACACGTAAAATAATTTATTTAGAGGTGGATATAAATAGATAGGGTTAATTTGGATGCTTTCATGACATATATAGATGGGGTTAATTTCAACAATAAATAAATTAGTGTTGGGATAGACCAGCGGAGAAATTGTGGATGTCAAGTCATGTGGGGAAAAAAGCAATTTTTGTTCTTAGTAACCATAAGGATAATTAGAATTTTGTTGTGCTAAATTTTAACATCTCAGGGTTTGTAGGAGTACATGGTTTTCTTAGTTATTTATCAACTTCTCATGAAAATGATGTGAGCTCTTGTAGATGTTTACAATGTAGGCAAAAAATAGGATAAAACATCAAAGTTTGTGTATTTCTTTGACCAACTTCAGGATAATGTTTTCCTCAATTCATTAGATACGCTCGGAACAAAAATATCACAAATGAAAATTTTGTAATAATTTCTTTAGGTTCTGAATTTGCAAATTTCTCTAACTTTGATAATGACCTATCCAAACCTTCTTTATAGATTACTTCAAATTGCACAAAGTATATCAATGAGCTATTTCTTGATAATTTAGTAATTGTTATTTCTAAGTCAATGAACAACATGAAAAATAATTCTATAAAAAAATAAATTCATTAATTTTTTTCAAATGTAACACCCTCGGTCCTGTGAACATTCATGCCCGAGAATTCTGTTTTTTTTAATTCATCTCAATTTTATAATGTTAATTAATAAACTTGCAGTCAAAAGAAATGTGCCATTTTATTAAATGGTAATGAACTTTGTATCATTTCATTCTTTAATAAATTCTATGTGTCTTCAATGATTATTCAAATTTGGACAAACCGGTTAACGTTGGTGCTCAAGAATTCTGGAAAGTTCTATTATGTTCCGATTCTTTTGTTTGGCACGTTGTGATTTTTAGTAGGACAACACAAAGCTATTTTTTCTCCCGCTCCAACTCACGAGCATATTTGCTAGTTGGATATAATGGGTTGTTTTTGGATAACCAACAATTCATTGATGCATTAAATTCATTCATACTGTTTTTAGATGGAGAGACATGTTAATGTTCACTAGCAGAACGCCCATGTGTTGCTACGGGCTATCCACAATGTTATCTGTAACACTCGGGTTCAACACAAAAAAACCTCATCCAACGACGTACCTTCCCTTTTTCTGTCGGAACCTCCCATTCCCGATCGGCTTCTTGTCGTAGCAGGACCGTTCTCGCTGGAGCCACCTCCTTTAGAACCAGATGACGTCGACCTCATCTTCACCGTACATTGCAATAAAGATGAAATTTTTCATGTTTACAATATAATAGAATGGGTTAAACTAACAACATACTATAGACACAAAGCAACAAATAACTACAGATAGCATTCTCAAACGTCCATTCAACTTTGCAAATGCACATTGACATTGGAGGAGAGTGGCAACATGAACGTTTTCCTAGTCGCCAATAAGCTCCACCTCCATCCCACATATGCTAGAAGGGATAATTGTCGTTCTTCTCTTCCACGTCTTTCCCTACACCTTCTATTCCTCGTGTCTTTGCTAACCTGTTTCATTGGCGCCAACCAGCACCACATCAACAATAATGTGTTCATCATTGACGCCTCATCTTCTTATTTCCCATTTCTCGTTAGCTTTAGTTCTCGTTCCTACTTACTTTTAAGAATACTCTTTCTTTTTTCTCTCTCTTATTATTTGGAACAATCTTTTCTTTCTCCAACACCATGGACCGTTTGGTGGCTTTAGTTCTCTTTCCTTCTTGTTCTTGGAACACTCTTTCTTCTTATTATCGCATGAACCACCTGGCCAATGTTGTGTCATGTTGTCCTCACCCGCGAATATTTCAGCAACCGTCAGTGTGTGGACATCCTGCGGAGCATAATCTTTATACATCTAGGTGAACTCTAGAACGCCCATGTCGCAAGCGCATGGTGGCTGTTGACCATGTTGGCAAGCGGTGCTCGGTGCTCAGCATGCAGCTGAGAGCCCGTTGATCATCCTTGCCCATGAGCGCTTTCAAAATGATTCATGATGATTAACTGCTTCCTTAATTGATTAAGTACACAAATAATTAACGACCTACTAATTCTCTGCATTCCTAATTAATTGTTAGCCAAATCAATTAATTATCTAACTAATTGGAAAATATCCCTCCTTCTAATTATTCGTAGGCATAAATAATTGTCTAACAAATTAATTAATTGCATTAATCACTCAACTTCCAAATTGATTCGGTGCAAAAAAAATCCTATTTAAATGGACCTAATTAATTGCATATGTAATTAACTGTCTAGCTAATTAATTGCATCAATGGAATGATTTTGAAATTGATATAGTGCTCGATGTTTAAAATACTTTCGCATGAATGGCTGCTACCAACGCCGATGACGACAACTACCGAGTAATGTTGGACACATTCCCTTAACGAATTTCTTGACATTTAAATGGACACACTTGATTTGAGAATGTAGCTTGTATGGCTCTATAAGAAATATAATATGACCGAGTCCACGTGGCGGTCTGATGACCCGCCTCCCCCCACGGTCGTCCTCGACCACATGATCCACGCCCTAGCATTCTCAAGCACCGTACCAGCGTTAGGCCCGGCCACGACATCTTCCATGGTGTCGTGCACGACATCCCCCCGCAGGGGCGCGCGGATGCGTGCACCCATATGAAACTTGTGATTCTCAATTAATAGTAGAGATAACGATAATAATAAATGACATAGCGTGCAGGATTAGTGATTTTTATGAAGAAATATCTTATTTTATTATGGAAGGTTATCAAGAAAAATCTTATGTCGGTCTTTTAGGAAGGTGATCTCACATATATGATGCAATTTCTGAATTGTTAATTACTTATTGTTTGCGTTATTGAATTGAATCAACACCTACCAAAGGAAGCATAAAACAATATCCCCCTAATGGGATTTCGTTTTTTAATGGGAGGGAGAAAAACCAGTGGGAGGAGGTGGTGGGAGGTGGGACGAAGAAAAACCAGACAAAAATAAACCGTACCAGGCTACCAACTGCTCCATTAGGAGTAGAGATTATATGGACAAGGAGGCATTCTTTGAGTACCAATGCCGACATAGATGAGGAACCAATGGTTTTTGATACAAGCCCTAGCTATGAGGAGGTTGTTGCAAAACTGAGACGTGTATTAAAGTGGATGGACCCCAATTATGGTGTTAAGTTAATGGGAAGGTATGATGTTGGAGTTGTGTCGGTGTACTAGAGTAGGGGTACCCTAGTATCCCGAACTTGTGCACGGGCAGTCGCAGCACCCCGCGGCAAGGCTTGCCGGGTGACCGCCAAGGTCCCCCGTAGTTCATTTGGAGCCATTCAAGAACAGAGTGTTCAAGCCAAGAAGGCAAGGCCCCGGCAAGAGGAGCTTGCCGGGAAGGCCAACCAAGGCATCTCAAGGGACTTGCCGCGACGCGCCACGCGTCCCGGCAAGACCCGGTGAGCGACAAGCTTCCGGACGTGACAAGACAACGACCGCGGCAAGGCGCTTGCCGCGGCAAGCTACCACTCTGTACCCGCGCTCCAGCACATCCACCAACGTGTCGCCCTGGGACCTTTCCAGGCGCGCGTGGCAAGAGGCTGTGCAGCCAGCGGTGCGAGGTGGCAAGCGATGCTGATAAGATTGCCATCGTGGCAGGCGGTGGCGCCCTTGACGGTCCCTTTTTTGCACTGTTTGGGCGACGTAGACGGGCATTTAATGCCTTTGTCCCCTGCCGTCAGGGTTAGGTAGGATACACTGTACAAGTAGTTGTACCAACCACATCTTTTCCATTTTTACCCTTGTCTACGTTGCCACCTGTCGGTGACCCCTTGAGCATATAAAAGGAGGCCCATGCGCAACGTAGAGGGGGGGTTCGAAACCAGAAAACACTCACGCTCGGTCTCGATAGCAGCTAGAGTGTACTGTAGCACTCAGCGCTCCCGAGCAAGAACTCAATACACTCAGACATGCAGCAGTAGGAGTATTATCTCTCCGGAGAGCTCCGAAGCTGGGTAAAACTGCTCGTGTGCTTCGCCTCGATCCGCTCTTCGCACGATCTCCGCCCCCTGCCGAACCGAAAGGGGCTCGGTCCGCCGGCCCCAAAGGTGTTCGTGGGTCCGTTTCCCCGACATCTTTGGCGTGCCAGGTAGGGGACGTCGAGGTTGTGTGAACCTGATCCGGCGTTCACGCGAGCTAGATCTTCATCTTCTTCATCAACATGCTGCCGAAGAAGAAGGCTTCGAAGGCAGCTGTTCCGTCCATGTCGATCCCACCACCACCGGAGCAAACGGGTGGTGGGGTGGACGCCGACGGAAGAACGGGCGTCGACGAGGGAGCCCACGGTGCTGCCAGGTCCAAGGACAAAGCTGCGCAGACCTCGGCGTCCGTACATGCACCGCGCCCATCTCAGGAGGCGCGGGACCGACAGTGTCATGGTACTCGCGGTACCATACGTTCGTTGGACCAAGACCGAGCCGGTGGATCTCGGGGTGCTCAAGACCAGCATGCACACCAACATGCTGGCACGAGCAAGACACGGTCGCCTGGACGGGATACTGCTCCTTCCAACATAGTTGGAAGTCCGAGCATATCCAGCTCCTCGCACCGTTCGCCACTGCCACCCACCACTCCAGCAGAAGCCTTGGCCCGGGCTCAACTGCTCCTGGATTACCCTCCAGCGGCAGACAAGATCGACAAATGGAGGGCAGCCATTCAGAGTCTCATCGGCTTCGCCAACGGTGATACTCCACGGCAGCCGAGTACATCGCAGCCGCGGCAAGACTGCCAGGCGCGAGCCGATGGCGACAAAACCGGTGGAGCTGCAACCACCGTGCACTCTCCGCCCCGAAGGCCAAGATCGCCGACTCGCCGGGTCCACCTCGACAGCGACTCCACTACGTCATCAGATCCACGAGCCCGTCGCGATCAGCGCCAAGTTCTCCACGAACGACAGCAAGAAGACGCTCGTACTCGCATCGAGCGCCGAAGAGAAGCGCGGCGTCAATCGGACCAGCGCGCTGGGCCCTCTGTCGACATGCATGTGCCAGGGGAACCAGGCGACTTGCCATACGCGGTAGGTTGCCCTGCATTCACTCGTGAGCTGCGGCAAGTCCAGTGGCCCAGCACGAAGAATTTCAAGCCAGATGTACCAGAGAAGTACGACGGCAAGTCGCATCCGTCGGAGTTCCTCAGCATCTACACTATCGCGGTGCAAGCTGCCGGGGGGCGGGACGACAAGATCCTTGCCAACTACTTCCCGCTGGTGCTCAAACCCAATGTCAGATCTTGGCTCATGCACTTGCCGGACAACTCCATATCCTCCTGGGCAGACCTATGCCATCAGTTTGTCGGCGCCTTTACGGGCGGCCACAAGCCTCATGGCCAAGAGAGTGACCTTCATCTGCTCGCCCAGAAGGAAGGAGAGTCCCTGCGCAAGTTCATTCAGAGATTCAGTCGTGTACAGCACAACATCCCAGATGTCCACCCTGCCGCGATCATCAGCGCGTTCCATCAGAACGTGCGGAACCGTAGGATGCGGGAGGAGATGGTGATGTGCAAGATCAGAGACGTCAGTGAGCTATATGCCCTGGCCGACAAGTGTGCACGTGCTGAGGAAGGGAGGAAACTCCCCGGAGAGAATACAGAAGCAGGAGGATCTGGTAGCGAGGACGCTGCCCCGGCAAAGAAAAACCGGCGGCGGAACAACAGGAGGAAGAAAGGCAAAGGTGTGCTAGTTGTCGAGCAGTCCGGCAACGGAGGTGGCGCCAAGAAAGCCAAAGCTGGTAGCTCCGGCGAGGAGGCTGTGGCGGCCGCCGACAAGCAGGACGGCACCAACAAGCAGTACTGCAAGATCCACCGCACCAAGGGCCATGACCTCCAGAGCTGCAAGAAGGTCGAGCAGCTTGTCGAGCAGCAAAAGGCTGAATACGAGCGACGCGACAAGGAGAAGGCCCAAGAAGGTGATGGAGGATCCGGCAAGAAACGTCCCGGCCGAGGAGGACGCCGTGGCAAGGCCAAGCAGCGGCAAGGAGACAGACCTCCCCGCGGCCGCGACAAGGATGAAGATGACGACGACGATGAAGATATGGATGATGACGAGGCCGATGAGCAGGAGTTCCAGAAAGCCACAAAGGTCCTGTGCATTGACGGCGGTGCTTCTCTGCATACTTCACACCGCCAGCTCAAGCAGTGGGTGCGGGAAGTCAATGCGGCAGAACCACCCGTCGAGTCACGCAAACCTCTGAAATGGTACAGCACGCCTATCATCTTTGATATTGAGGACCACCCAGATCGCATAACTGCGGTCGGGTGCTTGCCGATGTTGGTTTCACCAACTATCCGCAACCTCAAGGTCACTAAGATGCTAGTTGACGGCGGGGCCGGCTTGAACCTGATCTCCTCTACGGTACTCCAGAAACTCCAGATCCCTGACAGGGAGCTCGAAGAGACCGGCACATTCCAAGGAATCAATCCGGGAAGGAGCAAGCCGAAGGGAAAGATCATGTTGCCGGTGACATTTGGCAGCAAGTTGAACTTCAGGACTGAGAGGGTCACTTTTGACGTTGCTGACTTTCCATTGCCTTACAATGGGATACTTGGCCGTCCAGCGCTCGCCAAATTCATGGCAGCCTCTCACTACGCATACAACATGCTGAAGATGCCAGGCCCGATAAGTGTCATCTCTGTCCCTGGTGACAAGAAGGATGCTCTTATCTGCGCCGACAAGATCTATCGGGAAGCAGCAGCTGCAACAGAACGCGAGTCACTTGCCGTTGAAGCTCCCGGGGGGAAGAAGAAGACTAAGTCCGGCAAGAGTTCTGATGCCCACTCCGGCAAGCGCACCTCTTCGGAGTGCTGCGCTACCGTCGAGGACGCACCATCGAGCTCCACCGGCAAGTGTAAGAAGGCAATGGCAGCTCCACCAGAGACCAAGAAGGTGTCCGCCAAGGAGGACGGCACTGGTGGTACCTTCACCATCAGTGCCACTCTCGACCCTAAATAGGAAAGCGCGCTCGTTGCTTTCCTGCGGGCGAACGTCGACGTGTTTGCATGGCAACCGTCTGACATCCCCGGTGTTCCCAGGAAAGTAATCGAGCATCATCTTGCCATCTGTCCTCATGCACGGCCCGTCAAGCAGAAAGTTCGGAAACAAGCAGTGGAGCGCCAAGAATTCATCACAGAAGAAATCAAGAAATTGGAAGCAGCAGGCCTTGTCAGAGGAGTGCTCCATCCTACGTGGTTGGCCAATCCTGTAGTCGTGTGCAAGGCGAACGGGAAATGGAGACTGTGTATCGACTTTACAGATGTCAATAAAGCTTGTCCCAAAGACCCATTTCCCTTGCCGCTCATTGACCAGATTGTTGACTCCACGGCCGGATGTGACTTGCTTTCATTTCTTGACGCATACTCAGGATACCATCAGATCTTCATGGCGGAAGAGGATGAGGAAAAGACCACATTCATAACTCCATGTGGCACATACTGTTTCGTACGGATGCCTTTCGGTTTAAAGAATGCTGGTTCAACCTTTGCGAGGGTAGTTCATGACGCTTTTGAGCCACAAATACACAGAAACGTGGAAGCGTACATGGATGACATAGTGGTCAAGAGCAAGGACAAGGCAACTCTGATTCAAGATTTAGACGAAACCTTTGCAAATCTGCGCAAGATCAACCTCAAGCTTAACCCCGAGAAGTGTGTGTTTGGAGTCCCCTCCGGCAAGCTTCTCGGGTTCTTCGTGTCTCAGCGGGGAATCGAAGCCAATCCCGACAAGATCAAGGCCAATGAGCAGATTGAAGCACCAAAGCGCTTCAAGGATGTACGAAGACTTGCCGGTTGCGTGGCTGCTCTCAGCAGGTTCATCTCTAGGTCTGCTGAGCGCGCCCTGCCGTTTTTCAAAATATTGAAAAAGGCAGGTCCAATGAAATGGACTCCGAAAGCAGAGGCTGCGCTGCAGGACTTAAAGAGATACCTGTCCTCCACTCCAACACTTGTCGCACCTAAGCCACAAGAGAAGTTGCTGCTGTATATAGCGGCAACCAATCAAGTGGTTAGTGCTGCGTTAGTGGCGGAGAGGGAGGCGGATGATGAGCCAGCAACCACGGCAGATGCATCTAGCGACAAGCAGGGGGCTTCACCGACAAGCTCTGGTCCCGACAAAGATGGATCTGCGCAGCCGCGTGAGGAGATACAAAAGAGAATGGTGCAGCGCCCAGTTTACTTTGTCAGTTCCCTTTTGCAGGGGGCTAGGTCAAGGTACTCTGGTGTGCAGAAATTGCTTTTCGGCCTTCTCATGGCCTCGGGAAAGCTGCGCCATTACTTCCAAGCACATGAGATCACAGTTGTCACTCGTTTTCCGCTGAAGAGGATACTGCAGAATCCAGAAGCAACAGGCAGGATTGTCGAGTGGGCACTGGAACTGTCAAGCTTTGGCCTCAAGTTTGAGAGCACTTCAACTATCCAAAGCAGAGCATTGGCAGAGTTCATAGCAGAGTGGACGCCAACACCAGATGAAGAAATTCCAGAAACAAGCATCCCCGTCAAGGAAGCAAGCAAAGAGTGGCTGATGTACTTTGATGGTGCCTTCTCGCTGCAAGGCGCCGGTGTGGGCGTGCTACTTGTTGCGCCCACCGGAGAGCACCTCAAGTACGTAGTCCAGATGCACTTTCCCAAGGAGCAAGCAATGAACAATACCGCAGAGTATGAAGGTTTGCTTGCCGGTCTCAGGATCGCAGCAGACCTTGGGATCAAGAAGCTCATTGTCAGGGGTGACTCGCAGCTTGTCGTTCGCCAAGTGAACAACAATTATTAGAGTCCGCTGATGGAAGCTTACGTTGATGAAGTGAGAAAGTTAGAAGAGCACTTTGACGGCCTACAGATGGAACATGTTCCAAGAGCTCAGAACAATATTGCCAATGGCTTGTCGAAGTGCGCCGCACTTAAGTTACCTGTGGAACCAGGGATCTTTGTGCTCAAACTGACTCAACCGTCTGTAACGCCATCAACTGGACAGAGCAAGAAGAGGAAGTTGATTTCTGGTGACTATTTTCCGGCAGAGCTCCCCGAAGCCGCCGCCAAGAAGGTCCCCAAGATCAACACCAAGGGTGCTGAGGAGCAGTCTGCTCCGGCAAGCCCTAGGGTTTGTTCCGTTGAAGCAGACGCTCCCGACAAGTTTTGCTCCGGCAAGCTTGTCGGGGAACATCAAGCTCCGGCTGAGCCACAGGTTCTCGCCGTAGAAGCGGATGTTCCCGCAGCAGCAGATGTGCCTTTAGTCCTTGTTGTCGAGCCACAAGCTCCAGCATGGGCACAACAGATTGTCTATTTCCTTCAGACAGAAGAACTTCCCGAAGAGCAAGAAGAAGCGGAAAGAGTAGCCCGGCAGTCAAGTATGTACCAGTTTGTCGACAACACACTGTACAGAAGAAGACTCAACGGTGTGAAATTGAAGTGTATTCACCGGGAAGACGGACAAAAGCTGTTGGCGGAGATACATGGAGGCATATGTGGTCACCACATTGGTGCAAGAGCACTTGCCGGCAAAGCATTCCGGCAAGGTTTCTTTTGGCCCACAGCCATCCAGGATGCAACTGCACAAGTAACCAGGTGTGAAGCGTGCCAGTTCCATTCCAAGCAGATACACCAGCCAGCTCAAGCTCTCTAGACGATCCCTTTATCCTGGCCATTTTCGGTCTGGGGGCTCGACATCCTTGGCCCCTTTCCCCGAGCTGTCGGGGGCTTTGAGTACTTGTACGTTGCGATCGACAAGTTCACAAAGTGGCCGGAAGTGGAAGCAGTGAGGAAGGTGACAGCACAATCAGCAGTCAAGTTCTTCAGGTCGATTGTTTGCCGCTTCGGGACCCCTAACAGGATCATCACCGACAACAGCACTCAATTCACAAGCCGCACCTTCATGCAGTACGTCCAAGATCTTGGCGCCAAGGTCTGCTTCGCTTCTGTTGCTCACCCGAGAAGCAACGGTCAAGCGGAGAGGGCAAATGCTGAAGTGCTGCGCGGGCTCAAGACCAGGACTTTCGACAGGCCGCGCAAGTGCGGAAAGAACTGGATTGAGGAGCTTCCGGTGGTTCTTTGGTCGATCAGAACGACGCCAAATCGAGCCACTGGCCAGACACCTTTCGCTCTAGTCTATGGGGCAGAGGCAGTCCTCCCCACGGAACTCGTATACGGGTCGCCTCGAGTGCTCGCTTATGATGAGCTTGAGCAAGAGCAGCTGTGACAAGAGGACGCGCTACTCCTTGAGGAAGACCATCTTCAGGCCGCTGTACGAGCTGCTCGATACCAGCAAGCTTTGTGCCGCTACCATAGCCGCAAAGTTAATGCCAGAAGTCTCGAGGAAGGCGACCTTGTTCTTCGGCGCGTTTAGTCCGCCAAGAATTCCAACAAGTTGACGCCGAAGTGGGAAGGCCCTTACCGGGTGAAACGAGTCACTAGGCCTGGCGCTGTCCACCTTGAGACCGAAGATGGAATTCCGGTGAGCAACTCCTGGAACATTGAGCATCTTCGTAAGTTTTACCGTAAGGCGCGGTTGCTGGAACCGGTTCCGGCAACCACCTTTTGTACAAGTCTTGCCGCTGTTGCATGTAATCCTTTGTACAAAGCCGGGCGCAGACCCCATGCATAAATAAAGCTCATGTGCTCCACACATCCTGTCAATTTCATGCTTTCTATTTTTTGCATGTGTTATCTGACACCTTGTGCAGCGCCTACCCCCGGTAAGCAATAACGAGCCGTAAGGCTCCATATCTTTATTTTCTCTTCTTTCTTTTTCTCAAAGAAAGGGAAGGTTCCCTCGCCCACAAGTTTGCCTGGGGGAAAGGAGAAGATAACGGTGTGGACCAGGCGTCGTTCAAGAAAGTTTCGCCTTACCGGGAAGCAAACGACAGAAAAGCTAAGTTGCCAAAGTTTGAGCAATCAGTTTTAATTTTTTTTAAGTTATCTTCCTCGAACGACCGTGCTTTGTATGGAAAACCTGTGCGCGGAGGAACCAACTCGTAGCTAGTTGCGCCCTTACTTTGTTTCGAGTCCGCTCAACAACTTAAGTGAGCTGCGACTAGTTGCGACAAGGTTTCTTGTCGGTAGCGGCACCGCCAGCAGGCTGCTGACGTCTCGCACTCAGCGCTCGCGGCTAAGGTGCCTGCACCGGCAAGTTCCCTAAAAGCGTAGGGCAAAAACATGCAAAGGAAGGAGTCAAGTAAAGGAAATAACATAGCAATCGATACCCAAAATAAGTTATATTACAAGATAGCTTGTTGCAGCTCTAATAGATTGTTCTCGTAACATGACCAGCAGCGACAAGAAAAGGAGAAAACGGGCGGCCTAATCTACGCGATCGCTCTCAACCCTCTTGATCTCGCTCACCTTGTCCACAATGGGTGCGACAAGGGTCTTGAGCACTTCCAGGTCAGCATCCGGCAGCAGCTTCTTGAGGACATTGGTGAGGTTGAGGCCCGGGTTGCGGAAGGCCACCTTCACCAACACCTTTTGAAGAACTCCCGCGCAGATCGTGCGCGACTCGTCGGCCAGCTGCTTTGGGATCCTTTCCTGGAGTCGCTGGAGGGCCGTCGCCACGCCTTTGAAGAACAAGGCGAGCTTGGCGCTGGGTTGGAGGTTCTCATCGGAGGGATACCCGAGATCCTCCATCCCCAGCTACGCTAGCTCCCCGTCAATAACTGCAGCAATATTCACGAGACCCTCCGTCCAGAGTTCCATAGTCTCCCTAAAAGTGTTCTGGGTGGTGGCAGCACTCGCCAGCAGCGCCTCATCGGCCTTGATCTGCTTCTTCAAGGCCGCCTCCTGCTCCCTGGCGCCATCCAGCGTCTTGGTCAAAGTAGCCAGCTTCAACTCAAGATCTGCATTGGAGTCCTTGGCGGCGCTAAGCTCCTTGCCCTTCTCGACGAGACGACCCTGCAGCTCGCCAAGGGTGTAGACATCCTTCTCGCGCTCATGCTTGAGCGCGGCCAGCTCTTCACCGCTCCTCTTGAGGTCGGCCTCCAGCTGCGCCACCTTCGTCTCCAGCTCCTTCTTGGCGGCTTCGGCAGCTGCGGCAGCATCCTCTGCTTCCTTGAGAGCCCCGCCGAATGTTTGCTCGCGCGCAGCAAGCTCCTCCTCGTGGTTGTCAAGGTTAACCTTCCACTGCGCCAACTCGCCTTCCCGCGCAAACAGCTCCTCGGCGGCAAGCCGCTGTTGCTCTTCAGCTTCGGCCTTCTCAAGGAGGAAGGCTTTCCGCGCCTCGACGAGTTGCTCCCACTCCTTTGCCAGGGACCGGAGACTTTCCTGATTGCGTTCCCAGAGCTCCTCCGTGCGCTTCTCGATGTCCATTCCCGCCTTCGCGACAAGCGCTTCTCGGGATTCCACCTTGTCCTGCCGAGCGCGGTAGAGCGACAGCAGCCTCCGCAGCAGCTGTTCCTCCTCAGGCTCGCCGATGCTGCTGCTCGGCGCGTCAACCAGCGTCAACCCAGCGAAGGCGAGCACCTCTCCATCAAAGGTTTCTCCTTCGACCGGCGACTTGGAGCTTGACGCCCAGGGGAGCTTGATGAAGACACCGTCGCCGGCCTTCAAATAGGCGCCGGGCTGGGGCTCTTCGGAGCCTGACGCTGCGGCAGCGGCGGAAGGATCGGTGGTCGGCGTAGCGCCTGATGCTCCTGCGGCCTCAGGGCCGTCAGTGTGATCGCCAGACCCCTCGCCGGCTTCTGCAGCAGCAGCTTTGGCGGCCTCCTCGCCGGCAGGATCATCGGCATCGGCTGCTTCTTCGGTAGCAGCGGCGTCGTCGGTGTTGCCGCGCGCGTTCTCCTCGCCGGCAACCTCGGTCTCCATCGGCTCCGTGGCAGATGGATCTGACGGCCGGAAGAGGGAGAAAAGTCAAGCAAATATCCAAAAAGAAAATCAGAAGAAGAAGAACCCAAGGGAAGTTTTTTGAGCAAGAGGATTACCTGTACTGGGCTCTACAGTCATGGTCTCCGCCACCAGGGGGTCGCTGGTGCTGTCCCTTGCCGGAGAACCCTCCCTTGCCGGGGACTTCTCCCTTGCCGGAGAATGCTCCCTTGCTGGGGAATCCTCCCTTGGCGGCGTAGTCGAAGCAGATGGCATGTCGGGGGTGGCTTCCGGGCGCTCCTGGTGAGGTTGCTCTGCTCCTACACAAACCAATAATCAGATGTCAGCAAAGAAAGAGCACTCATGCGCGCCTAACAGCGGAAAGTAGACCATGTACTTACGCTGGGGGCTGCGCTGGGGGCTGCTTTGGGGAATGATTGCCGGGTCCGGCAAGGTGGTCTCGGGCGCACCCCCTGGTGTCGCGGTGGGTTCATCCTCGATGACAATCACCGGGACCTTGGCTCTCTTCGCCGCTCTCTAGGCCAGAGTCCTGAAAAGGAACAAGGTTCGGAGTAAAGCAAATTAGATATCAGACAAAAACAGCAAGAATTGAAGAACTACAAGTACGACAAAGAATCTTACTCTTCTTCTTCCTCGTCGGAGCTGAGCGCGGAGAGGTCGAAGTCCGGCCCACCTTTGGCGCGATGAGGCGGAGGAGTGGGTTCCCTTAAACGCTCGGCGGGGGCAGCGGCAGGAGCAGAAGCGGTGGTCCGGGAGGGAAAGTTGCCCGCTCGGGGGGGGAAAGTTGCCCGCTCCTTTTGCAGCGCCTCGAGCCGCTGCGCCTCGGCCGACTTCACGGCCTTCCCGGCTTTCGGAGCCATGGCGGAGGTGGTGGGGGAGATCGACGGCATTGGTGACGCCGGTGGCGATGGGGGGTGGAGCGCTGCTCTCTTTCGGATTTGGAAGAAGGGGGGAGCGGCAGAGATTTTTGAGATTGGAATGGCAACGGCGAGATGGGCGAACTGCCTCTGTTTCCCCTGCTTGTAAAGGGGGAGGGGGCGGACGTTCCATCTTTCTGAATAAAGAAACCACCCACGATCTCTCCCACGACGCCGCATTCGACGCGTGCCGTTCGGGAAGGGCGCGGTGGATACGGAGTAAGATACGGCGTAACCCAGGCCGCGCATGCCCGTGCCCTGTTTTGGGCCTGGCCCAACAGCGCTCGGCACCGTGTGTAGCCCAGGACCGGGGGCTCCTGTCGGTGTACTAGAGTAGGGGTACCCTAGTATCCCGAACTTGTGCACAGGCAGTCGCAGCACCCCGCGGCAAGGCTGGCCGGGTGACCGCCAAGGTCCTCCGTAGTTCATTTGGAGCCATTCAAGAACAAAGTGTTCAAGCCAAGAAGGCAAGGCCCCGGCAAGAGGAGCTTGCCGGGAAGGCCAACCAAGGCATCTCAAGGGACTTGCCGCAACGCGCCATGCGTCCCGGCAAGACCCGGTGAGCGACAAGCTTCCGGACGCGACAAGACAACGACCGCGGCAAGGCGCTTGCCGCGGCAAGCTACCACTCTGTACCCGCGCTCCAGCACATCCACCAACGTGTCTCCCTGGGACCTTTCCAGGCGTGCGTGGCGAGAGGCTGTGCAGCCAGCGGTGCGAGGTGGCAAGCGACGCTGACAAGATTGCCATCGTGGTAGGCGGTGGCACCCCTGACGGTCCCTTTTTGCACTGTTTGGGCGACGCAGACGGGCATTTAATGCCTTTTGTCCCCTGCCGTCAGGGTTAGGTAGGATACACTGTACAAGTAGTTGTACCAACCACATCTTTTCCATTTTTACCCTTGTCTACGTTGCCACCTGTCGGTGACCCCTTGAGCATATAAAAGGAGGCCCATGCGCAACGTAGAGGGGGGGTTCAAAACCAGAAAACACTCACGCTCGGTCTCGATAGCAGCTAGAGTGTACTGTAGCACTAAGCGCTCCCGAGCAAGAACTCAATACACTCAGACATGCAGCAGTAGGAGTATTATCTCTCCGGAGAGCTCCGAAGCTGGGTAAAACTGCTCGTGTGCTTCGCCTCGATCCGCTCTTCGCGCGATCTCCGCCCCCCGCCGAACCGAAAGGGGCTCGGTCCGCCGGCCCCATAGGTGTTCGTGGGTCCGTTTCCCCGACAAGTTGGATCCAAATCTCGCATGAAAAGTATGCCTATCACCTCGGATTTGCATTGAGACAAGGAAAAAGTTGCCCAATGAGAAGACAAGTCACTTGAATTGTTTGCCACCAAGGTTGAACCTCCTTGGTTTGCAATGGACTTGAACCGGTATATATCTTACCGAATGAATGACATGACCGAGAGGACAAGTGTGCCGCTTGTTGAGCATAGGGTCATGGTTGATGCCCCCAATGCTTATCGCCAACCACATCCCCAACATCCAACTATTGAAGCAAATGAGTTTGAGTTTTGTGCCCCCAATGCTTCTAGCCAGCCACCAACTAGCCAAGCAAATGTAGTCGAGCTGGTTGCTAGTGACAAAGTAATTCAAGAGGATGGTGGTGGTCATAGTGATGACGATGAGCAGGAGGAAGGGTTTCATGGTAACGATGTTGGTGACTTGGATGCCTACATAGCGCAAAAGGACATGAACCGTGAGTTGCCTTTTAGGTGTCTATATGGGTATGACTCGGATGGCGAAGGTCTAGAGGAAGAATTGGACAAGGATGGATACATGAAGGATGAAACAAAATTTACTTTGAGCTGACAGGCTTAGAAAAAAGAACTCACTTGTTTCAAGATCTCAGCCTTGCCCATAAAGCCATAGTTGATGGTGGCATGACAATGACGGTGATTGAGCCAACACCATAGCCGGATCCAGGCAAACCAAGGGAGGGGAACAAGGAAGAGAATGCTTATTTTAAGAAAGGAGTGAAGTTCCTAAGTTTGGCTAGGATGAAGGTTTGGTTGTCTGACTATGCCATTCGGAACCATAGGCCATATTATGTTGAGCACTCCGACATCAAGCTGTATTACACCATGAAGTGTTAGCAAGAAGGATAACCATGGATGTTTCGTGCAAGAAATCTTGAAGATACCGGAGAATGGGTGTTAAGAAGTTGTGTAGTGGTGTTTGCTTGAAATACGTCGGTTTCCCCAAAGAGGAAGGGATGATGTAGCACAACAACGGTAGGTATTTCCCTCAGTGATGAGACCAAGGTTATCGAACCAGTAGGAGAACCACACAACACAACTTAAACAGCTCCTGCACACAAATAACAAATACTCGCAACCCGGCCTGTTAAAGGGGTTGTCAATCCCTTTCGGGCAACGGTGCAAGAAATTAGCATGGAGACGGGATAAAGTTGTAATAGATCGGATAAATAGATCGCAAATAAAATGAAGTGCAGCAAGGTATTTTCGTATTTTTGGTTTAATAGAACTAAAACTAAAAGCAAAGGAAAATAGATCGCAAAGGTAAATATGATAAGAAGAGACCCGGGGGTCGTAGGTTTCAGTAGTGGCTTCTCTCGAGAAAAATTGCAAACGGTGGGAAAACAATTACTGTTGGGCAATTGATAGAACTTCAAATAATCATGGCGATACCCAGGCAATGATCATTATATAGGCATCACATCCAAGATTAGTAGACCAACTCCTGCATGCATCTACTACTATTACTCCACACATCGACCGCTATCCAGCATGCATCTAGTGTATTAAGTTCATGGAAAAATGGAGTAATGCAATAAGAATGATGACATGATGTGGACAAGATCTATTTATGTAGAAATAGACCCCATCTTGTTATCCTTAATAACAACAATACATAAGTGTTGTTTCCACTTCTGTCACTCGGATCAAGCACCGTAAGTTCGAACCCATCACAAAGCACATCTTCCCATTGCAAGATAAATAGATCAAGTTGGCCAAACAAAACCCAAATATCAGAGAAGAAATACGAGGCTATAATCAATCATGCATATAAGAGATCAAAGAAGACTCAAATAATTTTCATGGATAAAAACATAGATCTGGTCATAAACTCAAAGTTCATCGGATCCCAACAAACACACCGCAAAAAGACTTACATCATATGGATCTCCAAGGGACCATTGTATTGAGAATCGAGAGAGAGAGAGAGAGAGAGAGAGAGAGAGAGCCATTTAGCTACTAACTACGGACCCGTAGGTCTACAAAGAATTACTCACACATCATCGGAGAGGCACCAATTGACATGATGAACCCCTCCGCAATGGTGTCTAGATTAGATCTAGTGTTTCTGGAACTTGGGCGGCTGGAACTGATTTTCGTCGACTCCCCTAGGGTTTTTGGAATATTGGGGTATTTATAGAGCAAAGAGGCAGTGCAGGAGGCCACCAAGGTGGGCACAACCCACGTGGGCGCGCCTGGGCCCAGGCGCGCCCTGGTGGGTTGTGCTCCCCTCGGAGCACCCCTCTGGTACTTCTTTGGCCCAACAGGTGTCTTCTGGTCCAGAAAAATCGACAAAAAGTTTCGTTGTGTTTGGACTTCGTTTGGTATTGATTTCCTGTGATGTAAAAAACAAGCCAAAAACAGCAACTGACATTGGGTGCTATGTCAATAGGTTAGTACCAAATAATGATATAAAATGACTATAAAATGATTGTAAAACATCCAAGCATGATAATATAACAGCATGGAACAATCAAAAATTATAGATACGTTGGAGATGTATTAGCATCCCCAAGCTTAATTCATGCTCATCCTCGAGTAGGTAAATGATAAAAACAGAATTTTTGATGTGGAATGCTGCCTAACATGTTCATCACATATTCTTTTCTTTGTATCATGGACATTTGGACTTTTATATGGTTCAAAGCAATAGCCTAGTTTTGACATGAAGACTTTAATACTCAAGCATACCAATAAGCAACCATGTCTTTCAGAATATCAACACTAAAGCAAGTTATCCCTAACCTATTATGCTCAACCATTGATCCATTCATGAAACACACTCGAATTTTAGCTACACCCAATGCTCAAATACGATCATAGTGCCCCTAAGTTGGTGCTTTATAAGATAAGATGGATTCAAATATAAAAATTGCATAAAGTAAAAGAAAGGCCCTTCGCAGAGGGAAGTAGGGATTTGTAGAGATGCCAGAGCTCAAAACGAAAATTGACAGATAAAAATATTTTGGGAGACATACTTTTCCCACCAACGAAACGACTTAGAGCTCCCAACACTTTACATGCTAGATACATCATAGGCGGTTCCCAAACATAAAATAAAGTTTATTCCTTTTTCCATCATACTTTCACTTTCCATGGCAAACTGTATCCACGGGTGCCCTCCATACCAACACTTTCCAAGGAATTTATTATTTGATAACATAAAGTAAATTCTTTTTTTTTCATTTCGGGACTGGGCATCCCTAATACCTTTGTTGTACTCTCGTGCAATGACAAGTGAATAAACACTCACCGTGAGAATAACACATCTAGCATGGAAAATATCGGCCACCCCTCACCACCGCGCGAGCGGTACGAGCAGACAAAAGAGAAATTTATTTTGAAAATTAGAGATGGCACATACAAATTTTCTTAGAACGGCACGAAAATACCGCATATAGGTAGATATAGTGGACTTATATGGCAAAACTGGTTTAAAGGGTTTTGGATGCACAAGTAGTGATCCTACTTAGTGCAAAATGAAGGCTAGCAAAAAGATTGAGAAGCATACAACCAAGAAACGAATCTCATACCCAAGCATTAAGCATAAGTAACACCGAATAATGCACCATAAGTAGGATGTAATTTCGTTGCATAACTATTGACTTTCGTGTTTGCATAGTGAATCACTTAACACCAATATTCTTACTAAAGCATAATTACTCATCAACATGACTCACGTATCATATCATCATATCTCAAAACCATTACTAAGAACCAAGTTTATTTTTTCCAATGATCTTCATGAAAAAATTTATTATATCCTCCTTGGATATCTATCACTTTGGGACTAATTTCATATGTTGCTTTTAATAAGCTCAAACAAATATAAGTGAAGAACATGAGCATAATGTTTCTTTCCCTCAAAATAATCTAAGTGAAGCAAGGGAGAATTTCTTTAAAAATTTACTAACTCCCAAATAAATCTAAGTGAAGCATGAGAGCATTTCTTCAAAAATAACAAAGCACACCGTGCTCAAAAAGATATAAGTGAAGTACTAGAGCAATTCCATGGCTCTAAAACTTTAAGTGAAGCATAGGAGCATGCATAGCATAATTTTTGGCTCTCTCAAAAAGGTGTGTCCAACAAGGATTCAATACTTAAAACACAAAACGAAACAAGCAAAGACTCATATCATACAAGACGCTCCAAGCAAAACTCATAATATGTGACGAATAAGAATATAGTTCCAAGTAAAATACCGATGGTTGGTAGAAGAAAGAGGGGATGCGACTCGGGGCCATCCCCAAGCTTAGTTGCTTGCTACTTCTTGAATATTATCTTGGGGTGCCTCGGGCATCCCCAAGTTTAGCCTTTTGCTAATCCGTATTCCTTCATCCATCGTAAGATCACCCAAAACTTGAAAAGTTCAATCACACAAAACTCAACAAAACTTTCGTGAGATCCATTAGTATAAGAAAGCAAACCACTACTATAAGTATTGTTGCAAACCCATTCATATTTTATTTTTGCACTATATCTACTATATTCCAACTTTTCTATAGCAAAAACTCTTCAAAGAAAACCATAGAATAATCAAAACAAGCACATAACGCAAAGAAAACAGAATCTGTCAAAAACAGAACAGTCTCATCACTGAGGGAAATACCTACTATCGTTATATTGCATCATCCCTTCCTATTTGGGGAAATACTGACATAGTTCCAGCAGACATCAAAAGGAATTTTTGGCGTCGTTGACGGGGAGGATCTTCAACATCAACCAGGTTCCTAATCACAAATCTCATCTCCTTGCAATTTACATTATTTGCCATTTGCCTCTCATTTTCATATCCCCCACTTCACAAAAATTTGACGTTTTTATTCGCCCTCTATTTTGTTTGCCCTTATGTCTTTCTTGGTTTGTTTGCTTGTTTGTTTGGCATAATTGTGTGGTTATTGGAAATCCGAAACCAAAAACCTTATGGATCCACATCCACTTGCTAATCTTTTTAAAATATCCAACTATGATGAACCAATTGCTAGTGAGTTGACTACACTATATTACCTTTATGAAGTTTTGCTTGAGATTCATGAATCTGAAAATTGTGACGAAGTGATAAAGAAGAAATTTGTGAAGTGATTCATGATAGTTCCTTGAATGAAAAGTGATGTCTGCTAGAACTACGTCGGTATTTCCCCAAAGAGGAAGGGATGTGGCAGTATAGCGACGGTAGGTATTTCGCTCAGTGATGAGACCAGGTTATCGAACCAGTAGGAGAACCTCCTCACACCATGTAAACAGCACCTGCACACAAATAACAAATACTCGCAACGCGATGTGTTAAAGGGTTGTCAATCCCTTCCGGGTACGTGCTACCTCTTGAGCGTGCGTTGGTTTTCCCTTGAAGAGGAAAGGGTGATGCAGCAAAGTAGCGTAAGTATTTCCCTCAGTTTTTGAGAACCAAGGTATTAATCCAGTAGGAGGTTACACGCAAGTCACCTTGTACCTGCACAAACAAATAAGAACCTTGCAACCAACGCGATAAAGGGGTTGTCAATCCCTTCATGGCCACTTGCAAAAGTGAGATCTGATAGAGATAATAAGATAAATATTTTTGGTATTTTTGTTGTATAGATTGAAAAGTAAAGATTGCAAAATAGTAAATGAGATGCAATGTAAATGAAAGTATAATATGATGGAAAAGAGACCCGGGGGCCATAGGTTTCACTAGTGGCTTCTCTCAAGATAGCATTTCTTACGATGGGTGAACAAATTACTGTCGAGCAATTGATAGAAAAGTGCATAGTTATGAGAATATCTAGGCATGATCGTCTATATAGGCATCACGTCCGTGACAAGTAGATCGAAACGATTCTGCATCTACTACTATTACTCCACACATCGACCGCTATCCAGCATGCATCTAGAGTATTAAGTTCATAAGAACAATGTAACACATTAAGCAAGATGACATGATGTAGAGGGATAAACTCAAGCAGTATGATATAAACCCCATCTTTTTATCCTCGATGGCAACAATACAATACGTGCCTTGTTGCCCCTGCTGTCATTGGGAAAGGACGCCGCAAGATTGAACCCAAAGCTAAGCACTTCTCCTATTACAAGAAAGATCAATGTAGTAGGCCAAACCAAACAGATAATTCGAAGAGACTTGCAAAGATATCAAATCATACATATAAGAATTCAGAGAAGAATTATATATTGTTCATAGATAATCTTGATCATAAACCCACAATTCATCAGATCTCGACAAACACGCTGCAAAAAGTATTACATTGAATAGATCTCCAAGAAGATCGAGAACTTTGTATTGAGAATCGAAGAGAGAGAAGAAGCCATCTAGCTAATAACTATGGACCCGAGGGTCTATGGTAAACTACTCACACATCATCGGAGAGGCTATGGTGTTGATGTAGAAGCCCTCCGTGATTGATTCCCCCTCCTGCGGAGCGCCGGAAAAGGCCCGAAGATGGGATCTCACGGGTACAGAAGGTTGCGGCGGTGGAAATAGGGTTTCGTGGTGCTCCTGAATGTTTTCGGGGTATATGAGTATGTATAGGCGAAAGAAGTAGGTCGGTGGAGCCATGAGGGGCCCACGAGGGTGGGGGCGCACCTACCCCCCGGGCATGCCCTCCTACCTCGTGGCCGCCTCATTGCTTCCTTGTCGTCCACTCCAAGTCTCCTGGATTGCGTTTGTTCCAAAAATGATTCTACCGAAGCTTTCATTCCATTTGGACTCTGTTTGATATTCCTTTTCTGCGAAACACTGAAATAGGCAAAAAAACAATTTGCAGGGCCTCCGGTTAATAGGTTAGTCCCAAAAATAATATTATAGTGCATAATAAAGCCCATTAAACATCCAAAACAGATAATATAATAGCATGGAACAAACAAAAATTATAGATAGGTTGGAGACGTATCAAGCATCCCCAAACTTAATTTCTGCTCGTCCTCGAGTAGGTAAATGATAAAAACAGAATTTTTGATGTGGAATGCTACCTAACATAATTTTCAATATAATTCTCTTTATTGTGGCATGAATGTTCAGATCCAAAAGATTCAAGATAAAAGTTTAATATTGACATAAAAATAGTAATACTTCAAGCATGCTAACCAAGCAGTTTGTGTCTTATCAAAATAACATAGCCAAAGAAAGCTTATCCCTACAAAATCATATAGTTTGGCCATGCTTCATTTTCGCCACACAAAATGCTCCCATCATGCACAATCCCGGTGTTCGCACACGAACACGTCACCGTGTACCCTCGACGTCGGGGGTGATGCACCGTAGCTCACGTCAAAGGAGACCCGTCCAGTAGCGCAGTACGCAAGACAATCCGGTAGGCGCTTTTGTAGACCCGAAACCCCACACGCCCAGGAGGGACCCCGTCAGGGCGCGCGGCGGCTATGGGCTGCCCTAGGTCGACCTGACCGCCCCTAGGGCCTCGTGGATCGCCGCCCAGCAACTTGAAGAACGAACGAAGAATGAGGAAGAAGAACAACAAGGGAGAGAGATAAAGGTAAAGGTAAAAAAATGATTGATTGATTGTTCGATTGTGTGTTGTTATTCAATCAGCCGTCACCTCTTACATATATATGAGGCGGCTGGACTTTCCGTACAAGAAAAGGACTCAAATCCCATCCAAAACATCAAAAGATAACCTAACTCGGACTACGAGGGCCGGAACTTCCGGTCAGCCTGGAACTTTCGGACTAAAATTACATCAAGTTGCCCTCTTGCACAGCTCCTGCAGGTCGCATATGGCTTCGAATCGTGATAGTCCCAAAAGCAAAGTTGTAGATCTTGCAATGGAGAAAAAAACTTTAGTTGATCACTTTTTCATCTGAGGTCATCTTGATGTCAAAATTGGCCCCGCAAATCTGCAAATGATGTTACAATTCCAGTTTTCGGGGCGCATCGCGTGCAAACCTTCGGTTTAGCCCGGAAGTTTTGCCCGGAACTTCCGGGGCAGACTTATGCAGCACACTGTTTTGGCTCTAACTTTTGCATACGAACTTCGATTTAGATGTTTCTTATATTAAAATCGATCGGTTCAATGAGACGAAGACAATTCATGTAAAACTTTTCTCATATGATGCCTTCTTGGGGGCGTAATCAGCCGAATAGTGTTCTGAATACAAAATCTGAGTACTTCAAACACAACTTCGGCCTTAGAAATGAGACCGGATGGCTATGGCCCAAATATCAAAGTTTCTCCTTTTGACGATACGGAGCTTTCTCACTTTGAACACTTCTCCATTTGAGGCCATCTTAATTAAGTTCTTGGCTGTGCCAAAATCTGGTGTCAACACCTGGTTTCAGCCAAGCAATTGGTTCATACTTTTTAACACGCTTCAGCCTTTTCAACCCTCATGCAATACATGAGCGTAAGCCATGGACATAGCACTAAGGGTGGATTAGAGTATGATGATAGGGATTATGTGAGAAAACAAAAAAGGAGAAAGTCTCACATTGACGCGGCTAATCAACGGGCTATGGAGATGCCCGTCAATTGATGTCAATACGAGGAGTAGAGATTGCCATGCAACGGATGCACTAGAGCTATAAATGTATGAAAGCTTATCAAAAAGAAACTAAGTAGGTGTGCATCCAACTTGCCTGCTCACGAAGACCTAGGGCATTTTGAGGAAGCCCGTCATTGGAATATACAAGCCAAGTTCTATAATGAAAAATTCCCACTAGTATATGAAAGTGACAAAATAAGAAACTCTCTATCATGAAGATCATGGTGCTATTTTGAAGCACAAGTGTGGAAACAGGATAGTAACATTGTCCCTTCTCTCTTTTTCTCTCATTTTTTTATTTGGGCTTCTTTGGCCTCTTTTTTCTCTCTCTTTTTTTTATTTCGTCCGGAGTCTCATCCCGACTTGTGGGGTAATCATAGTCTCCATCATCCTTTCCTCACATGGGACAACACTCTAATAATGGAAATCATCACACTTCTATTTATTTACAACTCAAGAATTACAACTCAATACTTAGGACAAAATATGACTCTATGTGAATGCCTCCGACGGTGTACTGGGATATGCAATGAATCAAGAGCGACATGTATGAAAGAAATATAAAGGTGGCTTTGCCACAAATACAATGTCAACTACACGATCATGCAAAGCAATATGACAATGATGGAGTGTGTCATAATAAACGGAACGGTGGAAGGTTGCATGGCAATATATCTCGGAATGGCTATGGAAATGCCATAATAGGTAGGTATGGTGGCTGTTTTGAGGAAGATATAAGGAGGTTTATGTGTGATAGAGTGTATCGTATCACGGGGTTTGGATGCACCGGTGAAGTTTGCACCAACTCTCAAGGTGAGAAAGGGCAATGCAATGTACCGTAGAGGCTAGCAAATTGCGGAAGGGTAAGAGTGCGTATAATCCATGGACTCACATTAGTCATAAAGAACTCATATACTTATTGTAAAAGTTTATTAGCCCTCAAAGCAAAGTACTACTACGCATGCTCCTAGGGGAAGGGTTGGTAGGAGTTAACCATCGCGCGATCCCGACCTCCACTCATAAGGAAGGCAATCAAAGAACACCCCATGCTTCAAATTTGTCACACAATGTTCACCATACGTGCATGCTACGGGACTTGCCAACTTTAACACAAGTATTTATCAATTTCATAATTACCCAACTAGCATGACTCTAACATTACCACCTTTATATCTCAAAACAATTATCAAGTATCAAATTTATCATAGTGTTTAATGCACTCCATATGAAAGTTTTTATTTTACCCAACTTGGATGCCCATCATATTAGGACTAATTTTATAACCAAAGAAAATTACCATGCTGTTCTAAAAGACTCTCAAAATAATATAAGTGAAGCATGAGAGATCAATAATTTTTATAAAATAAAACCACCACCGTGCTCTAAAAAGGTATAAGTGAACCACTAGAGCAAAATTGTCTAGCTCAAAAGATATAAGTGAAGCACATAGAGTATTCTAATAAATTCTGATTCATGTGTGTCTCTCCAAAAGGTGTGTACAGCAAGGATGATTGTAATAAAATAAAAAGCAAAGACTCAAATCATACAAGACGCTCCAAGCAAAACACATATCATGTGGTGAATAAAAATATAGCCTCAAGTAAAGTTACCGATAGACGAAGACGAAAGAGGGGATGCCTTCCGGGGCATCCCCAAGCTTATGCTTTTGGTTGTCCTTGAATTTTACCTTGGGGTGCCTTGGTCATCCCCAATCTTAGGTTCTTGCCACTCCTTATTAAAAAATCCATCAAATCTTTACCCAAAACTTGAGAACTTCACAACACAAAACTCAACAGAAAATCTCATGAGCTCCGTTAGTGCAAGAAAACAAACCAACACTTTAAGGTACTGTAATGAACTCATTATTTATTTATATTCGTGTTAAACCTACTATATTCCAACTTCTCTATGGTTCATACCCCCCTATACTAGCCATAGATTCATCAAAATAAGCAAACAACACACGAAAAACAGAATCTGTCAAAAACAGAATCTGTCAAAAATAGAATAGTCTGTAGAAATCTGTAACTCTAGAATACTTCTGGAACCCCAAACATTCTACCAAATTAGTAAGTCCTAGCTAATTTTTTTTATTAATTTTATGCAAAAAGAATCAACTGAAAAGCACGTTTCTGTGATTTATGAAAACTAATCTCGTGCGTGCAAAAGTTTCTGTTTTTCAGCAAGATCAAATTAACTATCACCGTAGGTTATCCTAAAGGTTTTACTTGGCACAAACACTAATTAAAACACAAAACCACATCTAACCAGAGGCTAGATGAATTATTTATTACTAAACAGGAACAAAAAGTAAAGAACAAAAATAAAATTGGGTTGCCTCCCAACAAGCACTATCGTTTAACGCCCCTAGCTAGGCATAAAAACAAGAATAGATCTAGGTATTACCATCTTTGGTATTCAATTCATAAGTGGCTCTCATAGTAGATTCATAAGGTAATTTAATTTTCTTCCTAGGAAAGTGCTCCTTGCCTTTCCTTAATGGAAATTGGAATCTAATATTTCCTTCTTTCATATCAATAATTGCACCAACCGTTCTAAGGAAAGGTCTACCAAGAATAATAGGACATGAAGGATTACAATCTATATCAAGGACAATGAAATCTATGGGCACATAATTCCTATTTGCAACAATAAGAACATCATTAATCCTTCCCATAGGTTTCTTAATGGTGGAATCCGTAAGATGCAAATTTAAAGAACAATCATCAAATTCATGGAAACCTAGCATATCACACAAAGTTTTAGGAATCGTGGAAACACTCGCACCCAAATCACACAAAGCATAGCATTCACGATTTTTAGTCTTAATTTTAATAGTAGGTTCCCACTTGTCATAAAGTTTTCTAGGGATAGAAACTTCTAATTCAAGTTTTTCTTCATAAGATTGCATTAAAGCATCAACGATATGTTTGGTAAAAGCTTTATTTTGACTGTAAGCATGAGGAGAATTTAGCACGGATTGCAACAAGGAAATACAATCTATCAAAGAGCAATTATCATAATTAAATCCCTTGAAATACAAAATAGTGGGTTCATTGCTATGTAAAGTTTTGACCTCTTCAATCCCACTTTTACCAATTTTTGCATCAAGATCTAAAAACTCCAAATCATTGGGACGCCTTTTAGCTAAAGTTGACTCATCTCCACTCTCATCTTTATCAAGATTCATATTGGAAAACAAAGATTTAATAGGAGACACATCAATCACTTTAAGATCTTCATCATTATTTTTGTCTCGATCTTCCGGTTTAGCGGCCATGTTATTAACTAAGGTGGCCTGCTTATCCGAAGTTTGGCCTACCAAATTTTCAAGCTGAGTAAACTGAGATTTCAGACCATAAAATTCCTTAGACATATCATCAAGCTCTTTATTCATGTATTCAATAAAACTTTTTTTGTTCTTTAAGATCATTTCTGAAGAAATTATTATGCTCGAACTATCATAATTAAAGTCTTTGTAATCCAAAATAGTGGGCACATCACTAGTTAAAGTCTTGACCTCTTCAAACCCACTTTTATCAATTTTTTCAACAAGATTTTCACCCTCTGAATCATAGGCATGCCTTCTAACTAAAGTTGACTCTTCTCCAGTCCCTTTTTCATCAATCTTAAATTTACTAAACAAAGAATCAATAGAATAAACACCAATCACTTTAAGATCTTCATCACTTTTTTGATAGTAATCACTAGAAAATGCCCTTAATAAAAAATTCTCTTTTAGCTCTAAGCATAGCGGTTCTTTTCTTACTTTCATCCACAGAAATATAAAGAGCTTTAATTGACTCTTCAACTTTAGGCACAAAAAAATTCATCTTGAGAGTTTCTACATCATGAGTAATTCTATCAACACTTCTAGACAAATCATCAATTTTATTCAACTTTTCTTCTATCGAAGTGTTGAAAGCCTTTTGCGTATTGATTAATTCTTTGATATTGTTCTCAAGATCAGAGGAGTTTATATTATTATTGTAGGTGGGACTACCATAGGAATTACCATAATTATTAGAGGAATTACTTGGAAAAGGCCTAGGATTAAAATTACCTCTATAAGCATTGTTGTTGAAATTATTTCGCGAGATAAAATTCACATCTATGGCATCACTATTTTTCTCAATCAAAGTAGAAAAAGGCACGTCATTAAAATAAATAGGAGCACTTTTATTAGCAACCAACTTCATAGAGCATCAACTTTTTCACTCAAAAAATTTATTTCTTCTACCGAACTAACTTTTTTACTAGTAGGAGCTCTTTCAATATGCCATTGCGAATAATTTGCCATATTATTGTCTAGTAATTTAGTGGCTTCACCGAAAG
>NC_041391.1:643068431-643147740 GCF_002162155.2 Triticum dicoccoides | reverse complement strand
ATTCAATCCCACATATTTGTATGATCATCCAAAGATTTAACCCTTGAGTTGGGTAATTCCTTAGCATCAATTTCATTCTTTCCCAAGATTGTGCAACATGCTCATGTTCAAGTTGCTTGAAATTCATGATCTAGGTTCTAAGGGAAATAATTTTAGCGGGCGGAAAAAATACTTAGTGATAAAAGCATCTTTGCACTTGTTCCAAGAATTGATACTATTGCGAGGCAAGGAGGAAAACCAAGTTTTTGCACGATCTCACAAAGAAAGCAGAAATAATTTCAACTTCACAACATCATTGTCTACATCTTTTGCATATAGCATAATTTCTTTTGCATATCGCATAATTCCATGAATGTGTGAAGATGGTACGCGGCATCCTCATTAGGAGTACCGACAAATTGATCTTTCATGACAAGATTTAGCAAAGCAGTATTAATATCACAAGACTCCGCACTAGTGGCGGGAGGAGCAATCGGAGTGCTAATAAAATAATTGTTGTTGGTATTTGAGAAATCACACAACTCGGTGTTCTCTTGAGTCATTATGACTATGCAACAAGATTGCACTCAAAAACATATCTGATGAGAAAATGGCGAACGAAAAAGAGGGCGAATAAAATGACAAATTTTTGTGAAGTGGGGGAGAGGAAAACGAAAGGCAAATGGCAAATAATGTAAATTGCAAGGAGATGAGATGTGATTAGGAACCACGTTGATGTTGAAGATCCTCCCCAGCAACGGCGCCAGAAATTCCTTTTGATGTCTGCTAGAACTACGTTGGTATTTCCCCAAAGAGGAAGGAATGAGGCAGTATAGCGATGGTATGTATTTCCCTCAGTGATGAGACCAAGGTTATCGAACAAGTAGGAGAACCTCCTCACACCACGTAAACAGCACCTGCACACAAATAACAAATACTTGCAACCCGGCGTGTCAAAGGGTTTGTCAATCCCTTCCGGGTACGACGCCTCAAGATAGGCAAGTGAGGTAAAAGTGGTAGATAGGATAAATATATCGCGGAACAAATAAATTGCAGCAAGGTATTTTTTGTATTTTTGGTTTAATAGATCTGAAAATAAATGCAAGAGAAAATATATCGCAAAGGCAAATATGATGAAAAGCGACCCGGGGGCCGTAGGTTTCACTAGTGGCTTCTCTCGAGAAAAATAGCAAACGGTGGGAAAATAATTACTGTTGGGCAATTGATAGAACTTCAAATAATCATGATGATATCCACGCAATGATCATTATATAGGCATCACATCCAAGATTAGTAGACCAACTCCTGCCTGCATCTACTACTATTACTCCACACATCGGCCGCTATCCAGCATGCATCTAGTGTATCATGTTCATGAGAAAACGGAGTAATGCAATAGAACAATGACATGATGTAGACGAGATCCGTTTATCTATTGCGGAGATATAGATCGCGTCTTGTTATCCTTAGTAGCAACGATACACATGTGTCGGTTCCCCTTCTGTCACCGGGATCAAGCACCGTAAGATCGAACCCACTACAAAGCACCTCTTCACATTGCAAGATAAATAGATCAGGTTGGCCAAACAAAACCCAAATATCGGAGAGGAAATACAAGGCTATAAGCAATCATGGATATAAGAGATCAAAGAAGACTCAAATAACTTTCTTGGATAAAAACATAGATCTGATCATAAACTCAAAGTTAACCGGATCCCAACAAACACACCGCAAAAAGACTTACATCATATGGATCTCCAAGAGACCATTGTATTGATAATCAAGAGAGAGAGAGAGAGAGAGAGAGAGAGAGAGAGGAAGCCATCTAGCTACTAACTACAGACCCGTAGGTCTACAAAGAACTACTCATGCATCATAGGAGAGGCACCAATGGAACTGGTGAACCCCTCCATGATGGTATGTAGATTGGATCTGGTCGTTCTAGACTCTGCGGTGGCTGGATCAATATTTCGTCGACTCCCCTAGGGTTTTTGGAATATTGTGGTATTTATAGAGCGAAGAGGTGGTTCAAGGGGCACCCGAGGTGGGAAGCACCCACCTGGGCGCGCCTGGGCCTCCTGGCGCGCCCTGGTGGGTGCTGCTCCCCTCGAGCAGCCCCCTGATGACCCACAAGTATAGGGGATCTATCGTAGTCCTTTTGATAAGTAAGAGTGTCGAACCCAACGAGGAGCAGAAGCAAATGATAAGCGGTTTTCAGCAAGGTATTCTCTGCAAGTACTGAAATAAGTGGTAACATATAGTTTTGTGATAGGATAAATCGTAACGAGCAACAAGTAACAAGAGTAAATAAAGTGCAGCAAGGTGGCCCAATCCTTTTTGTAGCAAAGGACAAGCCTGGACAAACTCTTATAATAGGAAAAGCGCTCCCGAGGACACATGGGAATATCGTCAAGCTAGTTTTCATAACGCTCATATGATTCGCGTTCGGTACTTTGATAATTTGATATGTGGGTGGACCGGTGCTTGGGTGTTGTTATTACTTGAACAAGCATCCCACTTATGATTAACCTCTATTGCAAGCATCCGCAACTAAAAGAAAAGTATTAAGGTAAACCTAACCATAGCATGAAACATATGGATCCAAATTATCCCCTTACGAAGCAACGCATAAACTAGGGTTTAAGCTTCTGTCACTCTAGCAACCCATCATCTACTTATTACTTCCCAATGCCTTCCTCTAGGCCCAAATAATGGTGAAGTGTTATGTAGTCGATGTTCACATAACACCACTAGAGGCTAGACAACATACATCTTATCAAAATATCGAACAAATACCAAATTCACATGACTACTAATAGCAAGACTTCTCCCTTGTCCTCAGGAACAACCGTAATTACTCACAAAGCATATTCATGTTCATAATTAGAGGGGTAATAATATGCATAAAGGATCTGAACATATGATCTTCCACCAATTAAACCAACTAGCATCAACTACAAGGAGTAATCAACACTACTAGCAACCTACTAGCACCAATCCCGGACTTGGAGACAAGAATTGGATACAAGAGATGAACTAGGGTTTGGAGATGAGATGGTGCTGGTGAAGATGTTGATGGAGATTGCCCTCTCCCGAAGAGAGGAGCGTTGGTGATGACGATGGTGATGATTTCCCCCTCCCGGGGGGAAGTGTCCCCGGCAGAACAGCTCTGCCTGAGCCCTAGATTAGTTCCGCCAAGGTTCCGCCTCATGGCAGCGGAGTCTCGTCCCGAAAGGTTGCCTTCTATTTTTTTCTCATTGAACGAATTCATATAGGAGAAGATGGGCGTCGGAGAGCCACCAGGGGGCCCACGAGGTAGGGGGCGCGCCCCCCACCCTCGTGAGCAGGGTGTGGGCCCCCTGGCCTTCATCTTTGGCAACGATTTTTCTTTATTTATTTTAAGATATTCCGTGGAGTTTCAGGACTTTTGGAGTTGCGCAGAATAGGTCTCCAATATTTGCTCCTTTTCCAGCCCAGAATTCCAGCTGCTGGCATTCTCCCTCTTCATGTAAACCTTGTAAAATAAGAGAGAATAGCCATAAGTATTGTGACATAACGTGAAATAACAGCCCATAATGCAATAAATATTGATATAAAAGCATGATGCAAAATGTACGTATCAACTCCCCCAAGCTTAGACCTTGCTTGTCCTCAAGCGAAAAGCCGATAACAATAAATATGTCTGCATGTTTAGAGGTAGAGGCATCGATAAAAATAAAATACGGACATGAAGGCATCATGATTATTTCATAACATATATAGATTTTGTCAATGATTACTTATGTTCAAGTGATGATCTTTTCACAATGCAAAAATATGAATCAGAAACCTTATTGAGCACCAACAAATTATAACCTCAGCCATTGAAGCAATTGCAATTTATCCTAACATCGGAAAGAGTCTATGTCAGAGCTTAAAAGCAAGTCCACATACTCAACTAGCACTTAGTCCTTCATAATTGCTAACACTCATGCAATACTTGTGGTTACGGAGTTTTAATCGGACACAGAGAAAGATAGAGGCTTATAGTTTTGCCCCACAACCTTTTACCTCAAGGGTAATCTCAACAATAATGATTCATGCTCCCCTACATCCAATTATATATATATATATATATATATATATATATATATATATATATATATATATATCATGTTCTTTCCAACATGTTGAGCTTGCCAAAGGATAAAATGAAAAAGGAAAGGTGAAGATCACCGTGACTCTTGCATAAGGTAGAGGATAATAATAAAAGATAGGCCCTTCGCAGAGGGAAGCAGAGGTTGTCATGCGCGTTTAGGGTTGATGCACAAAATCTTAATGCGAAAGAACGTCACTTTATATTGCCCCTTGTATGTGGACGTTTATTATGCAGCCCGTCGCTTTTATTACGTCCACAACAAGTTCGTACAAATCTTATTTCTCTGCACTAATAAGTCATGCATATTTAGAGAGCAATTTTTATTGCTTGCACAGATGACAACTTACTTGAAGGATATTACTCAATCCATAGGTAGATATGGTGGACTCTCATGGCAAAATTGGTTTAAGGGTATTTGGAAGCACAAGTAGTATTTCTACTTGGTGCTGAGAATTTGGCTAGCATGAGGGGGAAAGGCAAGCTCAACACGGTAGAGGATCCATGACAACATACTTTATCTCAGATGTAAGAAAACATAATTCATTATGTTGTCTTCCTTGTCCAACCTCAACTCTTTAGCATGTCATATTTTAATGAGTGATCCCAATCATTAAAGATGTCAATGATAATATACCTATATGTGAAACCTCTCTTTCCTTATTACTTCCTATTAATTGCAACGATGACCAAAGCTATATTTGCCAACTCCCAACAACTTTTAATCGTCATACTCTTTCTATGTGAAGTCATTACTTTCAGTAAGATCAATATGAACTCTTTGATTCTTTTTATTCTTTTTCTTCTAATCACCCAAGATCATGGCAAAATAATCAAGCCCTTGACTCAACACTAATCTTTATTATATAGCTCACGGACTCGATTACAAAGAAGGATCATAAAGCAAAACTCAAAACTAGATCATGCCATGACTTTATTCTACTAAATCAAGATACTACTAAAAGGATCGAACTACGAAAAACGGTAAAGATAGGAGTTGTGATGGTGATACAATACCAGGGCACCTCCCCCAAGCTTGGCAGTTGCCAAGGGGAGTGCCCATACCCATGTGATTATGTCTCCTTCTTTTTTGTTGGTGGTGGAGGTGTTGATGATGACGGTGGATAATCGCACATCGAGCGTAAAAGTTCCTCCAACTTGCGGATAATGCCCTTGAGCCCAGCAATATGATCCTTCAACAAAATATTCTTCGGTGTAAGATACTTGTTATGTATGCGGGCTAACTCAATCATCTTGAAGGCTTCAATCTCTATTGGAGTGAAAAGGTTAGGTAAAGGTTGAGAGATGTCTTCTTCTTTTGCCACCGGAGTTTGAACCTCCATGGCCTTCTTGATCCTTTCATCCTTGTTGATCTCTTCTGGTTCCTCTCTTTTCAACCCTATCTTCAATAGCCAAGCATCCTTGTCTTCATTGTTGGAGGAGGGAGAAGTCATGGTGCTCTAAACCTGCAACGGAAATAGCTTGAAACGAAAACAGAAGATATTTGCGTGATACGGGAGTCAAAACCTTCGGGAGTATATATAATGAATTTTTACCGACCAAAATATGTATCATGCAAGAAAACAAAGTCCAGAGGGCACACGAGGTGCTCACGAGGTAGGGGGCGCCCAGGGGGTAGGGCACGCCCTCCACCCTCGTGGAGGCCTCGTGTCCTTCCCGGACTGCCACTTATTTTTCTATTTTTCTAAATATTCCAAAACTGAGAAATATTGCCTTAAAAATTGTTTTGGAGTCAGTTTACTTATCCTACCACATACCTATTCCTTTTCGGAGTCTGGAATGGTCTGGAAGGTGTCCCTTATGTATTCCTTCGGGGTTACGGTTTCAATAATATTGGTTTCAACATTTATAGGATTACCTGAGATATAGTGTTTGATCCTTTGACCGTTTACCACCTTCGGATTTGTGCCTTCGAAGTTGTTGATTTTTATGGCACCAGAATGATAGACCTCCTCGATAACGTAGGGACCTTCCCATTTGGAGAGAAGTTTTCCTGCAAAAAATCTTAAACGAGAGTTGTATAGCAATACATAATCACCCACATTAAACTCATGCTTTTGTATCCTTTTGTCATGCCATCTTTTAACTTTTTCTTTAAACAACTTGGCATTTTCATAAGCTTGGGTTCTCCATTCATCAAGTGAGCTAATATCAAATAAGCTCTTCTCACCGGCAAGTTTGAAATCATAGTTGAGCTCTTTAATAGCCCAATATGCCTTATGTTCTATCTCGAGAGGTAAGTGACATGCTTTTCCATAAACCATTTTATACGGAGACATACCCATAGGATTCTTATATGTAGTTCTATAGGCCCATAATGCATCATTCAGTTTCTTGGACCAATTCTTTCTAGACCTATTAACAGTCTTTTGCAAAATTAATTTGAGCTCTCTATTGCTCAGTTCTACTTGACCACTAGACTGCGGGTGATATGGAGATGCAATTCTATGATTAACGTCATATTTAGCAAGCATTTTACGGAAAGCACCATGAATAAAGTGTGAACCACCATCAGTCATTAAATATCTAGGGACTCCAAACCTCGGAAAAATAACTTCCTTAAGCATTTTAATAGAGGTGTTATGATCAGCACTACTAGTAGGAATAGCTTCTACCCACTTAGTAACGTAATCAACAGCAACTAAAATATGTGTATATCCATTAGAGGCAGGAAAAGGTCCCATATAATCAAAGCCCCAAACATCAAATGGTTCAATAACAAGTGAATAATTCATAGGCATTTCTTGACGTCTACTAATATTACCAATTCTTTGACATTCATCGCAAGACAAAACAAACTTACTGGCATCCTTGAAGAGAGTAGGCCAATAAAAACCAGATTGCAATACCTTATGTGCAGTTCTATCTCCAGCGTGGTGTCCTCCATAAGCTTCAAAGTGACACTTGCGTAGGATATGTTCCTGTTCATGCTCAGGTACACAACGTCTAATAACACCATCTACTCCTTCTTTATAAAGATGTGGGTCATCCCAAAAGTAATGTCGCAAGTCATAGAAAAACTTTTTCTTTTTTTGGTATGTGAAGCTAGGTGGTATAAATTTAGCAACAATATAATTAGCATAATCAGCATACCATGGAGTGCTACGAGAAGTACTTATGACATTTAATTGTTCATCAGGAAAGCTATCATCAATAGGTAGTGGGTCATCAAGAACATTCTCTAACCTAGATAAGTTGTCTACAATAGGGTTCTCAGCTCCTTTTCTATCAACAATATGCAAATCAAATTCTTGCAGCAAGAGAACCCATCTAATAATCTAGGTTTTGCATCTTTCTTTTCCATAAGATACTTAATAGCAGCATGATCAGTGTGAATAGTTACTTTAGAATCAACAATATAGGGTCTGAATTTATCACAAGCAAATACAACTGCTAAAAGTTCCTTTTCGGTAGTAGCATAATTTCTTTGAGCATTGTCTAGAGTCTTACTAGCATAATGGATAACATTTAATTTCTTATCAACTCTTTGCCATAGAACAGCACCTACAGCATAATCACTAGCATCACACATAATTTCAAAGGGTAAATTCCAATCAGGTGGCTGAACAATAGGTGCAGAGACTAAAGATTCTTAAGTATTTCAAATGCTTCTACACAATCATCATCAAAGACAAATGGTACATCTTTTTGTAGTAAATTAGTCAGAGGTCGGGAAATTTTTGAGAAGTCCTTAATGAACCTCCTATAAAATCTGGCGTGACCAAGGAAACTTCTTATACCTTTGATGTCCTTGGGACATGGCATCTTTTCAATAGCATCAACCTTGGCTTTATCAACTTCAATACCTCTTTCAGAAACTTTGTGCCCCAAGACAATACCTTCATTAACCATAAAGTGGCACTTTTCCCAATTCAAGACAAGATTAGTTTCTTCACATCTCTGCAAAACTCGAGCAAGATTGCTCAAGCAATCATCAAAAGAGGAACCATAGACGGAAAAGTCGTCCATGAAAACCTCACAAATCTTTTCGCAAAAGTCAGAGAATATAGCCATCATGCATCTTTGAAAGGTAGCAGGTGCATTACATAAACCGAAAGGCATACGTCTATAAGAAAAAGTACCAAAAGGGCATGTAAAAGTAGTCTTTGATTGATCTTTAGCCGACACAGGTATTTGATTGAAACCAGAATAACCATCTAGAAAGCAATAATGTGTATGTTTGCATAATCTTTCTAGCATTTGATCAATAAAAGGTAAGGGGTAATCTTTCTTAGTAGCCTTATTTAATTTGCGGAAATCAATTACCATCCTATAACCTGTGATAATTCTTTGCAGAATCAATTCATCTTTATCATTAGGGACAACAGTAATACCTCCCTTCTTAGGGACACAATGGACAGGACTTACCCACTGCTATCAGCAACGGGATAAATTATACCTGCCTCCAGAAGCTTGAGTATTTCTTTTCTTACCACTTCTCTCATTTTAGGATTCAAACGTTGTTGTGGATCACAAACTGGTTTGGCATCCGCTTCCCAATTTATTTTATTTTGGCATAGAGTGGGACTGATGCCCTTAAGATCATCCAGAGTATATCCAATAGCGGCACGATGCTTCTTCAGAGTTTTTAATAATCTTTCTGCTTCATGCTCTGAAAGGTTAGCACTAATAATGACACGATATATTTTCTTTTCATCAAGATAAGCATATTTAAGATTATCAGGCAACAGTTTAAGATCAAACACGGGATCACCCTTGGGTGGAGGAGGATCCCCTAGGATTTCAACAGGCAAATTGTGTTGCAGAATAGGTTCCTGTTTAAAGAATACTTCATCTATTTCCCTTCTTTCATTCATGAACATATCATTTTCATGGTCTAGCAAATAGTGTTCTAAAGGATCACTGAGAGGTACGGCAATAGAAGCAAGACCAATAATTTCATCCTTACTAGGCAATTCTTCCTCACGATGTTGTTTACTAAATTTAGAGAAATTAAACTCATGAACCATATCATCCAAGCCAATAGTAACAACATTCTTTTCGCAGTCTATCTTAGCATTAATAGTATTCAAGAAGGGTCTACCAAATATAATGGGACAAAAGCTATCTTGTGGAGAACCAAGAACAAGAAAATCAGCGGGATATTTGGTTTTTCCACACAAGACTTCAACATCTCTAACAATTCCTATTGTAGATATAGTATCTCTATTGGAAAGTTTAATTGTAACATCAATATCTTCTAACTCAGCAGGTGCAATATCATGCATAATTTCTTCATACAAGGTAATAGGTATAACACTAGCACATATCACATAAGCCATGATAACAATGATCTCCTATTTTAACACAAATAACAGGCACGCCTACCACAGGTCTATGTTTATCTCTAGCACAAGGTTTAGCAATTCTAGCAGTTTCACCACGGAATTGAATAACATGCCCGTCAATATTATTAGACAAGAGATCTTTAACAATAGCAATATTGGGTTCTACTTTGACTTGCTCAGGCGGTGTATAAGTTCTAATATTGCTTTTACGAACAACAGTTGAAGCTTTAGCATGATCCTTCATTCTAACAGGGAAAGGTGGTGTCTCAACATAAGAAGTGGGAACAATAGGATCATTATAAGTGACAGTCTTTTCTTCAACTTTAATAGGTGCAGCTACTTTTACTTCTATGGGAGGATGATATTTAAACCACTTCTCCTTGGGTAGATCAACATAAGTAGCAAAAGATTCACAGAAAGAAGCTACTATCTCAGAGTCAAGTCCATATTTAGTGCTAAACTTACGGAAAATATCGGTATCCATAAAAGATTTAACACAATCAAACTTAGGTGTCATACCTGACTCCTTACCTTCTTCGAGGTCCCAATCTTCAGAGTTGCGTTTAATTATATCCAATACTTTCCATCTAAAGTCAATAGTCTTCATCATAAAAGAGCCAGCACAAGAAGTATCGAGCATGGTGCGATTGTTATCAGAAAGTCGAGCATAAAAACTTTGCATAATTACTTCTCTTGAGAGCTCATGATTGGGGCATGAATATAACATTGATTTAAGCCTCCCCCAAGCTTGAGCGATGCTTTCTCCTTCGCGGGGCCAAAAATTATATAAATAATTGCGATCACGATGAACAAGATGCATAGGGTAATACTTTTGATGAAATTCCAATTTCAATCTTTTATAGTTCTATGATCTCATATCATCACATAGCCTATACCATGTCAATGTGTCTCCCTTCAAAGATAAAGGGAAAGCCTTCTTCTTAACAACAGCATCGGGTATACCTGCAAGCTTAAATAGTCCACAAACTTCATCCACATAGCGTAGATGTTCATCAGGATGCTTTGTTCCATCTCCTGTAAAAGTGTTAGCTAGCAGTTTTTCCATCAAACCCGAAGGAATTTCAAAAGGAGTTTCATTTTCAATAGGTTCAGTAGGTTCAGTAGGTTGAGGAGCATCTCTTTGCTCTACTGGACGGGGTGAAGATACCCCGAACAAGCCCCTCAGACAATTACTTTCCATAGTAACAAGTGACAGAAAATTTCAGCACACTAAATAAATTTTTCCTTACCAAATTCCACCTACCAAAGGCGCTTCACTTCCCGGCAACGGCGCCAGAAAAGAGTCTTGATGACCCACAAGTATAGGGGATCTATCGTAGTCCTTTCGATAAGTAAGAGTGTCGAACCCAACGAGGAGCAGAAGGAAATGATAAGCGGTTTTCAGCAAGGTATTCTCTGCAAGTACTGAAATAAGTGGTAACAGATAGTTTTGTGATAGGATAAATTGTAACGAGCAACAAGTAAAAAAGTAAATAAATTGCAGCAAGGTGGCCCAATCCTTTTTGTAGCAAAGGACAAGCCTGGACAAACTCTTATAATAGGAAAAGCGCTCCCGAGGACACATGGGAATATCGTCAAGCTAGTTTTCATCACGCTCATATGATTCGCGTTCGGTACTTTGATAATTTGATATGTGGGTGGACCGGTGCTTGGGTGTTGTTCTTACTTGAACAAGCATCCCACTTATGATTAACCTCTATTGCAAGCATCCGCAACTATAACAAAAGTATTAAGGTAAACCTAACCATAGCATGAAACATATGTATCCAAATCAGCCCCTTACGAAGCAACGCATAAACTAGGGTTTAAGCTTCTGTCACTCTAGCAACCCATCATCTACTTATTACTTCCCAATGCCTTCCTCTAGGCCCAAATAATGGTGAAGTGTTATGTAGTCGACGTTCACATAACACCACTAGAGGCTAGACAACATACATCTTATCAAAATATCGAACGAATACTAAATTCACATGACTACTAATAGCAAGACTTCTCCCTTGTCCTCAGGAACAAACGTAATTACTCACAAAGCATATTCATGTTCATAATCAGAGGGGTAATAATATGCATAAAGGATCTGAACATATGATCTTCCACCAATTAAACCAACTAGCATTAACTACAAGGAGTAATCAACACTACTAGCAACCTACTAGCACCAATCCCGGACTTGGAGACAAGAATTGGATACAAGAGATGAACTAGGGTTTGGAGATGAGATGGTGCTGGTGAAGATGTTGATGGAGATTGCCCTCTCCCGAAGAGAGGAGCGTTGGTGATGACGATAGTGATGATTTCCCCCTCCCGGAGGGAAGTGTCCCCGGCAGAACAGCTCTTCCGGAGCCCTAGATTGGTTCCGCCAAGGTTCCGCCTCGTGGCGGCGGAGTCTCGTCCCGAAAGGTTGCCTTCTATTTTTTTTCTCATCGAAAGACTTCATATAGGAGAAGATGGGCATCGGAGAGCCACCAGGGGGCCCACGAGGTAGGGGGGGCGTGCCCCCCACCCTCGTGAGTAGGGTGTGGGCCCCCTGGCCTTCATCTTTGGTAACGATTTTTCTTTATTTATTTTAAGATATTCCGTGGAGTTTCAGGACTTTTGGAGTTGCGCAGAATAGGTCTCCAATATTTGCTCCTTTTCCAGCCCAGAATTCCAGCTGCCGGCATTCTCCCTCTTCATGTAAACCTTGTAAAATAAGAGAGAATAGCCATAAGTATTGTGACATAACGTGAAATAACAGCCCATAATGCAATAAATATTGATATAAAAGCATGATGAAAAATGGACGTATCACCCCCTAGGTGCTTCCTTGGCCCATTGGCTTTCTTCTGGCCAAAAAAAATCCTCCATGAGTTTCGTTGCACTTGGACTCCATTTGATATTGATTTCCTGCGATGTAAAAAATGTGCAGAAAACAGCAACTGGCATTAGGCACTATGCAAATAGGTTAATACCAAAAAATGATATTAAATGACTATAAAATGATTGTAAAACATCCAAGAATGATAATATAACAGCATGGAACAATCAAAAATTATAGATACGTTGGAGACATATCAAAAAGCATGATTTCAATGGTGTTATAATAAATTCTATTAATGACAATTGTGCTTGTAATATGAAAAACCCCAAGCTTGGGGATGCTAATTTTGATATGTCCTCTACTTATTGCAATGATCATGATTGGGGTGATTCTTCTTACGATCTTGAAAATTTATTTAAGCCTCATGATGAATATGTTTGCGATAATATCGAAGGAGGGTTTGGAAGAGTGTCAACTTTAGGTAATAATGATCCCACTACTTTGGAGAATTATCAATCTTATGAATTTTTTGATAAAAGTGGGTTTGGAAAGGTCATGACTTTATTTGATGATAATCCCACTATTTTGGAAGAGTGTCAACTTTACATGCATGTGGGTCATATAGAGAATATGTTATGCGATAGTTGTATTGTTGAATTTGATTATGATCCTACATGTAATTATTATGGGAGAGGAAAATATGATTGTCGAAATTTTCATGTTACTAAATTACCTCTCTTCATGTCGAGATTGCTATCATCTCTTTATTTTTCCTTGATGCTAGTTATTGCTTGCCTTGATAATTTGTTTGCTTATAAAATTCCTATGAATAGGAAGCATGTTAGACTTAGATGTGTTTGTCGCGTGTTTTATGATGCTCTCTCTGTGCTTCAATCCTTCTCTTTTATGTGAGCATCATTGAAATCTCAATGCCTGGCTAAAAGAATTTAAATAAAAGCGCTTCTTGGGAGACAACCCAATATTTTTCCTTGTTGTTTTGCAATAAATAAATAATCTAGCCTCTGGTTAGATGTGTTTTTGTGGTTTAAATTAGTGCTTGTGCCAAGCAAGGCCTTTGGGATGATTTGGGTGAGAGTTGATTTGATCTTACTAAAAAACAGAAACTTTCGCGCTCACGAAATTATTTTTCATTTTTATCATAAGAGTGATTTTGAGTTGATTCTTTTGCAGAAGATTAATAAACAAATTATTCACGTCTTCCTTATTTTTCAGAATGTTTGGAGTTACGGAAGTATTCAAAGTAGTCAGATTGCTACAGACTGTTCTGTTGTTGATAGATTCTGTTTTCTTTGCGTTGTGTGCTTGTCTTGATGATTCTATGGTTTTCTTTGATGAGTTTTTGCCATAGAAAAGTTGGAATACAGTAGATATAATGCAAAAATAAAATATGAATGGGTTTGCAACAGTACTTATAGTAGTAGTTTGCTTTCTTATACTAACGGATCTCATGAGGATTTTGTTGAGTTTTGTGTGATTGAAGTTTCAAGTTTTGGGTGATCATACGATGGATGAAGGAATAAGGATTAGCAAAAGGCTAAGCTTGATGATGCCCGAGGCACCCCAAGATAATATTTAAGAAGTATCAAGCAACTAAGCTTGGGGATGCCCCCGAGTGGTATCCCCTCTTTCTTCTAACAACCATAGGTATTTTCCTTGGAACTATATTTTTATTTGTCACATATTATGTGTTTTTCTTGGAGTGTCTTGTATGATTTGAGTCTTTGATTGTTTTTATTTGTGTTTTAAGTGTTGAATCCTTGCTGGAAACACCTTTTTGAGAGAGCCAAAAATTATGATATGCCTGCTCCTATGCTTCACTTAAATTTTTAGAGCCATGGATTTGCTCTAGTACTTCACTTATATCTTCTTGAGCACGGTGTGCTTTGTTATTTTTGAAGAAATGCTCTCATGCTTCACTTAGATTTATTTGAGAGTTAGTAAAAATTTTAAGAAATTCTCTCTTGCTTCACTTAGATTATTTTGAGAGAAAGAAATATTATGCTCATGTTATTCACTTAAATTTGTTAGAGCATATCAAAAGCAACATATGAAAATAGTCCCAAAGTGATAGATATCCAAGAAGGATATAATAAAAACTTTCATGAAGATCAATGGACAAAATAAACTTGGTTCTTAGTAATGGTTTTGAGATATGACGGTATGATATGTCAGTCATGTTGATGAGTAATTATGCTTTAGTAAGAATATTGGTGTTAACGTTTGTGATTCCCTATGCAAGCACGAAAGTCAATAGTTATGTAATGAAATTTATATCCTACTTATGGTGCATTATTCGGTGTTACTTATGCTTAATGCTTGGGTATGAGATTTTTTGTTTCTTGGTTGGTCGCTTCTCAATCTTTTCGCTAGCCTTCATTTTGCACTAAGTATGAGCACTACTTGTGCATCCAAAACCCTTTAAACCAGTTTTGGCATGTGAGCCCACTATACCTACCTATATGTGGTATTTCTGTGTCGTTCTAAGAAAATTTGCATGCGCCATCTCTAGTTTTCAAAATAAATTTCTCTTCTGTGTGTTCTACCGCTCGCGAGGCGGTGAGGGGTGGCCAATATTTTCCATGCTAGATGTGTTATTCTCACGATGAGTGTTTATTCACTTGTCATTGCACGAGAGTACGACACAGGTATTAGGGATGCCTGATACGTCTCCAACGTATCTATAATTTTTTATTGTTCGATGTTGTTGTATTATCATTCTTGGATGTTTTACAATCATTTTATAGTCATTTTATATCATTTTTTGGTACTAACCTATTGACATAGTGCCCAGTGCCAGTTGTTTTCTGCATGTTTTTTAGTTCGCAGGAAATCAATACCAAACGGAGTCCAAATGCAGTGAAACTTTTTGAGGATTTTTTTGGGCCAGAAGACATCTAGTGGGCTAGGAAAGCACCTGGGGGTGCTCCGAGGGGAGCACAACCCACCAAGGCGTGCCTGGGGGCCCATGCGTGCCCCGGTGGGTTGTTCCCACCTTGGGTGCCCCCTAAACCGCCTCTTTGCTCTATAAATGCCACAATATTCCAGAATCCCTAGGGGAGTCGATGAAAATCAATTCCAGCCGCCGTAGAGTCCAGAAACACCAGATCCAATCTAGACACCATCTCGGAGGGGTGCGTCATGTCCATTGGTACCTCTCCGATGATGCATGAGTAGTTCTTTGTAGACCTACGGGTCCGTAGTTAGTATCTAGATGGCTTCCTCTCTCTCTCTCTCTCTCTCTCTCTTGATTATCAATACAATGGTCTCTTGGAGATCCATATGATGTAAGTCTTTTTGTGGTGTGTTTGTTGGGATCCGATGAACTTTGAGTTTATGATTAGATCTATGTTTTTATCCATGAAAGTTATTTGAGTCTTGTTTGATCCCTTATATGCATGATTGCTTATAGCCTTGTATTTCTTCTCTGATATTTGGGTTTTGTTTGGCCAACTTGATATATTTATCTCGCAATGGGACGGGGTGTTTTGTGATGGGTTTGATCTTACGGTGCTTGATCCCGATGACAGAAAGGGAACCGGCACGTATGTATCGTTGCTATTAAGGATAACAAGATGGGGTCTATTTCTACATAAATAGATCTTGTCTACATCATGTCATCATTCTTATTGCATTACTCCATTTCTCCATGAACTTAATACACTAGATGCATGCTGGATAGCGGTCGATGTGTGGAGTAATAGTAGTAGATGCAGGCAGGAATCGGTCTACTAATCTTGGACGTGATGCCTATATAATGATCATTGCCTGGATAACGTCATGATTATTTGAAGTTCTATCAATTGCCCAACAGTAATTATTTTCCCATCGTTTGCTATTTTTCTAGAGAGAAGCCACTAGTGAAACCTAAGGCCCCCGGGTCTCTATTCATCATATTTGCCTTTGCGATCTATTTTCCTTTGCATTTATTTTCAGATCTATTAAACCAAAAATACAAAAATACCTTGCTGCAATTTATTTATTCCGCGATCTATTTATGCTATCTACCACTTTTACCTCACGTTATTTGCCTATCTTGAGGCGTCATACCCGAAAAGGATTGACAACCCCTTTAACACATAGGGTTGCGAGTATTTATTATTTGTGTGCAGGTGTTGTTTACGTGGTGTGAGGAGGTTTTCCTACTGGTTCGACAACCTTGGTCTCATCACTGAGGGAAATACCTACTATCACTATACTACATCATACCTTCCTCTTTGGGGTAATACCGACGTAGTTCTAGAAGATATCAAAATTAATTTCTAGCGCCGTTGCCGGGGAAGATCATGTCAAGATAGTCCCCCATCAACTAGCCATTTCTGGCGCCGTTGCCGGGGAGGATCTTCAACATCAACCAGGTTGCTAATCAAAAATCCCATCTCCTCGCAATTTACATTATTTTCCATTTGCCTCTCGTTTTCCTCTCCCCCACTTCACAAAAATTTGTCGTTTTTATTCGCACTCTTTTTCGTTCGCCGTTTTATCGTCATATCTGTTTATGAGTGCAATCTTGTTGTGAAGTCATCATGACTCAAGAGAACACCATGTTGTGTGATTTCTCAAATACCAACAACAATGATTTTATTAGCACTCTGATTGCTCCTCCCGCCACTAGTGCGGAGTCTTGTGATATTAATACTACTTTGCTGAATCTTGTCATGAAAGATCAATTTGCCGGTACTCCTAATGAGGATGCCGCATCCCATCTTAACACATTCATGGAATTATGCGATATGCAAAAGAAAAAAGATGTGGACAATGATGTTGTGAAGTTGAAATTTTTTCTGTTTTCTTTGCGAGATCGTGCAAAATTTTGGTTTTCTTGTTTGCCTCGCAATATTATTGATTCTTGGAACAAGTGCAAGGATGCTTTTATTACTAAGTATTTTTCACCCGCTAAAATTACTTCCCTTAGAACCCAGATCATGAATTTAAGCAACTTGAACATGAGCATGTTGCACAATCTTGGGAAAGGATGAAATTGATGCTAAGGAATTGCCCAACTCATGGATTAAATCTTTGGATGATCATACAAAAAATTTATGCGGGATTGAATTTTGTTTCTCGTAATCTTTTAGATTCCACCGCGGGGGGTACTTTTATAGAAACTAGAGAACACCCCGCGCGTTGCTGCATGATTCGATTGTGATATATTTCAGGGATTTGATGGTATGCAGCTTCCATCCTTGAATTAATAATATATGAACTAAAGCTGGAAATAAATATTATATATTGTATTAGATTATTGTGTAGTCAGAAAATATTTTGAATAGAAGTGGCATAACGTAATGGAAAACTTTTTTTGATGCATGTTGAGTGGACCTTTGATGAGGTGGCATGTGTGGCGAGGTGAAAGGTGTGCATGAGACCAACTAATAATGAAAACGTTTTCTCATGCATGTAGTGGTGGGCCTTTGATGAGGTGGCACGTGTGCATGTTGAGATAAATAGGATAGTGGGGATCAACTTCTTATGTATATAGGATTACTTTGGGTGAAGCTACTAAATTGCTAGACAATATTATGGAAAATTACTTGCAATGGCATACCGAAAGAGCTCCTACTAGTAAAAAAAGTCAATTCGGTAGAAGAAATAAATTCTTTGAGTGCAAAAGTTGATGCTCTTATGAAGTTGGTTGCTAATAAAAGTGCTCCTATTGATTTTAATGATGTGCCTTTGTCTACTTTGATTGAGCAAAATAGTGATGCCATAGATGTGAATTTTGTCTCGTGAAACAATTTCAATAATAATGGTTATAGAGGTAATTTTAATCTTAGGCTTTTTCCTAGTAATTCCTCTAATAATTATGGTAATTCCTATGGTAATCCTACCTATAATAATAATAGAAACACCTCTGATCTTGAAAACAATATTAAAGAATTTATCAATACTCAAGAAGCTTTCAATACTTCGATAGAAGAAAAGTTGAATAAAGTTGATGATTTGTCTAGAAGTATTGATAAAATTTCTCACGATGTAGAAACTCTCAAGATGAAATTTTTTGTGCCTATGGTTGAGGAATCAATTAAAGCTCTTTATCTTTCTATGGATGAAAGTAAGAAAAGAACCGCTATGCTTTGAGCTGAAAGAGAATTTTTAGAAAGAGTGTTTTCTAGTGATTACTATCATAAAAGTGATGATGATCTTAAAATGATTGGTGTTTCTTCTATTGATTCTTTGTCTAGTAAAATTAAGATTGATGAAAAAGGGACTGGAGAAGAGTCAACTTTAGTTAGAAGGCGTCCCTATGATTCGGAGGGTGAAATTTTTGTTGAGAAAATTGATAAAAGTGGATTTGAAGAGGTCAAGACTTTAACTAGTGATGTGCCCACTATTCTGGATTACAAAGACTTTAATTATGATAGTTGCTCTTTGGTTTATTGTATTTCTTTGTTGCAACCCATGATAAAATCACCCCATGCTTATGAACAAAATAAAGCTTTTACTAAACATATTGTTGATGCTAAGATGAAAGCTTTTGAAGAAAAGTTGGAATTAGAAGTTCCAATTCCTAGAAAATTGCATGATGAGTGGGAACCTGCTATGTCTCGAGCTTGCGTTGGTTTTCCCCGAAGAGGAGAGGATGATGCAGCACAGTAGCGTAAGTATTTCCCTCAGTTTTTGAGAACCAAGGTATCAATCCAGTAGGAGGTCACGCGCAAGTCCCTCGTACCTGCACAACACGATAGCAACTCGCAACCAATGCTTAGGGGTTGTCAATCCCTTCACGGTCACTTACGAGAGTGAGATCTGATAGAGATAATATTTTTTGGTATTTTTGATAGATAGATGCAAAGTAAAAAGTAAAGGCAAAGTAAAAAACAAAGCAAGTAAATAAAGTGATATAGATTGATATGATGAGAATAGACCCGGGGGCCATAGGTTTCACTAGTGGCTTCTCTCAAGAGCATAAGTATTCTACGGTGGGTGAACAAATTACTGTTGAGCAATTGACAGAATTGAGCATAGTTATGAGTATATCTAGGCAATGATCATGTATATAGGCATCACGTCGGTGACAAGTAGAACGAAACGATTCTGCATCTACTACTATTACTCCACTCATTGACCGCTATCCAGCATGCATCTAGAGTATTAAGTTAAAAACAGAGTAACGCCTTAAGCAAGATGACATGATGTAGAGGGATAAATTCATGCAATATGATAAAAAAAACCATCTTGTTATCCTCGATGGCAACAATACAATACGTGCCTTGCAACTCTTTCTGTCACTGAGTAAGGACACCGCAAGATTGAACCCAAAGCTAAGCACTTCTCCCATTGCAAGAACTACCAATCTAGTTGGCCAAACCAAAAAGATAATTCGAAGAGACTTGCAAAGATAACTCAATCATACATAAAAGAATTCAGAGAAGAATCAAATATTTTCCATAGATAATACTGGATCATAAACCCACAATTCATCGGTCTCAACAAACACACTGCAAAAAGAAGATTACATCGAATAGATCTCCACGAGAGAGGGGGAGAACATTGTATTGAGATCCGAAAAGAGAGAAGAAACCATCTAGCTACTAGCTATGGACCGAAGGTCTGAAGTAAACTACTCACACTTCATCGGAGGGGCTATGGTGATGATGTAGAAGCCCTCCATGGTGGATGCCCCCTCCGGCGGAGCTCCGGAACAGGCCCCAAGATGGGATCTCATGGATACAGAAGGTTGCGGCGGTGGAATTAGGTTTTTGGCTCATGTTCTGATCATACGGGGATACGTAGGTATATATAGGAGGAAGGAGTACGTCGGTGGAGCTCCGAGGGGCCCATGAGGTAGGGGGCGCGCCCTCCACCCTCGTGACCTCCTCGGAAGCTTCTTGGAGTAGGGTCCAGGTCTCCTGGATCACGTTCGGTGAGAAGATCACGTTCCCGAAGGTTTCATTCCGTTTGAACTCCGTTTGATATTCCATTTCTTCGAAACACTGAAATAGGCAAAAAAAACAGCAATTCTGGGGTGGGCCTCCGGTTAATAGGTTAGTCCCAAAAATAATATAAAAGTGGAAAATAAAGCCCAATATAGTCCAAAACAGTAGATAAAGTAGCATGGAGCAATCAAAAATTATAGATACGTTGGAGACGTATCAGGCATCCCCAAGCTTAATTCCTGCTCGTCCTCGAGTAGGTAAATGATAAAAAAGAATTTTTGATGCGGAGTGATACTTTGGCATAATTTCAATGTAAATATTCTTAATAATGGTATGAATATTCAGATCCGAAAGATTCAAGATAAAAGTTTATATTGACATAAAAATAATAATACTTCAAGCATACTAATCAAAGCAATCATGTCTTCTCAAAATAACATGGCCAAAGAAAGTTCATCCCTACAAAATCATATAGTTAGGCTATGCTTCATTTTCGTCACACAAAGATGTTCCCAACTTCTATACCCCCGATGACAAGCCAAGCAATTGTTTCATACTCAAATAATCTCAAACTTTTTCAACCTTCACGCAATACATGAGCGCGAGCCATGGATATAGCACTATGGGTGGAATAGAATATGATGATGGGGATTGTGTGGAGAAGACAAAAAGGGAGAAAGTCTCACATCAACGAGGCTAATCAATGAGCTATGGCGATGCCCATCGATTGATGTTAATGCAAGGAGTAGGGATTGCCATGCAACGAATGCACTAGAGCTATGAATGCTCAACAAAAGAAAGCTAGTGGGTGTGCATCCAACTTGCTTGCTCATGAAGACCTAGGGCATTTGAGGAAGCCCATCGTAGGAATATACAAGCCAAGTTCTATAATGAAAAATTCCCACTAGTATAAACAAGACAACTTATGAGACTCTCTACATGAAAAACATGGTGCTACTTTGAAGCACAATTATATGAGACTCACTACATACAAGGTGCTACTTTGAAGCACAAGTGTGGTAAAAGGATAGTAACATTGCCCCTTCTCTCTTTTTCTCTCATTTTTTTGGCCTTCTCTTTTTTTATTTGGCCTTTCTCTTTTTTTCATCCGGAGTCTCATCCCGACTTGTGGGGGAATCATAGTCTCCATCATCCTTTTCCTCACTGGGGCAATGTTCTAATAATGATGATCATCACACTTTTATTACAACAACTTGATATTACAACTCGAAACTAGAACAAGATATGACTCTATATGAATGCCTCCGGCGGTGTACCGGGATGGTGCAATGAATCAAGAGTGACATTTATGAAAAATAATGCATGGTGGCTTTGCCACAAATACGATGTCAACTACAAGATCATGCAATGGCAATATGACAAAAGTAAAGTATGTCATGATGAACGGAACGGTGGAAAGTTGCATGGCAATATATCTCGGAATGGCTATGGAAATGCCATAATAGGTAGCTATGGTGGCTGTTTTGAGGAAGATATAAGGAGGTTTATGTGTGAAAGAGCGTATCATATCACGGGGTTTGGATGCACCGGCGAAGTTTGCACCAACTCTCAATGTGAGAAAGGGCAATGCACGGTACCGAAGAGGCTAGCAAAGGCGGAAAGGTAAAAGTGCGTATAATCCATGGACTCAACATTAGTCAAAAGAACTCATATACTTATTGCAAAAATTTAGAAGTCATCAAAAATCAAGTACTACGCACAATGCTCCTAGGGGGATAGATTGGTAGGAAAAGACCATCGCTCGTCCCCGACCGCCACTCATAAGGATGCACAAGCCAGGTACACTTCATGCTTCAAATTTGTTACACAACTTTACCCATACGTGCATGCTACGGGACTTACAAACTTCAACACAAGTATTTCTCAAATTCACTACTACTCAACTAGCACGACTTTGATATTATTACCTCCATATCTCAAAACAATTATTAAGCATTAAATTTATCTTAGTATTCAATTCACTCAAAAGAAAGTTTCACATATCTTGAACACTAAGTATATTAACATTAAGCAAATTACCATGCCATTAATGACTCTCAAAATAATCTAAGTGAAGCATGAGAGATCAAGTTTCTTTAAAACAAATCCACCACCGTGCTCTAAAAGATCTAAGTGAAGCACTAGAGCAAAAACTATCACGCTCAAAAAGATATAAGTGAAGCACTATGAGCAAAACTATCAAGCTCAAAAGATATAAGTGAAGCACATAGACTATTCTAACAAATTCCAAATCATGTATGGATATCTCAAAAGGTGTCTACAGCAAGGATTATTGCGGTAGACTAACAAGCAAAGACACAAATAATACAATACGCTCCAAGCAAAACACATATCATGTTGGTGAATAAAAATATAGCTCCAAGTAAATTACCGATGGAAGTGGACGAAAGAGGGGATGCCTTCCGGGGCATCCCCAAGCTTTGAATTTTTGGTGTCCTTGGATTATCTTGGGGGTTCCCTGGGTATCCCCAAGCTTAGGCTCTTGCCACTCCTTGTTCCATAATCCATCAAAAGAATTCACCCAAAACTTGAAAACTTCACAACACAAAACTCAACAGAAATCTTGTGAGCTCCGTTAGAGAAAGAAAACAAAAGACTACTTCAAGGTACTGTAATGAACTCATTCTTTATTTATATTGGTGTTAAACCTACTGTATTCCAACTTCTCTAGGGTTTATAAACTAATTTACTAGCCATAGATTCATCAAAATAAGCAAACAACACACGCAAAACAGAATCTGTCAAAAACAGAACAGTCTGTAGTAATCTGTAACTAACGCAAACTTCTGGAACTCTAAAAAATTCTACCAAAATAGGAAGTCCTGGACAATTTGTTTATTGATCAGCATCAAAAAGAATCAACGCAAAAGCACTCTCCAGTAAAAAAATGGCAGCTAATCTCGTGAGCGCTAAAGTTTCTGTTTTTCAGCAGAATCAAATCAACTATCATCGTAGGTTATCCTATAGGTCCTACTTGGCACAAACACTAATTAAAACATGAAAAAACATCCAAACAGAAGTTATATGGATTATTTATTTCTAAACATAAGCAAAAACAAAAAAACAAAATAAAATTGGGTTGCCTCCCAACAAGCGCTATCGTTTAACGCTCCTAGCTAGGCATAAAAGCAAGGATAGATCTAGGTGTTGCCATCTTTGGTAGGCAATCCATAAGTGGCTCTCATGAAAGATAGGAATTGAAGCACAAAGAGAACATCATAAAACATGTGACAAACACACTTAAGTCTAGCATACTTCCTATGCGTAGGCATCTTGTAAGCAAACAAATTATCAAGGCAAGCAAAAACTAGCATATGCAAGGAAGAACAAAGAGATGATAGCAATCTCAACATGAAGAGAGGTAATTTAGTAACATGAAAACTTCTACAACCATATTTTCCTCTCTCATAATAATTACATGTAGGATCATAATCAAATTTAACAATATAGCTATCACAAAACATATTCTTAACACGATCCACATGTATGCAAAGTTGACACTCTTCCAAAATAGTGGGATTAACATTAACTAAAGTCATGACCTCTCCAAACCCACTTTTATCAAAAACTTCATAAGATTGAACATTATCCAAATATGTGGGATCTAAAGTTGACACTCTTCCAAACCCACTTTCAATATTATTGCAAACACTATTATCAATCTCATATTCATCATGGGGATTAAAAAATTTTCAAGATCATAAGAAGAATCACCCCAATCATGATCATTGCAACAAGTAGAGGACATAACAAAACTATCATCCCCAAGGTTAGGGTTTTGCATCTTATTAGCACAATTGAGAACAAAAGATTTTATAATAAAATCATTCCAATCATGCTTTTTATTCAAAGATCTATCGTGAGTCACTTCACAGATTTCAGGCAGAACCTTATAAAGATAATCTAGTGCATCCAAATTACTAGGAATTGGTTCATCATAATTGGATCCCTTAAAAAGATTGGCAAGCGGAACAAGATCCATGGACTTTTAGCGAGCGAAGATGCAAGCAAAAAAGAAGGTACAAGCAAACATAAGATCAAACGGAAGAAAGGCGAATAAAACGGCAAGGGTGAAGTGGGGGAGAGGAAAACGAGAGGCAAATGGCAAATAATGTAATGCGAGAGATAGGGATTGCGATGGGTACTTGGTATGTTAACTTTTGCGTAAGCCTCCCCGGCAACGGCGCCAGAAATCCTTCTTGCTACGTCTCGAGCTTGCGTTGGTTTTCCCCGAAGAGGAGAGGATGATGCAGCACAGTAGTGGAAGTATTTCCCTCAGTTTTTGAGAACCAAGGTATCAATCCAGTAGGAGGTCACGCGCAAGTCCCTCGTACCTGCACAACATGATAGCAACTCGCAACCAACGCTTAGGGGTTGTCAATCCCTTCACGGTCACTTACGAGAGTGAGATCTGATAGAGATAATATATTTTTGGTATTTTTGATAGATAGATGCAAAGTAAAAAAGTAAAGGCAAAGTAAAAACAAAGCAAGTAAATAAAGTGATATAGATTGATATGATGAGAAGAGACCCGGGGCCATAGGTTTCACTAGTGGCTTCTCTCAAGAGCATAAGTATTCTACGGTGGGTGAACAAATTACTGTTGAGCAATTGACAGAATTGAGCATAGTTATGAGTATATCTAGGCAATGATCATGTATATAGGCATCACGTCCGTGACAAGTAGATCGAAACGATTCTGCATCTACTACTATTACTCCACTCATCGACCGCTATCCAGCATGCATCTAGAGTATTAAGTTAAAAACAGAGTAACGCCTTAAGCAAGATGACATGATGTAGAGGGATAAATTCATGCAATATGATAAAAAAACATCTTGTTATCCTCGATGGCAACAATACAATACGTGCCTTGCAACTCTTTCTGTCACTGAGTAAGGACACCGCAAGATTGAACCCAAAGCTAAGCACTTCTCCCATTGCAAGAACTACCAATCTAGTTGGCCAAACCAAAAAGATAATTCGAAGAGACTTGCAAAGATAACTCAATCATACATAAAATAATTCAGAGATGAATCAAATATTTTCCATAGATAATACTGGATCATAAACCCACAATTCATCGATCTCAACAAACACACTGCAAAAAGAAGATTACATCGAATAGATCTCCACGAGAGAGGGGGAGAACATTGTATTGAGATCCGAAAAGAGAGAAGAAGCCATCTAGCTACTAGCTATGGACCCGAAGGTCTGAAGTAAACTACTCACACTTCATCGGAGGGGCTATGGTGATGATGTAGAAGCCCTCCGTGGTGGATGCCCCCTCCAGCGGAGCTCCGGAACAGGCCCCAAGATGGGATCTCGTGGATACAGAAGGTTGCGGCGGTGGAATTAGGTTTTTGACTCCTGCTCTGATCATACGGGGATACGTAGGTATATATAGGAGGAAGGAGTACGTCGATGGAGCTCCGAGGGGCCCACGAGGTAGGGGGGCACCCAGGGGGGCGCCCTCCACCCTCGTGACCTCCTCGGAAGCTTCTTGGAGTAGGGTCCAAGTCTCCTGGATCACGTTCGGTGAGAAGATCACGTTCCCGAAGGTTTCATTCTGTTTGGACTCCGTTTGATATTCCGTTTCTTCGAAACACTGAAATAGGCAAAAAAACAGCAATTCTGGGCTGGGCCTCCGGTTAATAGGTTAGTCCCAAAAATAATATAAAAGTGGAAAATAAAGCCCAATATAGTCCAAAACAGTAGATAAAGTAGCATGGAGCAATCAAAAATTATAGATACGTTGAAGACGTATCAGAACCTACTATAAAAGTCAAGATTAAAAATTATGACTGCTTTGCTTTATGTGACTTGGGTGCTAATGTTTCTACAATTCTAAAATCTTTACGTGATGTTCTTGGTCTTATCGATATTGAAGAATGTTCTTTAAATTTACACTTGGTGGATTCTACTATTAAAAAGCCTATGGGAAGAATTAATGATGTTCTTTTTCTTGCAAATAGGAATTGTATGCCCATAGATTTTATTGTTCTTGATATTGATTGCAATCCTTCTTGTCCAATTATTCCTGGTAGATCGTTTTTACGTACTATTGGTGTCATGATTGATATGAAAGAAGGCAATATTAAATTTCAATTTCCACTAAGGAAGGGTATGGAACACTTCCATGGAACAAGAATTAGGCCACCATATGAATTAATCATGAGGGCATCCTATGGATCTAGAACCAAGGATGACAAAACTTAGATCCTACGCGTTATGCCTAGCTAGGGGCGTAAAACGATAGCGCTCGTTGGGAGGCAACCCAACTTGTATCTTTTTGCTTTTTGGTTTTCTTGTTGTTTTAAATAAAATACCCAATTATACCTCTGTTTAGATGTGTTTTTGTGGTTTAAATTAATGTGTGTGCCAAGCAAAGCCTTTGGGTTTATTTGGGTGAGTTGATTTGAGATTGCTGAAAAACAGGAACTTATGCACTCACGAAAATATATTTCATAAATCAGAGAAGCGGGATTTTGAGTTGATCCTTTTTGAATAATATTAATATACAAATTACTCAAGTTTTCCTAATTTCTCAATATTTTTGAGTTACAGAAGTATTCCAAATATCCAGATTGCTACAGACTGTTCTGTTTTTGACAGATTCTGTTTTCTTTGCGTTGTGTGCTTGTTTTGATGATTCTATGGTTTTCTTTTATGACTTTTTGCCATAGAAAAGTTATAATACAGTATATATAATGCAAAAACAAAATTTGAATAGGTTTGCAACAGTACTTATAGTAGTGGTTTGCTTTCTTATACTAACGGATGTCACGAAGGTTTTGTTGAGTTTTGTGTGATTGAAGTTTTCAAGTTTTGGGTGATCTTATGATGGATGAAGGAATAAGGATTAGCAAAAGGCTAATCTTGGGGATGCCCGAGGCACCCCAAGATAATATTCAAGAAGTAGCAAGCAACTAAGCTTGGGGGTTCCCCCAGTGGAATCCCCGCTCTCTTCTAACAACCATCGGTATTTTACTTGAAGGTACATTTTTATTCGTCATAATTATGAGTTTTTCTTGGAGCGTCTTGTATGATATGAGTATTTGCTTGTTTTGATTTGTGTTCTAAGTCTTGAATCCTTGCTGAACACACCTTTTTGAGAGAGCCAAAAATTATGCTATGCTTGCTCCTATGCTTCACTTAAATTTTTAGAGCCATGGATTTGCTCTAGTGCTTCACTTATATCTTTTTGAGCATGGTGTGATTTGTTATTTTTGAAGAAATTCTCTCATGCTTCACTTAGATTTATTTGGGAGATAGTAAAATTTTCATAAATTCTCTCTTGCTTCACTTAGATTATTTTGAGAGAAAGAAATATTATGCTCATGTTCTTCACTTAAATTTGTTTGAGCTTATCAAAAGCAACATACGAAAATAGTCCCAAAGTAATAGATATCCAAGGAGGATATAATAAAAACTTTCATGAAGATCATTGGACAAAATAAACTTGATTCTTAGTAATGGTTTTGAGATATGACGATATGATATGTGAGTCATGTTGATGAGTAATTGTGCTTTAGTAAGAATATTGATGTTAAGGTTTGTGATTCCCTATGCAAGCACGAAAGTCAATAGTTATGCAATGAAATTTATATCCTACTTATGGTGCATTATTCGGTGTTACTTATGCTTAATGCTTGGGTACGAGATTTTTCGCTTTTTGGTTGGTTGCTTCTCAATCTTTTTGCTAGCCTTCATTTTGCACTAAGTATGATCACTACTTGTGCATCCAAAACCCTTCAAACCAGTTTTGCCATTTGAGTCCACTATACCTACCTATATGCGGTATTTCCATGCTGTTCTAAGCAAATTTGCATGTGCCATCTCTAATTTTCAAAATAAATTTCTCTTTTGTGTGCTCTACCCTCGCGAGGCGGTGAAGGGTGGCCAATATTTTCCATGCTAGGTGTGGTATTCTCATGATGAGTGTTTACTCACTTGTCATTGCACGAGAGTACGGCAAAGGTATTAGGGATGCCCTATCCCAAAATTAAAAATGAATTTAATTTATGTTGTCAAATAATAAATTCCTTGGAAAGTGTTGGTATGGAGGGAACCGTGGATTCAGCTAGCCATGGAAAGTGAAAGTAATGGTGGAAAAAGGAATAAACTTCATTTTCTGTTTGGTAACCGCCTATGATGTATCTAGCATGGAAAGTGTTGGGAGCTCTAAGTCATTTTCGTTGGTGGGAAAAGTATGCCTGTCGAAAATGTTTTTATCTCTGAACTTAAGCTTTGAGCTCTGGCACCTATCCCTACTTCCCTCCACGAAGGGCCTTTCTTTTACTTATGCAATTTTTATTTTGAATTTGAGTCTCCATCTTCTCTTATAAGGCACCAACTAAGGGGCACTATGATCGTATTTGAGCATTGGATGTAGCTAATATTCGAGTGTGTTTCATGAATGGATCAATGATTGAGCATGATGGGCTAGGATAACTTGCTTTAGTGTTGATATTTTGAAAGACATGGTTGCTTGTTGGTATGCTTGAGTATTAAAGTCTTCATGTCAAAACTAGACTATTGCTTTGAATCATATAAAAGTCCAAATGTCCATGCTATAAAGAAAAAGAAATGTGATGAACATGTTAGGCAGCATTCCACATCAAAAATTGTATTTTTATCATTTTCCTACTCGAGGACGAGCATGAATTAAGCTTGGGGATGCTGATACGTCTCCAATATATCTATAATTTTTTATTGTTACATGCTATTATATTATCATTCTTGGATGTTCTACAATCATTTTATAGTCGTTTTATATCATTTTTGGTACTAACCTATTGACATGGTGCCCAGTGCCAGTTGTTGTGTTCTGTATGTTTTTTACATGGCAGGAAATCAATACCAAATGTGCAGCGGGACTTTTTGAGGATTTTTTTGGGCCAGAAGACATCTAGTGGGCTAGGAAAGCACCGGCGGGGGGGTGCTCGGAGGGGAGCAAACCCACCAGGGCGCGCCTGGTTGTGCCCACCTCGGGTGCCCCCTAAACCGCCTCTTTGCTCTATAAATACCCCAATATTCCAGAAACCCTAGGGGAGTCGATGAAACTCAGCCGTCGCAGAGTCCAGAAAACACCAGATCCAATCTAGACACCATCTCGGAGGGGTGCATCATGTCCATTGGTGCCTCTCTGATGATGCGTGAGTAGTTCTTTGTAGACCTATGGATATGTAGTTAGTAGCTAGATGGATTTCTCTCTCTCTCTCTCTCTCTCTCTCTCTCTCTCTCTCTCTCTTGATTATCAATACAATGGTCTCTTGGAGATCCATATGATGTAAGTCTTTTGTGTGTGTTTCTTGGGATCCAATGAACTTTGAGTTTATGATCAGATCTATGTTTTTATCCATTAAATTATTTGAGTCTTCTTTGATCTCTTATATGCATGATTGCTTATAGCCTCGTATTTCTTCTCCGATATTTGGGTTTTGTTAGGCCAACTTGATCCATTTATCTTCCAATGGGAAGAGGTGCTTTGTGGTGGGTTTGATCTTATGCTGCTTGATCCAAGTGACAGAAAGGGAAATGACACGTATGTATCGTTGCTATTAAGGATAACAAGATGGGGTCTATTTCTACATAAATAGATCTTGTCTACGTCATGTCATCGTTCTTATTGCATTACTCCGTTTCTCGATGAACTTAATACACTAGATGCATGCTGGATAGCAGTCAATGCATGGAGTAATAGTAGTAGATGCAAGTAGGAGTCGGTCTACTAATCTTGGACATGATGCCTATATAATGATCATTGCCTGGATATCGTCATGATTATTTGAAGTTCTATCAATTGCCAACAGTAATTGTTTTCCCGTTGTTTTCTATTTTTCTCGAGAGAAGCCACTAGTGATACCTACAGCCCCCGGGTCTCTTTTCATCATGTTTGCCTTTGCGATCTATTTTCCTTTGCTTTTATTTTCAGATCTAAAAATACAAAAATACCTTGCTGCAATTTATTTGTTCCGCGATCTATTTATCCTATCTACCACATTTATCTCATGTTATCTTGCCTATTTGAGGTTCGTACCCGAAAGGGATTGACAACCCCTTTAACACGTCGGGTTCCGAGTAGTTGTTATTTGTGTGCAGGGGCTATTTACGTGGTGTGAGGAGGTTCTTTTACTGGTTCTATAACCTTGGTCTCATCACTGAGGGAAATACCTACCATCACTGTACTGCATCATCCCTTCCTCTTTGGGGAAATACCGACGTAGTTCTAGCAGACATCAGTATCATATGGTCGATGAAACGATGGAGTGCTCCACTGTGCCTTCTAGAGTTATGGGCAATGTGTGGAAGCATTTGAGCATTGTTGCACAGTCTTGTCCATAGATGACACCTTCTTGAACGGCAGATACAAGGGCACGCAATAGCAATGGCGCACTCCTCCAACGACAATGTATTGCCAGTGGCATTTGCTTTGGTGCCTTCCGAGAACCAAGAGAACTAGGAGTATTTCATAGGTCATGTGAGGGAGAAGGTGATTGGGTCTATGCATCATATCGGACTAGCGCCATCGCATACTCAGGGCAGTGGACATTGTTATTCCAGGGTTTCCAAAGCTTCACCATAGACAGTGCATGAGGCATTTCATGGCCAACTTTTACCGGGCATGTAAGAGCAAAGATCTTACCCACGTATGTGTGGCCTTCACCACCAATGCTTTTTCGATGCTCGCTACAACAAACTCTATGCAGCGGTGAACAAAGGGGGACAAGATTTCTTAAGTAAGAATTTAAGCGAGAACTATGTGATGTTTTATGTCAGATGAAGGAACCAACCTTGTTCACACATTTAAGAAAATACAATAGAAATTAACATACAATAGAAATGGAAGGTCCCTGGCATTCAGTGCCCTGTAAGGACCAGACGCCACCTACCCTAGCGTCTCGGTCCTATACAGAGAGCAAAACCCAAGGTTACCTCTGGTCGACACCCAAACGACAGGAACCCTGGCGGTCAGTGCCTTGTTTTATACTAGGAAACAGAGACTGGTCGACCCCCAAACGCCAAGGACCATGGCGTCCAATGCCTTGATTCCAACCATACGCCAGGGACCCTCGTGTCTCGTTCATTGTACACAGGAAGTTTGCTATTTAACATTTAACAAGACAACTACACAACTTTAGAATTGCAACTGATATCCTCAAAACAAATACATCAAAATGGAAACCTTGAGCATTTAACTGGCAAATTCATGTCATACATTCACAGCAAGTTCACGAATTCATGACAAGTTCAAGACAACCTAAAAACTTCTCACCACGACAAGTTCATACAAACTTAACAAACAACACAAAGTTCATGAAATGGCACATGACAACTAAACAGGACCTTTCTAGCTCACTTCCTCCTTCCTCTCTTCATGGATTTTGCATTTCTAGCCCCTTTCCTTTCTTGATCGCTAACCTCCTCCGCTTCGCTAGCCTCCTCCTCTTTGTAAGCAGCCTCCTCCTCCTCACTAGCATCCTCCTCTTTGCTAGCCTCATCTCTAGTCATTCCTTTAGGCAATAGGTGATGAGGATACTTTGGACTATGGAATTTACTATTCCATGTCTTCTTTCTCCACATGCGTGTTGTCTTAGCTTTAGCTTTTGTCGGCTATGTACGCTGTGACGACTTTGGAGCATCAATATCGTATTCATGCTCTTGTTGTGTTGGCTCCTCTTGATGTACCTCCTCCTCCGTCTCCTCGTCGCGAAGATAACGACGTCTATCTCTGGAGGTGCGGCTAGTACCAGGTGCACTCAAGTTTGCGGACTAAGCACCATGGCAAGAAAGCATTGCTGCCATCTTGTGGAACCGCTTCTTGAACGTCTGTGACAACATAAAAAATTATATTAGATGCAGATAACTAATTCGCAAAGATAAGCTTTTCTAAAGATGGCCCATACCTCCATCATGGTCCTAAGAGTTCTCTCAGATAATCCACCCTCCGGGGGATGATTGAGTTACATTGGCATTGTTGGCGCACATAAGCAACTCTATACCCTGCAATTCATGAACACACCAAACATTCATATTTGAAAAAAGACAAGATAGTGCAAGTGTCACACCCTAGCTAGTTCTTGCATTAGAGTGTTGCATCATGTCTATTTCTTTCAACAGAAACTTGAAATGGGGATGACAGAACCCCCAGCCCCCTCTGAAACCAACTAGGGTTTACTAAAAATATTTTCAATGAACCTGAAATGCCCTTCTAAAATGTCCATCATTTTTGTCTTGGTTCAGAACCTCTGCCAAAAATGGTGCATAATTTTCTAGGTCATCCTAAGGTCTCTGAATTAAATCATAAGTATTTGAATTTGGACATTTAAATTCTATTAAATATTTGAAATGTCCAAATAAATCTAAACTGAAATGTTCCATGTTGGTTATATACTAAACAGTGGGCATGAGCAGTTTGGTGATTTTTGAAAGTGTCTAGGTATTTTTAGAAAAGCCCAACACTTACAGAAAAATAGAAAAGCAAACAGAGATAAAAGAGAGAGAGAGGATCTCACCTGGCCTCACCTGGCAGCCCACCAGCCGGCCCACCTAGCCGGCCCAGCCCAGCAACCGCTCCAGCGAGCCTATTGACTTGGCCAGACAGGCAGGCAGGTGCTCGACGCCGGCACCAGCGCGTGCCATGCAGCTGCCCGCCACCCTGCTTCCTCCCCTCGCTGCTCTGCTGGCCTGGACGACCTCCACGTCATGCCCCGACCCTCCTGGACACGTCCATTCTCCTCCTGCCTCTCTCCCTCGCCGCCCACCGCCATGGCCGACGCCGCTGCCGCCGCTCCGCCGCCGTAACCGTAGCCATCATCGTCACCGCGCTGCCCGACCGTGTCTACGAGCTCCGCCACCCTCCTCTCTATCGAGCAGGCCGAGCCCCGAGCGCTCGCACGCTCTGCACTGTCTCCACCGAGCTCGTCTTCAACCTCCTGTCGGCCAGATTGCCTCCGCCGCCCCGCTCGCTCCGGTTCGTCCCCGACCTCGCTGTCCGCCCCGTCGCAACCACCGTGAGCTGGGCCACCTCCCTATCCTCTCTGCTCTCCTTCTCGTGCACCACAGCGAGCACACCGAGCTCACCCACACGCGCCGCCTTGGAGCTCATCGCCGACGAGGCTCCGGCCACCCAACGGCCGCGCCACCCTGCCCACTAACCTCACCACACTCCCAGGAGCTCAACGCACTAACTCACGTGCCTCGCCGTGCTTCCTAGCGACGGGTTCAAACTCACCCGAGCTCCGGCCACCGCCAAACCCATTGCCGGCACCGTTTCTGGCGACCCCGAGCCCAACTACCTGCACCACCCGCTGCGGCTTGCTCCCAGCTATCCATAGAGCCCAACGGCGCCCCGAATGGTGCCCTGTAGGTGAAACCCGCACCTGCACCACCGTGTTTGGCCTCGCCGGTGGCTAAACGCCGGCGAATTGACCCCGCTGACCCCCGTTTGACCACGGGTGGGCCCAGTTTGACCCCCCTGGGTCAATGACAGGTGGAGCCCAGCCCTGCTAACTAATTAGGATTAGTATTAACTAATATTCAGTTAAGCTAATTACACTGACACGTGGGACCCACTGTCAGGTTTGACCTGGACTGTCCCGTTGACCACTGACATCATCCTGACGTAATGCTGGCGCAGTAAATTATTTACTGGAATTATTTTTACACAGGAAATTCCAGAAAATACCACAAACTTCAAAAAATCATAGAAATTAATCTGTAGCTCCAAATGCAAAGTGTTATATATGAAAAATGATCCGAAAAATCCAATCTATCCATCTGTACTAGTTTCATGCATGTTTAAGCAAGCTAACCTGCTGTTTAGTGCAGAACAAGATAAACCACTGGTTCAAAATGGTTCAAACCCATCTGGTCTTAGTTGCAGTAGCCCAATACACTCATTTTGCCATGTCTCATGCATGCATCATATTGTTGCATATTGTTTGGTGATGATTGTGTATCGGTGCTCTCTGCGGCAGGTTCTTCCCCCGAGGAGTATCGCGAATACCCCAGCGAAGAACAATACCAGTGCACCGACCCATCAGGCAAGCAACCAACCATTTGATCATATCGATACAATCCCATGTTCTCGCTTCTTCTCTCTTTTACTGCATTAAGACAATGCGATTCAAACTGCTTTGTGCTACGGTAGTTGAACCCATTTCCTCTGCATGACCTGTCATTGCCACAGTAACTATATGAAACCCACTAGCATGTGTAGGAGTTGATTGAGACATATGTATGCGTTGTTCCTACCTTGCTATGCCTGCTACGCTTAGAGTTGAGTCAGGTCTGGTTCATCTGGGTGATGGGCTAGAGTGAAATGATCATGCCGGTAATGAGAGTGATGTGTTGAACATGATTTGGTAAAGGTATCGATGAGAGGCCATGTAGGAGTACATGGTGGGTTGTTTCATTGGAACCGTCCCTAAGCACTGAGATATGTATGTGTGATTTAAGATTCAGCTACTACCATACATTGGGATCCTTAATTGACTCGCTCGACTTCTTATCCACCCTAGTCCTCTATCCAGGAGTTGCAAGTAGTTTCTGGTGTTTGTAGCTTACTGGAGGTCGTGGGCAGCGCTGACTCGCGGGGTGGGCTGTGATGCGGTAGGTACGTGGCACGGTGTACCGGATGCCCGTTAGGTATCTCGGGAACCCTGCACACATTGTTCGGGGCTGTATGTGGAAACCTCGGCCGGACTCCTTGCGGATGGAACCTGGATAGGCGATAAACCTGGACTAGAGACTTAGGTGTTTAGGTAGGTCATGGTCTACACCCACGTCGGCTTTCGCTTGAAGTCTGCCGAGCACATGTCGTGTGCAGACGCTAAGTGGTGGAAACATGTATGAAGAAGTACACCCCTGCAGGGTTAACATCATCTATTCGAATAGTTGCGTCCGCGGTAAAGGACTACTTGGTTGCCTATAAAGTTCATAGACAAGTAAATGGAAACTACTAAAAGCCTCAAGATAAGCGTGAGCACCGAGGATGGCTCTTCCGTAGGATGACGGAGGTGGATCCTCGGTAGTGTATTGAAGTGGTGAGTAGTGGACTCGAGTGCGCAAAACCATTTCAAGTTGGAGTCTCGTAAGATAGCTTAGCCAAGAGTCAAAGATGGCTTGCTGCAATAACCCCACCAACCCTTCTTGATAATGTGCATGTATGTAGGATCTGATGTAAGTCTTGCTGAGTACCTTTGTACTCATGTTGCTTAATTTACGTTTTACAGAAGACGCTGCAACCCCTTCTGATGGGTTCTTCGTAGACGTCGATATCGATGAGTAGGCTGAAGCCCAAGTGGTGATCCTGAGCTCATGAAGGACCATGTAGTATAGCCAGGCTTACCCAAGCCTCTTTTATTTTACTAGTTGTCTGTACTCAGACAAGTTACTTCCGCTGTTGGCTTGTATGCTTGTATGACTTGAATGCTGGGTCGTGTGACCCGTACTTGTGTGTATAATATGTATGGCTCTCTGAGCCTTTAAATAAAGTACTTGTGTTGTAGAGTCATGTTGTGATGCCTTGTTGTATTTGCACATAGCGAGCATATTGTGTGTATGATTGAAATGCTTGGTATGTGTGGGATCTGACTATCTAGTTGTTTATCCTTAGTAGCCTCTCTTACCGGGAAATGTCTCCTAGTGCTTCCACTGAGCCATGGTAGCTTGCTACTGCTTTGGAACACTTAGGCTGGCCGGCATGTGTCCTTCTTCGTTCATGTGTCTGTCCCTTCGGGGAAATGTCACGCGATGAATACCGGAGTCCTGTTAGCCCGATACAGCCCGGTTTACCGGAGTCCTGCTAGCCCAGTGCTACAGCCCAGATTCACTCGCTGATGACCGACACGTTCGATGCTGGGTCATGGATGATTGTCCCTGTAAGCTTGTGCCACTTTGGGTTTACGACTAGCCATGTCAGCCCGGGCTCCTTATCATATGGATGCTAGCGACACTATCATATACGTGTGCCAAAAGGCGCAAACGGTCCCGGGCAAAGGTAAGGCGACACCCATGGGAATACCGTGCATGAGGCTGCAAAGTGATATGAGGTGTTACATGCTAGATCGATGTGGCATTGAGTCGGGGTCCTGATAGCAAGTTGGTTGATTAAAGTACCATTTCATCATGTATCGGTGTGTAGTCAACTTGAGTCCCTCTGTTCTCTCTCACCACCATGTTGAAGGCATGATAACCTTCTGCATCCTTTGGATCTTCCGCCACCAACTTCGGCCACTCCTCGTGTGTCCAACCGAGCTTTAGCTTTAACACGTAACACTTCGCATACCACACTTGATACTTTTGGTATGCTAACTAATTGTGGGGTCTATTCTTTGATTCCACTAAGATCTCTATTTGATTCCAAATTTGTATCCACTTATGGCGTTTGTTCGCCCGATCCGATGTATCCTGATTGTTCCTTCGACTGAACCTACAAATAATGCACGGTATAAACCGTTAGCAAACATAAGACTTTTTCCATGCTCAACTACATACCTCATAGACATCTTTTCTCACTGATGCAGAGATTGGATTGCCTCCTTGCTCTACTCAATTTTAATACCTTCTCTTTTTCCAAATTGACTGGCAAGACGGTCTACAAAGTACCACTCGACTGCGAAAAACCATATCATTAGACACCTCACCCGCCAAAGATGCTTATCATGCGTGCACATCTCATTGGGGGTGAAGTCATGATCATCCATATAAGGCATCCAGAAGACCTGCAACACGAGGAGCTAAACTGTTAGGTACAAATTTCGGTCTTCACTGAGTTTTGCCATATTTAACTTGTCGATACCTAGTCAACAGTCAAGGTGTCCAGCTCATTCACATAGCCCTTGTATCCTACATGTGATCTTCCTCTGTACACTGTCACATGATCCCAATAGTCTGCAAGCGTGGGACGCCGATATGGATCTTCATCATGAATCCCTTCATGCTCATGTGGGTTTGGTTAGTCGGGGTTCTTTACCACAGGTCGTCCAACCAGCATCCGCTCCCATATCCACACGGTTAGGCTCCAAACAAAACTGGCCAATGAGGATGTACCTTGCATCCTACGACACCCCAAGTCGAGATGCAATTAAACATACATGTTAGATATGGAGGGGCATGACAATTGCAAGATAAATGGTTGCAAATATATGTTACCTGACGATACAAGTATGTTAGTGCCACCGAACCCCAGCTATACTGAGTATCCTAGTTGCTGAGTAGCTCCAAGAATATCTAGAGGGCTGAGTTCCCGGTTGATTTTGAGAAGACTACCTTGGTTAGTACATACCAAAGATAGGCCCGAGTGTATGCTGCACAACCATCTCCGGAAGGAAGCTACCTTGGTTTATATATAATTTAACATCACTAGAAACATTTTCCACCTATATATTAATTAACAGGAATACCCGGTATCTATCGACTCTTATAAAAAACAGAATTGGTGATGATGGTGTGCCTGCCATCCTGCAATATAGGGGGTCCGGTTTATATCTGACGGATAGGAAGGAAACTATGGCAATTTTGCAAAAAGATACCCACACCCCTCTCCACATTTGCAAATAAGGCCTTCCCTCATTCATCCTTTTCTCTCACAATATAAACTACTCATACAAATGCATCTTGATGTTACGTGCAACTCACGGGCATCTTGCTAGTTGCCTGATAAATTCTAAAATCCTGCTGGTGACCCCAAAACGCTCCCGGTTCCTTTCGAAACTATTTTGAATATTAATAAATAAATCCTCAATACTCTCGTCCTACTAACACTCAATAGATCATGATTACCTTAAGATTGTGACCCCGTAGGTTTGGTAAATCATAGACATGAACGGAACTCCTTCGTTCGATGACCGATACGGGGTCGTGGATGTTCATATCTCTCCCTATATGATTACACGAATGACATTTGAGTGAACCTTTGGTTATCATATGATAATCCCTTTGCTTCATGATACTTTACAACACCCAAGGTGCATCAGCATCCTCCCAAGTCATATACATGCTCACTATACCGTTGCCCCCGTTGTCGGTGTTGTTCTTCTTTCTCATTGAAGTGTTCCGGCATCCCCGTGACGTAGTGGCCTTTGTCTGGCCAGACGATGATGAATGCCGTCACACCAAGAGGGCCCTAATAATATCTCTCCATCGTCGTAGGAGCAAATCCCACTCTCGAGCTATCCAGTCCCTTGTCAAACTTTTTGATGAACCCGTAAGTTATCGTTATGATCACCTAGTTATATATGACGTTTGCGCACCCCAAAGTCCACCGTACGGTAGGAAGTGACTAAGATGCTCTCATGGTCTGAGATACTAAAACACATGCTAACACTCCGTGTTATAGCAATTGATTCTAGACGATATTACCTCAAAGTATAACAAACAAAATTGGGTTGATTCAATATGATCGTTCTTCTAACATCATACTCTCAATGTTGTTTCAGGACTATTGTTACACTTAACGATATCCTGAAATCCGGGAAACATGATCACCAACAACACTTGAGCCAGTCTAAGAGGCAAGACCAGGAACCTATATTTTACCATTTATCCTTTCACACGTGCATAGGAGTTTTCCACTGAATCGTATATTCCAGAATCATAGTAGTTATAGCATGAAATATAAACTCTTAATTATGAAAACAGAAATATAATAATACAATATTATTGCCTCTAGGACATATTTCCAATAGCATGGGTTCCCAAGGGAAGTCATTGAGGCGAGAGTTATGTGCCAACTCCTATTGTGAAGCCCGCATGAGTAAAGGACAAGCGTGATGCCGGCAGGGGAAGACGATGGTTTTAATATCACTATAGGAGACTCCGGGAGGCGTGTCATCCATGCTCTTAAACCGTACCCTCAAAGTTGGCGCTACGGAATTTATCCCTAGCTGAAACATCTGATTTATTTCGGTTATTCACACTTTAGTGGACAGATACCCGAGGTCCTTTGAGATGAGGACACATGGCCGATATTTGCATATCGCCCTGAGAGTTTATTGTGTTGGCAAATCTGGCATGTGGTTGATGGTGTTCATGATGATGTATCTTATGCTCCTATAGCCAATGCTCAGCTTCTTCAATACCGACAAGGTCATCTTAATTATGGAGTCGGTCACTAATCGAGGGTCTAGTGCACAAATAATGTCCGACTCCTTTTGTTGGTTACTTGCAGGATCCAAAAGAAGTCATCCAGACAACCAAAGATTTGACTTGCGAGATGAAGGTCGCTTTGTCCATTCATATCCTTCGGTTACAGATGATGGCAGCTTCACTCAGGGGGCACGACAATGTCGACTCAGGAGGGCCAAAAGAAGGGAGCATGTCATCACATATATCAGTCCGTACTCAATACTCACTGGATGCCAAAGTCAAGTGTCGTGAAGATTATTTTCAAAATTCAGTTTCGGCGACGCCTAGAGTCGTCATTGTTCTCATATTTCTCCACGAGATGGATTCAAATACCTCATGCCTACTAAAGCGTGTACGCTATGATTAAGATGAGTATACTTTGTTATTCAGGCTAAAGGACCTTTAGTCGCTGCAGGGGTTGCGTGCATCGAGGTTCATGATGATCCGTTACCAACCATCCAACAAATGTTATATTTATATGCATCGACGAATCACTCAAACATTGACCTTGGTAAGTGTCCAGATGTCATCTATGCTCTGAGTTTCTTTATTATCTATACATCTGAGCAGTACAATTGACTTGCCAAACGGGTTAATTCAACATACATCTGGTTATCACAACCAATGCTTTGTGTGGCTGACTCGTGTAGAGCGAGTTCGTAGCCGAATTACTATTAAAGTCGGCCCATGGCAAGTTGCCTCTGACTCCAATGTCAACTCTGTCACTAACAGATCTAGCTAGTGTGTGTTAGATGTCCGAGGGGGGAAGTTTCTCTTATCTGTATGATCCAAGTCAGGAGGCAGACGATGTTTCGCGGAGGCTTCATGGTGTAGTTTGATCAATAATGAGTTGGGTCACCAAACAATTGATGGTATTCCTTTGAGGTGAATATCCCCATAGAACACCTTGACAAAGGCCACATCGGGATTGACATGAGAAACTTACGTGGAGGCCTTTGTGACATATAATGGTTGTTCTCAGACAACTATTATCTGAAAAGGATCTACCCAAGCAGCAACAAGCCTAAGCATATGGCCGATAAAAATTATCATCCTTAGCATGCACAGCCAATGGAGTGTTGACGTCTTGCTTAAACATTATCTTGGGCAAAGTATTTTCTGGCACGCAAGCTCTACCAGAAAACAGGGGGGCGTGTGTTGACACAAGATTTTGGCACGGCGAAAACATGATTAAGATGGACTCAAATTGAAACAATCTCAACATGGGAAAGTTCCGTATCGTCGAAATGAAGAACTTTGATGTTTGGGTCATCACCATCCAATCTCATCTAAAGGGCCGAATTTGTGCTTGAAGTACTAAGATTTTGTATTCCGAGTATTATTTGGCCAATTACGCCTCCAAGATGGTCTCATATGAAAAAGTAGATTTTCTTCGTCACATCGAAACGGTCGATTTTGATATAAAAATCATCTTAGTCCAATACCCTACCACAAGCCAAAAAGTGGTGTGCCCCATCAGACACCCATATAGCTGATGTGTGATGGCTAGCGCCACTGATTGTCTGTTTTGCATGAGCGATTCGGCCCTGAAGATGGCCTCGAATCAAAAAATGTTCAACATGAGAGTTGTCCGCCTCGTCAAATTGGTTAAATTTGATTTTGAGCTCATCATCATTTGAGGTTGTTTGTGGCCCGTGGGACCCAAAAATCTAATTGATGTCTCAGACTTACCTAAATTCGAGTTCGTTTAAATTTGGAAAGATTTGGGTGGGATTTGAAACTTTCTTGTACGAGGAGTTCAGAGGCCTCATAAATAGATGAGAGGTGACGGCTGATTTAACAATACCAATTGAACCAATCTATCAATTACACTTTCGTGTTCATCTACCTTTTATCTCCTACCCTTGTATCTTTCTTCTCATTCTTCGTCGTTTTTTTAAGTTTGGAGGGCAGCGAAACCATGAGGACTTAGGGGCGATTAGGTCGACCTAGGGAAACCCATAGTCATTGTGCGTCCTGACGGGGTCTGTCGTGGAATTGTCAAGGCAGATGTCCTAGTGTAAGGACTTAGTCGTGAGGCCAACGCATCTATGTAGTAGCTTGAGAGGGGTTGAGCGGAATCGAGAGACGCAACACAAGAGAAGGGTTTAGACAGCTTTGGGCCCCGGGAAACATCATCCGGTAATAACCCTACATGCTGTTTGTGGCTAGGTCTCATTATGATCATGAGGGAGTCGCCGGTAAGCCGGCTCTTTGTGTCTAGCCCTAAAGATTGTTTCTTGCCCCCCTCTTGGGGAGCCCTGCCCCTCCTTATATAAGTTAGAGGGGCGGGTTACATGTGGAGTCCTAGTAGGATTAGGACTAGTCTATCTTTTCTTACAAGCTGAATACAAGTCCGGGTCTTGCTTCCTTGTAAAGGAAATATTCATCATCCCTTTCCTCTTAAGCCGGCCCAACATAACATGAGCCGACCTTCTAGGCCTTGGGCCTAGTCTTCTATCTGACCCGCCGTTAGGGCCATCCGTGAGTCGCCAGGCTCGTGAGTCGTCTGATCCGTGAGCCGCTAGACCCGTGAGTCGCCAGTCTTCCAGCGGGTCATCGGTGAAGCGCCAAGTCCGGCCGGGTCATACTTCCGGCCGGGTCATACCGTGGGGTATATCCCCGACATTAGCCCTAGTTTAATTTGGATTTATCCATGTTAAACTGATCCTGCAAAATAACTCAAGAACAAATTTTGGCAGGTTGCGCTCTGAGTTAAATATTCTTGTAAGCTGGCACTTGAACATCTTTAAGTCCTTGTCATTTCCTTGTTGATATAAATATGTCCATAACCTCATAGAAAAATCTTCTTTAACAGATATTCTTCAACTTTGTCAATGCAAAAAATCCAGATACTTCTTTCTTTAAAAAATCCGGGTTAACAGGCCAGCTTCATAATCAATTTGCTGACATTGGTCTTTTTGTAGAAAAATATAGTAAGAGGTAATTCACTTGAGTCGGCCTCCAAAACACCGGCTTAAAAATATTGGTATTGAAATACTCATCTGACTTTCAACCGGCTTGAAGATGTAACACTTACCGGTTTATCATCACCAAAATTGCCGGATTATAAAACAGACGATGCCGGGTCATAATTGTTGTTGACACCGGGTCATGTAATTGATCTTGCTGATTTGCTCAAAAACTGAGAATTAGAAGATGTTACTCCTTTATATGCATATCACCTGTAGCCCCCAAGTGTCAGGTTGTCATGCTTGCAGCAACTTGGGACTTGTAATTGGCTTATGCTCATAAAAATTTCAACCACTGTAGCCCTTAAGGGCCGGGTCATTATGCAATAATGAGCAGGGACTTCGTAAATATGATCATGTAAACTTGACCAGCAACGTGTAGCCCCCAAGGGCCAGGTTAGTAAGATATTACCGAGCTGGGACTTTGTATATGATTGATTGATAATAACATCATATGATGTAATCTCCACCATGGGGCTTGAACCCACGTCCACAAGGTTAAGAGCTTTGTACTCTACCAACTGAGTAGTGGATCTTTCAATATAATGGATTAAGGCTTGTGTACCTTGAATTTTCGACATGAGCAATTGGTAGCCCCCAAGAGCCGACTCATTATGATGTGATGAGTCGGGTCTTCAATAAGATGATCAAAAAATTGTCTTTGCATTAACCCCCAAGTGCCATGGTGCATGCTGGCAGTGACATGGGGACTTGCATATTTGATATAATCCCAATCTGAATAATATAGCCCCCAAGTGCCGGGTCGTAAGCCTGCAGCGACTCGGGACTATTCCTTCCATTGTAGAATAAATCATATCCATTGATAAAAATAATAGCCGTTGCGCTAAAGCGACTTTGAAAACCTCAATCATAACACTGGTTATTGATAATCACAATAGAAATCCAGCCATGTTGGCTATTCGAGATTTGAATAATATAATCCGGTATGAAAACCTCAATCATTCAATATCATCATGAAAATCCAGCCAGTTTTGGCTATTAAAGATTTGAATACCTCATCGGTTGACAAGTAAATCCGGAGTTTAAATACCTGGCGGCTCTTGGTCGATGACAACTTAATGCGCATTCATTGTAAGCTGGAATTTTTGTAACCCGGTGGCCTATAGACCTTGAGAAAATCAATAATTGATTACCCTTTTGAGACACCAATTTCACTGATGAGCTTGGACTAAAGCATTTATATAAGTCATAATTCTGCAAATCCTGCACAGAGTTTAAACATCATATGCCCCGGCGACTTAACGTCAAGGGCCAGGGCGGGTAACCACCCAAATGTAGTCTTACCCTGCACACAAGTAGATCACAAGAACCCTTGGCGGTTTACCTCAGGGCGGGTCATAATACCTCACATATAACCACTGTGATATTGAATTTGTACTGCCGGTTTACATGATCTGTGTAGTAAGGGTGATAACCCAATCTTTAGAAGCCAATGCTTCCACATAGATGATGATTGTCATAAGCTGGCGACTTATAGTCAAAAGTCAAGTCGGGTTAAGCATAAACACTTATATACATTTGAGATATAATCCAAAAAAGGTCTCAAGTCAAACCCAAAATTGTTCACAAAAAAGACTTAAAAAACTTAAGGCTTCTGATTCGTATATGATCAGAAAACCGTTCCAAAGGGGTTGAGCTAAGATTCGAATATGATCATATAGCCCCCAATGGCTTTGGCGTTGCCGATCAACCGACAGCTATGTTCTCTTTGGTTCGAATACGACCTATGTTTGAACAGGAAGCCCCCAAATGACCTTGAGAGTTGTTTAACGACGCTGATTTGAATACGATCCACGTGGGACCCAAAATAGGTTAAGCTATGATTCGGATACGATCAAGAAGCCCCCTAGTGAGTTTGGCAATGTGCCGATCAAAAGGGTTTTGACAGCTATGTTCTCTTTGGTTCGAATACGACCTATGTTTGAACAGGAAGCCCCCAAGTGACCATATATTAGCATTACACCGATCAAGAGGGTACCGATAGCTATGCTCGATGAGCAGGAAGCCCCCAAGTGACCATAATAAGATAAGCCGTAAGGCAGGATACCTATGTTTGAACCTTGCATCATGGCAGCAAGTTCTTTTTGGCAACCTTTAATTTTTCTTAGAACTCGAACTTGCAAGAGATTAATTCTTTTTGAACCGGAACTTTAAACCGGATTTGAAAGCTTCAAAAATTTGTGAGGGACAAATTTACCTTGAGCCAGATTTTGAACCGGATTTGAGAGCTTCAAAAATTTGTGAGGGACAAATTTACCCTGGGCCGGCTTTTGAACCGGATTTGAGAGCTTCAGTGCTTTGTGGGAGAAAGATGTCTCTTGAACCGGATTTTAAACCAGAGTCCTTATTTTGAGCCGGAAATCTTCTGACGGCTTTTAAATTTTCATCGATCTAGCAGTAATCTCCGGGGCCTGTAATTTTTCCCTTCAATGACCCGGAGTTCTTGAATTCATTGAAACCGGCTAATTTTGCCGAGTCATACCATTGTAGCCCCCGAGTCTCAAGACGACTCGAGGAGTTGGCTTGAGATTCTCCATATTTGACCATAGCAGAAGGTATACATCATTGGCGTTGATAGCGCGATGTGAATCCACAGAATGTTGAGGTGACCGCGGCGGGTTATAAATGATCCCGTATGAGCCATGTCAGCAACTCGGCCAATGGCTCCTTCCAACTGGCTGTTTGAAGTTAACCAAATTTTAGTGGCGGCGACTTGTGCACCTGCCCATTGAACCATCCAGTGCAGACGGCGGCTGATAATATATGATAATTTGCCTTTAATTTGTTGAAAGAAAACCGAGCTTCCCAAGTAGTGACTTGCTCATACTCAATAAACAGCTCATCCAGACAAGTGCGGCTCGGTGTGTCGATATAGACCAGGCCGCGAGAGAAGGACGGTAAAGACGACCGTAATATCAGAGGCGGCATAGACAGATGAACCAGCCGTGGCGTTGTAAGCCGGTGTGGACGGGCAAGTTGTCCTCCTTGTTGTAAGCCGGCGTGGTTGCGAGAGACGGCCACGGCGTTGTAAGCCGGTGCGGGAGTCCGTTGAGTAACGACGACCACCTAGCTAAAAGATGTTGGTGTACCTCCATATCCGCAGTATAATATCACTTTTTGTCATAAAAAATTGCCCTGCATAAACAATATTGCAGACCAAGGCAAAAATAAACTTGTTCTTTGACAAAAACAACATGTGCCAATAAAATATATTTTAGATGGATACCACCTGACTCGTCCGGACAGTAAATGAGTCGGCTGCGGCGTTGTAAGCCGGTGCGGACGAGCGAGTCGACCGCCGCATTGGAAGCGGCGCAGACGCGTGCGAATCGGCCGCGGGCGCGGACGACGAGTCAACCGTGTGCGTTGATGTAGCAGGGGTGACCACTCTCTCATCCGCGCTAGTGCAAAAAATAATATTGGTGCATGTCCCTTTGCGACACCTTTGTAACGAATAATAGTCCTGCAAAAAAATAGAACAGACCAGAGTAATTGCTCTCAAACAATTTAATATGCACTGGTAACATATATAAAAAAGATAGCACCTGGTATTTTTTGTCGGATAATCGTGGATACTCGTGTTAAATAATGTTGGATATTGTTGGATAACACTTTGGCACTAGAGTAGTACTACTCCCGTTGCTATCTCCTTGGATATTGAGCTTTGAGGAGAAGTGATAAACAGAAATTATGCTGACTCCTTCTGTATCTGAAAGTGGAAGTGGCAGTGGCCAGCAAACCATGTAAACAACCGGGACGTTGTGGGCTACCGCTGATGATTTTTTTTTAATGCGCGACGCCTCTGTTACTGCCCTTTCCACGCTTGACGGACTGCTACTGATGATTGGCTTCTACATGACCGTTCCTCCTTTGCCTTTCTTTTCTCCATCAAGCAATGGAACGCCTGGATGGCAGCTGGTGTGAGCGCGGCGGGAGGTGAAGCAGCCGGCTCGGGGCGAGGTCGTCGGTGGCAGCAAGGCGCACTGGCGGCTCGGAGGAGGCGAAGCGCACTGGCAGCTCGGCACAGGCAGAAGTGGCAGCGGAATCAGCCAGGCGCGGCTGTGGTCGAGGCCCACGGCAATCTGGCCGCAGTAGTGGTCGTGCATCAGCGGAGGCCGTGTCTCCGTTCGTTTCCGGGTGACGGTCAACTCGATTGACTCCCGTTGGAATCCTTGTCGTCGTCTCCTTCCCTTCTCCTTTTTCTTTCATATAAAGTCCGATTAGTAATGATGGTATGAATTAGGGTAGCCTCCCTCCTCCACGTAGTGGTTTGTCTTGTTGTCCACATATTCTTGAGTAAAGAAGGAAAAATCCCCTGGGAATCCATGATGTACCCATAAAACTTGCTTTTTGGAGCTGAGACCGGGTCTCTGCGGGTCTTCACTGATTCTGCTTCATGGAGATGACCCGGCGCAGTTTTGCGCATTGCAAACATCACTGCTGGCCCTTCACGTGAATCGTCTTTTACTACGATCCGATGAAAAAAAATTGTTGTTGTTTCAAGCATCCGTCGAGTAAATAAATCCAACGTACCAAGAATTCACCCAGTGCTTGTATTGCATGAGGGATTTAACTGATGTACAAATTCCATGTGACCTTCGGGTGATTGGACAGTAGGAAACGCAAGATGCCTCCGGACGCGGCTGCCTGCGGCATGTAATTAGAGCTGAGCCCTAAAACTTTTTTTTCCTTTCAATCTCGACTGATGAACACGGAGTCGATATAGATCCTTCTCACGTTGGCTCTCCTTGATCCGGCCGATCACAAGCTCCTCGATCCCTTGAAGATCTCCCTCCAAGAACTCAACACCACCGTGCGCGAGCCCCACGGTGGGCGCCAACTATCGTGGAATTGCCACGGCAGATGTCCTAGTGTAAGGACTTAGTCGTGAGGCCAACGCATCTATGTATTAGCTTGAGAGGGGTTGAGCGGAATCGAGAGACGCAACACAAGACAAGGGTTTAGACAGCTTCAGGCCCCGGGAAACTGAAGGAAATATGCCCTAGAGGCAATAATAAAGTTATTATTTATTTCCTCATATCATGATAAATGTTTATTATTCATGCTAGAATTGTATTAACCGGAAACATGATACATGTGTGAATACATAGACAAAACTATAGTCACTAGTATGCCTCTACTTGACTAGCTCATTAATCAAAGATGGTTATGTTTCCTAACCATAGACATGTGTTGTCATTTGATTAGTGGGATCACATCATTAGAAGAATGATGTGATTGACATGACCCATTCCGTTAGCCTAGCACTTGATCGTTTAGTATACTGCTATTGCTTTCTTCATGACTTATACAAAGTTCCTGCAACTATGAGATTGTGCAACTCCCGTTTACCGGAAGAACACTTTGTGTGCTACCAAACGTCACAATGTAACTGGGTGATTATAAAGGTGCTCTACAGGTGTTTCCGAAGGTACATGTTGGGTTGGCATAATTCAAGATTAGGTTTTGTCACTCTGATTGTCAGAGAAGTATCTCTGGGCCCTCTCGGTAATACTCATCACCTAAAGCCTTGCAAGCATTATAACTAATGAGTTAGTTATGAGATGATGTATTACAGAACGAGTAAAGAGACTTGCTGGTAACGAGATTGAACTAGGTATTGGATACCGACGATCAAATCTCGGGCAAGTAACATACCGATGACAAAGGGAACAACGTATGTTGTATGCGGTTTGACCGATAAAGATCTTCGTAGTATATGTAGGAATCAATATGGGCATCCAGGTCCCGCTATTGGTTATTGACCGAGAATGGTTCTAGGTCATGTCTACATAGTTCTCGAACCCGTAGGGTCCGCACACTTAACGTTACGGTGATAGTTTTATTATGAGTTTATGAGTTTTGATGTACCGAAGGAGTTCGGAGTCCCGGATGAGATCGGGGACATGACGAGGAGTCTCGAAATGGTCGAGACGTAAAGATCGATATATTGGACGACTATATTCGGAGTTCGGAAAGGTTCCGAGTCATTCGGGTATTTTTCGGAGTACCGAAGAGTTACGGGAATTCGCCGGGGAGTATATGGGCCTTATTGGGCCATACGGGAATAGAGGAGAGAGGCCGAAAGGAAGGAGGCGCGCAGCCCCCCTCTGGTCCGAATTGGACAAGGGGTGCGGCCCCTTTTTCCTTCCTCCTCTCCCCCTCTTTCCTTCTCTCCTACTCCAACAAGGAAGGGGGGGAGTCCTACTCCCGGTGGGAGGAGGACTCCTCCTGGCGCGCCCCTCTTGGCCGGCCGCCCCCTCCCCCTTGCTCCTTTATATACAGGGGCAGGGGGGCACCTCTAGATACAACAACAAGTTGATCTACGGATCGTTCCTTAGCCGTGTGCGGTGCCCCCCTCCACCATATTCCACCTCGGTCATATCGTCGCGGAGTTTAGGCGAAGCCCTGCGCCGGTAGAACATCATCATCGTCACCACGCCGTCGTGCTGACGGAACTCATCTCCGGAGCTCAGCTGGATCGGAGGCCGGAGATCGTCATCGAGCTGAACGTGTGCTGAACTCGGAGGCCCCGTACGTTCGGTGCTTGGATCGGTCGGATCGTGAAGACGTACGACTACATCAATCGCGTTGTGATAACGCTTTCGCTTACAGTCTACGAGGGTATGTGGACATACACTCTCCCCTCTCGTTGCTATGCCATCACCATGATCTTGCGTGTGCGTAGGAATTTTTTTTGAAATTACTACGTTCCCCAACAGTGGCATCCGAGCCTAGGTTTTATGCGTTGATGTTATATGCACGAGTAGAACACAAGTGAGTTGTGGGCGATACAAGTCATACTGCTTACCAGCATGTCATACTTTGGTTCGGCGGTATTGTGAGATGAAGCGGCCCGGACCGACATTACGTGTACGCTTACGCGAGACTGGTTTCACCGTTATGAGCACTCGTGCTTAAAGGTGGCTGGCGGGTGTCTGTCTCTCTCACTTTAGCTGAATCGAGTGTGGCTACGACCGGTCCTTGCGAAGGTTAAAACAGCACCAACTTGACGAACTATCGTTGTGGTTTTTGATGCGTAGGTAAGAACGGTTCTTGCTAAGCCCGTAGCAGCCACGTAAAATTTGCAACAACAAAGTAGAGGACGTCTAACTTGTTTTTGCAGGGCATGTTGTGATGTGATATGGTCAAGACGTGATGCTATATTTTATTGTATGAGATAATCATGTTTTGTAACCGAAGTTATCGGCAACTGGCAGGAGCCATATGGTTGTCGCTTTATTGTATGAAATGCAAACGCCCTGTAATTGCTTTACTTTATCACTAAGCGGTAGCGATAGTCATAGAAGCAATAGATGGCGTAACGACAACGATGCTACAATGGAGATCAAGGTGTCGCGCCGGTGACGATGGTGATCACGACGGTGCTTCGGAGATGGAGATCACAAGCACAAGATGATGATGGCCATATCATATCACTTATATTGATTGCATGTGATGTTTATCCTTTATGCATCTTATCTTGCTTTGATTGACGGTAGCATTTTAAGATGATCTCTCACTAAAATTATCAAGAAGTGTTCTCCCTGAGTATGCACCGTTGCCAAAGTTCGTCGTGCCCAGACACCACGTGATGATCGGGTGTGATAAGCTTTACGTCCATCTACAACGGGTGCAAGCCAGTTTTGCACACGCAGAATACTCAGGTTAAACTTGACGAGCCTAGCATATGCAGATATGGCCTCGGAACACGGAGACCGAAAGGTCGAGCGTGAATCATATAGTAGATATGATCAACATAGTGATGTTCACCATTGAAAACTACTCCATCTCACGTGATGATCGGTTATGGTTTAGTTGATTTGGATCACGTGATCACTTAGATGACTAGAGAGATGTCTGTCTAAGTGGGAGTTTTTAAGTAATATGATTAATTGAACTTAAATTTATCATGAACTTAGTCCTGGTAGTATTTTGCAAATTATGTTGTAAGATCAATAACTTGCGTTGTTGCTTTCATATGTTTATTTTGATATGTTCCTAGAGAAAATTGTGTTGAAAATGTTAGTAGCAATGATGCGGATTGGATCCGCGATCTGAGGTTTATCCTCATTGCTGCACAGAAGAATTATGTCCTTAATGCACCGCTAGGTGACAGACCTATTGCAGGAGCAGATGCAGACGTTATGAACGTTTGGCTAGCTCAATATAATGACTACTTGATAGTTTAGTGCACCATGCTTAACGGCTTAGAATCGGGACTTCAAAGACGTTTTGAACGTCATGGACCATATGAGATGTTCCAGGAATTGAAGTTAATATTTCAAGCAAATACCTGAGTTGAGAGATATGAAGTCTCCAACAAGTTCTATAGCTAAAAGATGGAGGAGAATCGCTCAACTAGTGAGCATGTGCTCAGATTGTCTGGGTACTTCAATCGCTTGAATCAAGTGGGAGTTAATCTTCCAGATAAGATAGTGATTGACAGAATTCTCTAGTCACCATCACTAAGTTACTAGAACTTCGTGATGAACTATAGTATGCAAGGGATGACCAAAACGATTCCCAAGCTCTTCGTGATATTGAAATCGACGAAGGTAGAAATCAAGAAAGAGCATCAAGTGTTGATGATTGACAAGACCACTAGTTTCAAGAAAAGGGCAAAGGGAAAGAAAGGGAACTTCAAGTGGAAAGACAAGCAAGTTGTCACTCCTGCGAAGAAGCCCAAAGCTGGACCATAGCCTGAAACTGAGTGCCTACACTGCAAAGGAAATGGTCACTGGAAGCGGAAATGCCCTGAACATTTGGTGGATAAGAAGGATGGCAAAGTGAACAAAGGTATATTTGATATACAGGTTCTTGATATGTGCCTTACTAGTGTTTATAGTAGCCCCTGAGTATTTGATACTTGTTCGGTTGCTAAGATTAGTAACTCGAAACAGGAGTTACAGAATAAACAGAGACTAGTTGAAGGGAAAGTGACGATGAGTGTTGGAAGTAGTTCCAAGATTGATATGATCATCATCGTTCACTCCCTAAACTTTCGGGATAAGTGTTAAACCTAAATAAATGTTATTTAGCGTTTGCGTTGAGCATGAATATGATTTGATCATGTTTATTGCAATACGGTTATTCATTTAAAGTCAGAGAATAATTGTTGTTCTGTTTACATGAATAAAACCTTCAATGGTCATACACCCAATGAAAATAGTTTATTGGATCTCGATCGTAGTGATACACATATTCGTAATATTGATGCCAAAAGATGCAAAGTTAATAATGATAGTGCAACTTATTTGTGGCACTGCCGTTTGGGTCATATCGGTATAAAGCGCATGAAGAAACTCTATAAAGATGGATTTTTGGAATCACTTGGTTATGAATCATTTGATGCTTGCGAACCGTGCCTTTTGGGCAAGATGACTAAAACTCCGTTCTTCGGAACAATGGAACGAGCAACAAACTTGTTGGAAATAATACATACTGATGTATGCAGACCAATGAGTATTAAGGCTCGTGGTGGGTATCGTTATTTTCTGACCTTCACAGATGATTTAAGCAGATATGGGTATATCTATTTGATGAAACATAAGTCTGAAATAGTTGAAAGGTTCAAAGAATTTCAGAGTGAAGTGGAAAATCATCGTAACAAGAAAATAAAGTTTCTGCGATCTGATCGTGGAGGAGAATATTTGAGTTACGAGTTTGGCCTTCATATAAAACAATGTGGAATAGTTTCACAGTTCACGCCACCTGGAACACCACAATGTTATGGTGTGTCCGAATGTCGTAACCGCACTTTATTGGATATGGTGCGATCTATGATGTCTCTTCCTAATGTACCACTATTGTTTTTGGGTTATGCATTAGAGACAGCTACATTCACGTTAAAAGGGCACCATCTAAATCCGTTGAGACGACACTGTATGAACTATGGTTTAGCAGTAAACCTAAGCTGTCATTTCTTAAAGTTTGGAGTTGCGATGCTTATATGAAAAAGGTTTTCAACCTGATAAGCTCGAACCCAAATCGGAGAAGTGCGTCTTCATAGAATACCCAAAGGAAACTGTTGGGTACACCTTCTATCACAGATCCGAAGGCAAAACATTCATTGCTAAGAATGGATCCTTTCTAGAGAAGGAGTTTCTCTCGAAAGAAGTGAGTGGGAGGAAAGTATAACTTGATGAGGTAACTGTACCTTCTCCTCTAATTGGAAAATAGTTCATCACTGAAATGAGTTCCAGTGATTCCTACACCAATTAGTGAGGAAGCTAATGATGATGATCATGAAACTTCAGATCAAGTTACTACAGAACCTCGTAGGTCTTCCAGAGTACGGTCCGCACCAGAGTGGTACGGTAATCCTGTTCTGAAAATCATGTTACTAGACCATGATAAACCTACGAACTATGAGGAAGCGATGATGAGCCCAGATTCCGCAAAATGGCTGGAGGCCATGAAATCTGAGATAAGATCCATGTATGAGAACAAAGTGTGGACTTTGGTGGACTTGCCCGATGATCGGCAAACCATAAGAAATAAATGGATCTTCAAGAGGAAGACGGACGTTGATAGTAGTGTTACTATCTACAAAGCTCGACTTGTCGCAAAAAGGTTTTTGACAAGTTCAAGGTGTTGACTACAATGAGATTTTCTCAACTGTAGCGATGCTTAAGTCTGTCCGAATCATGTTAGCAATTGCCACATTTTATGAAATCTGGCAAATGGATGTCAAAACTACATTCCTTAATGGTTTTCTTAAAGAAAAGTTGTATATGATGCAACCAGAAGGTTTTGTCAATCCTAAAGGTGCTAACAAAATGTGCAAGCTCCAGCGATCCATCTATGGACTGGTGCAAGCATCTCAGAGTTGGAATATACGCTTTGATAAGTTGATCAAAGCATATAGTTTTGTACAGACTTACGGTGAAGCCTGTATTTACAAGAAAGTCAGTGGGAGCACTACAACATTTCTGATAAGTATATGTGAATGACATATTGTTGATCGGAAATAATGTAGAATTATTCTGCAAAGCATAAAGGAGTGTTTGAAAGAAGTTCTTTCAAAGAAAGACCTCGGCAAAGCTACTTACACATTGAGCATCAAGATCTATATAGATAGATCAAGACGCTTGATAAGATTTTTCAATGAATACATACCTTGATAAATTTTTGAAAATAGTTCAAAATGGAACAGACAAAGAAGGAGTTCTTGCCTGTGTTGCAAGGTGTGAAATTGAGTAAGACTCAAGACCTGACCATGACAGAAAATAGAAAGAGAATGAAAAGTCATTCCCTATGCCTCAGTCATAGGTTCTATAAAGTATGCTATGCTGTGAACCAGACATATTGTATACCTTGCTCTGAGTTTGGCAAAGGAATACAATTTTGATCTAATAGTAGATCACTGGAAAGCGGTCAAGAATATCCTTAGTGAGGACTAAGGAGATGTTTCTCGATTATGGAGGTGATAAAAGAGCCCGTCGTAAGAAGTTATAATGATGCAAGCTTTTACACCGATCCAGAAGACTCTAAGTCTCAATCTGGATACGTATTGAAAGTGGGAGCAATTAGCTAGAGTAGCTCCGTGCAGAGCATTGTAGACATAGAATATTTGCAAAATACATGCGGCTCTGAATGTGACAGAACCGTTAACTAAGCTTCTCTCACGAGCAAAACATGATCATACCTTTGTACTCTTTGGGTGTTAATCACATAGCAATGTGAGCTAGATTATTGACTCTAGTAAACCCTTTGGGTGTTGGTCACATGAAGATGTGAACTATGGGTGTTAATTATATACATATATGAATATTGGTATTAAATCACATGGCGATGTGAACTAGATTATTGACTCTAGTGCAAGTGGGAGACTGAAGGAAATATGCCCTAGAGGCAATAATAAAGTTATTATTTATTTCCTCATATCATGATAAATGTTTATTATTCATGCTAGAATTGTATTAACCGGAAACATGATACATGTGTGAATACATAGACAAAATTATAGTCACTAGTATGCCTCTACTTGACTAGCTCATTAATCAAAGATGGTTATGTTTCCTAACCATAGACATGTGTTGTCATTTGATTAGTGGGATCACATCATTAGAAGAATGATGTGATTGACATGACCCATTCCGTTAGCCTAGCACTTGATCGTTTAGTATACTGCTATTGCTTTCTTCATGACTTATACAAAGTTCCTGCAACTATGAGATTGTGCAACTCCCGTTTACCGGAAGAACACTTTGTGTGCTACCAAACGTCACAACGTAACTGGGTGATTATAAAGGTGCTCTACAGGTGTTTCCGAAGGTACATGTTGGGTTGCCATAATTCAAGATTAGGTTTTGTCACTCCGATTGTCGGAGAGGTATCTCTGGGCCCTCTCGGTAATACTCATCACCTAAAGTATTGCAAGCATTATAACTAATGAGTTAGTTATGAGATGATGTATTACAGAACGAGTAAAGAGACTTGCTGGTAACGAGATTGAACTAGGTATTGGATACCGACGATCAAATCTCGGGCAAGTAACATACCGATGACAAAGGGAACAACGTATGTTGTTATGCGGTTTGACCAATAAAGATCTTCGTAGAATATGTAGGGACCAATATGGGCATCCAGGTCCCGCTATTGGTTATTGACCGAGAATGGTTCTAGGTCATGTCTACATAGTTCTCGAACCCGTAGGGTCCGCACGCTTAACGTTACGATGACAGTTTTATTATGAGTTTATGAGTTTTGATGTACCGAAGGAGTTCGGAGTCCCGGATGAGATCGGGGACATGACGAGGAGTCTCAAAATGGTCAAGACGTAAAGATCGATATATTGGACGACTATATTCGGGGTTCGGAAAGGTTCCGAGTCATTCGGGTATTTTTCGGAGTACCGGAGAGTTACGGGAATTCGCCGGGGAGTATATGGGCCTTATTGGGCCATACGGGAATAGAGGAGAGAGGCCGAAAGGAAGGAGGCGCGCAGCCCCCCTCTGGTCCAAATTGGACAAGGGGTGCGGCCCCTTTTTCCTTCCTCCTCTCCCCCTCTTTCCTTCTCTCCTACTCCAACAAGGAAGGGGGGGAGTCCTACTCCCGGTGGGAGGAGGACTCCTCCTGGCGCGCCCCTCTTGGCCGGCCAACCCCCTCCCCCTTGCTCCTTTATATACAGGGGCAGGGGGGCACCTCTAGACACAACAACAAGTTGATCTACGGATCGTTCCTTAGCCGTGTGCGGTGCCCCCCTCCACCATATTCCACCTCGGTCATATCGTCGCGGAGTTTAGGCGAAGCCCTGCGCCGGTAGAACATCATCATCGTCACCACGCCGTCGTGCTGACGGAACTCATCTCCGGAGCTCGGCTGGATCGGAGGCCGGAGATCGTCATCGAGCTGAACGTGTGCTGAACTCGGAGGCCCCGTACGTTCGGTGCTTGGATCGGTCGGATCGTGAAGACGTACGACTACATCAACCGCGTTGTGATAACGCTTCCGCTTACGGTCTACGAGGGTACGTGGACATACACTCTCCCCTCTCGTTGCTATGCCATCACCATGATCTTGCATGTGCGTAGGAAATTTTTTGAAATTACTACGTTCCCCAACAGAAACATCATCCGGTAATAACCCTACATGCTATTTGTGGCTAGGTCTCATTATGATCATGAGGGAGTCGCCGGTAAGCCGGCTCTTTGTGTCTAGCCCTAAAGATTGTTTCTTGCCCCCCCCTCTTGGGGAGCCCTGCCCCTCCTTATATAAGTTAGAGGGGCGGGTTACATGTGGAGTCCTAGTAGGACTAGGACTAGTCTATCTTTTCTTACAACTTGAATACAAGTCCAGGTCTTGCTTCCTTGTAAAGGAAATATTCATCATCCCTTTCCTCTTAAGCCGGCCCAACATAACATGAGGCGGCCTTCTAGGCCTTGGCCCTAGTCTTCTATCTGACCCGCCGTTAGGGCCATCCGTGAGTCGCCAGGCTCGTGAGTCGTCTGATCCGTGAGCCGCCAGACCCGTGAGTCGCCAGTCTTCCAGCGGGTCATCGGTGAAGCGCCAAGTCCGGCCGGGTCATACTTCCGGCCGGGTCATACCGCGGGGTATATCCCCGACAGGGTCCCTCTCGGACATGTGGGGTTTCGGGTCTACAAAAGCATCTGCTAGTTGTTCTGCGTATCGCGCTGTCGATCGGATTTGCTTCGACGTGAGCTACAGTGTATCACCCTCGGCATCGAGGATACACGTGACATGTTCATGTTCGAACAAAAGGTTCATCATATCAGCTGTAAAATGATGTACTAAAGGAAAGCAACGAGGCCTCTGTGTGGCATATTTGCCTAATGGATTTCCTTGTTCTCTATAGGTGTGGTACAAACCTCAATATGGAATGGAGAGGGGGGGCAAACCATTTATCCTCCCAAAATCTAATTCTAGTTCCATCACCTACAGACCATTTATACCCAAATTTCACAACCTTGTTGGCCCATGCTACCACTTTCTAGAAGGTAGAGGACCTAGCTGCTTGAAGCCTTAAACACAAAGGATGTTAGGGGAGGGATAGAGAGGTCCTAGTCGGTGCTTTCATGTGATGGTTTCTTAATGGGCTGGCCCAAAAGAGCGCATGTGTGAGCGTTGGTTTCACTTCCTGGCACATGAAGCACTGACTAGGACCTTTCTATCCTTTCCATCCATATGCTCGCTTGCTCGTAGCTCGGTTCACAGGTTGACCCTTTACTAGTTGACCATTGACTTTAGAAAAAAGTAAAAAAAAGTTCAAAAAAGTTACAAGTCTGGATTTTTTTTGGAAAAAATGTGGATTTGAAAAGGTTTAAAATTTTAAAAGAATTCACCAAATTTTGGGAAAAGTTGACAAATTTGAGAAATGTTCTAAAATTAGAAAATATTAACAAAATCTGGGAAAAATGAATTTGATAATTTTTTGCCCATTTAAATAAGGAAAATGAATAAAAATGGAAAACATAAAAATGGACGAAAGACCTGGTCTAGGAAAACTAGAAACAAAAATTAAAAAAACATCGAAAGCTTCCCAAACCCGGGACGAGTTTCCCACTAAGTGCGTAAGATGGGCCAACCCATTATGCTAGTGAGGGATTTGGGCATGGGCACGAGTTACCAGATAAGTCTGTAACTCACGCTTTAAGCGCCAAATAGAGTTGGCGGAGGGATTGTACCTGATATCAACAATAGTTTTTCAAATTCTCCCTAACATACATATGTTCAAATCTTGGATATTTTGGACGCCTAAACCTCCAAGTTCTTTTGTCATGGCAACTATGTGTGAGTTAGCTAGGTGAATTTTCATGTGGGGGGTCCTGGAAAATGAGAGGAGGTAGTTGTGCGGAATTCCCCCAACAAAAAAATTATGGAAAAGGAAAAGAAAAAGGAAACATAACCGAAAACACTAATTGAGGAGTACTCATTGCAAAGATCACTCCAACTTCCCCTTTTTCGGAGATCCGTTTATTCAAAATATTTTTTCTCTTAAACCGTGCGTCCAAATCTCGAACCGCTTTCACCGTTGGATTCCTCGCGTCGAGATCTTCAAAACTAGATCCTATGTTTATAGGTTTTGACAAACTTTTTTTCATAAAAAAATAGATGAAAAAACCGAACAGGGAGCACGGTTTTTTTCCTTTCTGAAAGAGGCACGCCCGTACCTCTCACGAAATCACAACCGTGCCTCTTGCGGAAGTAAAACCGTGACTCTCACGAAGGAAAAAAAAGAAACATATTTTTTTGTTTCTGAGAGGCACGGCCGTGACTCTCGCGAAAGCATATCCGTGCTTCTCGTGGAAGCAAACTCTGACTCTCGCGGAAGGAAAAAAAACAGAAAACATATTTTTTTTCCGTTTTAGAGAGGCACGGCCTTGATTCTCGCGAAAGCACAACCGTGCCTCTCATGGAAGCAAACCGTGACTCTCGCGAAAGAAAAAAAACGCGTTTTTTTCCGTTTCCGAGAGGCACGGCCGTGACTCTCACAAAAGCAAAACCATGCCTCTCGCGGAAGCAAAACCGTGACTCTCAAGAGAAAAAAAAAAGAAACACATTTTTCGCGCAAAAAAAAGTAATTTTTCTTTATCCAAAAGCTAAGGAAGACCGGTGGAAAACCATAATGTCGAAAAAAACTGAAAAAATCGTTTAAAAAGCCGAAAACGCGTGCGGAAAAATACAAAATTGAAACAAAATTCGGAGGGAGCGTCTAAAACACGACACGTGGTGAAAGGCTGAGAACGCGTCAAGTGACGCTGATCGTTGTGAGGCTACCAAAGGAGCGCTAGTCAACTACTAGTTGCTAACAAAAATCGTAAAAGGAAAAGAGGACTAAACAGCCCGGCCCATTATATGCGAGGGTGCGCGGACCTCCAGCTTTTGGGTGTGGCCCAGGTTCTGGAAGCATTCAGGAGTCGGTCATTTCCCCGTTGGTCGCTCCTACGCCGCGACGCCGACTTCGATCCTCCGGCGACTCCGATCGCTTCTCCCCTGCTCCGCTCCTCCGCCGCCATCCTCCGCCGATCGAACCCGCGGGCGTGGACCTTCCCCCGGCGCCCCGCCCAGTCCTCCGTCGAGTGCCCCCGCTTCCTCAGTGCTGGGGCTGGGGGGGTCGTCGAACCCAAGGTAGCTTCCACCGCTCCGCGAATCGCCCCTTAGGGTTTGTTTGGCATTTGGGTTTAGAATCCCCTAGGGGAAGGGATCCGCCGGTGGATTGGGTGAATCCACGCTCACCACCCAACCCTAGCTTCCGCTGTGGAAGAAAACATCCCCCCTTCGCTTAAAATCACACGTGCACTCAATCGTGTTCAGTTTCATGGAGCCATGTAGGTATGATCCAAATTGTAGACATCCAGCACGTAATTTTAAGTTGTTTGAGCTTCGGAATGTTCCTCTGTTTGATTGTAGCATAGCATTCCCTGGGTTTCAGTGCTATGGTGAACACGGATGCGCATGGTGGATCTCTTGGGTCAAATTAGTAGTTTGGATACCCATGTGATACATGTTGCTGCAAGGTTGAAAAATGCAGGGAATTTTCCCAACAAGATACGATACAACAACCTGCACGGTTAGAATCAGTGAATCACCATTGTGTTGGCCTGTTTGTAGCAAAAAAAATAAAATTCTTAAGCTCTTGCAGGAAGGAGCACAGTAAGCGTGGATGCTTGGCATGTTGGTTCAACAGAAATGGCACTATTATTTGCTTGACAGCTTGGTGTGATTAGTAAACTGTCAATCTGAGCTCTTTTGTTCTCTTATTATACTACTGTACTTCCACTGCTCTTGTGCTCCACACACTGGATGCTTTGACTGTTTGACCAATAGGTATAACAGATATATAGTTTGATTCTTCCCTTGGTACCTTGGTACCAACTTAGCTTGGTGTAGTTTTGTGCACATCTTCCTCCCTCATCCTAATTTGGTACCCTGATCTCAAGTCCAGCTTGGAGAAATAAGTAGCTCCATGCAGTTCATCCAGAAGATCTTCTATGATGGGTATAGGAAATTTATTTTTCACAGTTTGGTCATTGAGTTTCTTAAAATCAGTAGACAATCTCCACTTGCAGTCCTTCTTTCTAACCAGTAGTGCAGGTGCCGCATATGTCACTAGGTCTTACAATTGAGGAAGCCAACAGCTGTTTAACTTTTTCCATTTCTCCTTTTTGTTGATGTGAGACTATAAGGTCTCAACATAGGTGGTTCTGCACCCTGTTTTAGAGGAATTGCATGATCAAATTGTCAGGCAGTAGGCAATCATGTTGGTTCAGCAAAGACATCTTGAAATTCCTCTAGAGAGCTTGTATTGGTGGGTGGGAGTTGCTTTCCATGTTGTTAAGGGGAAAAGGTAGTATCCTTGAACCGCTTTAGTTTGCAATGACATCAGTTTTGACATGCTCGCTGGTAATATCCCTTTTGCAAATACTGACAGAGTTATGACATGTTGGTTTGACAGAAATGGCATTATTATTTGCTTGACAGCTTGGTGTGATTAGTAAACTTCTAATTTTAAGCTCTTTTGTTCTCTTAGTATACTATACGTCCACTGGTCTTGTGCTCTTCACACTGGATGCTTTGACGGTTTGACCAATAGGTATAACAAATAAGTATATAATCTGATCCTTCCCTTGGTACCTTGTACTGACTTTTTTTTAAGGATACCTTGTACTGACTTAGCTTGGTGTAATAGAACTAGCTTCTTCATAAGGATTGAGCCTTCCATTGGTACCACTCATAGTTGTCTGTTGCCTGATGTTGTACTCTGTACTCTTACCTGTAGCAGCTAGCAAGGCTAATGTGGCACCGCAAGTATTCTCAGTGTGTCTGACATCCGCATGGTTCAGTAATGAGGCGCTGTGCTAATGTTGAGAATGCAGACATATAGCGATTTTTTGGCACTCAAATAAGATACATTGCATGCTCTCTTATGTGTAAGTTTCATTTGTATCCAGGCGTGCTGCGTGGCCCACATGCGCATGGAGGCGGCCCAACGCATGCGCCTGGAGGCGGCCCTGGAGAAGTTTTCTGAGAACTTGTGCGTGATGGAGAAGGATATTGGTATTCTGCTAGAACATGAGAGACGGTAAAGCCAGCAACTCGTTTTTTCTTCATGCACGACCCGTATGCACGCATGTAATGCTATGATATTCAGGCTGTGTGGTCTTTCTTAACCTGCAGCTTCGAGCGCAGGGAGCTGTTCCACAAGAGACTGCCATACGTCCTCATTCCTGGTGCCATCTTCGTCTTCTGCCCGGACAAGAAGAGGGAACCCTCGACGGAGGGGCAGTCGGGCGTCTAGCTTCATCCGTGAAAATCTAGGGGCCTTCTTCATGTGACCAGTGGTAACGGAAGGTTCTTGAACTGTGTGGTTGGTTGATTGAGTTGCGAAGTTTGGTTGGTTGGGTTTTCTGATCACTCAGTTTGGAGGCGGACGGGTAACGATCTTCTGTACCAGACGCTGGGGGCGTTGGATGATCTGGCAAAATTAGGAACAAAGTCTTTTGTTGCTTCCAAGGTGTTGGTTTGAATGGAAATCGAAACAACCATCCATCGTGGTTTTCTTGTTGTGTTGAACAAGGTTTTTTTTGTCTGGAACGCTGCTGGTGAGGAAAGGCTCCTGATTCCTGAACCTTGGCGCTGAGGGTCGCCGCAGTTTTATATCCCGCGGACTGTATCGGACTCCCGTTAGAGCTACGCAACGCACGTTCTCTGGCACCGCGGGCCGCAGCAGGCCCAGTACGTGCTCCCCACACCAGTAGCAATGGCATCTGATCCGCGGCGCATTACTATCTTCTGCGCCGGCAGGTCACGAGGAACTAGACAGTCGACTCGCGTGGGGGGCTGGCAGAGAGATAAGCTTTGGCCCCATGTATCAGTTATCGCTCGCACAGAATGACAGAAAGGAGCACGTAGATTTTGCTGCAAAGAGTGGGAATTCCTTGGCACTGCCGTCTAACGGCCATTCCGTGGCCACTTATCTAGCAGTAATCAGTGAATCAATCACAGTGGCATGAGCTGGCGTGTGGGCAACGCCGTCGATCTGGGCAGAGTGCAGAAGCACATTCAGATCTTCTACCCAGCAGGATCTCGATTTGGATCTCATTCTGCTTCCTTTCTGTTTTAGCACAGTTCGTATTATGATCCCAGCCCAACGGTGGTCGCAAAAGGGAAGGCGAAAAGAAGAGATAACTAACTGATGAAAGCAGAATGAGCAGCAGCATATTTACAGTGAACCGAACACATCCCCAAGCCCAGTGTCCCCCTCTGCTATTTTTGACGAAAACAGTTAGCGAAAATGCTACTACCCTGGCAGCTCAGGTCAGTCTACTCTGTGTTCTGCGATATCGCCTCGCCGAACTTGAGGAAGAGCTCCGCGTCGGACGCGCTCGACGAGTTGGCGCAGGAGAGGGCGCTGCCGCTTCTCAGGCTGACGTACTCGTTCACGTAGCTCGGGGCTGTCGACGACTGGGGCGACGCCGGCGGCTGCGCCGGCTTCGGGGGCGCTTCTGGGCAGACCAGGCAGCTGAGGACGTGCACGACGTCGTGCATCGTCGGCCGATCGGATGGCTGCCGCTTGCTGCAGAGGAGCGCCAGCTGGAACATCCTCTTGACCTCGCCGAGATCCTTGCATGTGGCGGTGATGTCTGGGTCGACCATCTCCATCACTGTGTTGTCTGTGGCTTTGGATAAGATCTGCAAGGGGAGCAACCAATGAGCATAACGGCATTGGTGAAAGACAGGGAAGTTGAACAGTTAAAACTAACTATGCACAGCTGCATGCATTGTTCCCTGCACAACATGGGCATCTTACTCCAAACAAACTAATTTTGACAGAGCAGGGGAAAGTAAAATGCTCGAGCCAAATTACCAGTATATTAGTGATTAAAGCAGAAGGTACTAGTAGTTACTGGATAGCTACAGTTTTTGACAGTGGTGTGCTTCCTGCTGAATTTTCAGCCATATGATTGAAGGCAGGGGACAAACATGGCAGGCTTTGCAGGACACTGCACAAGCTGCCAGTGATAATAGAGCTTTCAACCAGCCATACAATGAATCGCACCCACCACAGTGCAGATAGATCTAACCCCCGTCACATGATAGCTTTCATGTTGCCTGTCCCCTTCAAGGAACACGAACCTAATGCCCATGACTCTGAACTTATTGAGCCTCAGAATCAGAAGGGGGTGAAGGGAAGGAACAAGCAAGTGAAAATTAGTTACCAGGTGATGGAGGTTGCACTCGTTGTCAACTGGCTTCTTCCCAGTCAGCAACTCGAGCAAGACGATGCCGTAGCTGTACACATCAGATTTCTCGTTGAGGCGGGAGGTGCGCGCATACTCAGGGTCAATGTAGCCAATTGTGCCCATCACATAGGTTGACGTGTGGGTCTTGGAGATGCACACGCTCTTGGCAATGCCAAAGTCAGCAAGGTGCGCCACATAGTCCTTGTCCAGGAGGATATTCTTCGATTTTACATCCCTGTGAATTATCCGTGGGCTGCAGTCATGGTGAAGATAAGCCAGCCCTTGGGCAGTGCCGAGAGCAATCTGGAGTCTAGCCTCCCAGTCCAGTTTTGTCTTCTTGGACGAAGCTGCTGAAATAAGCAAAGACCTCCAGATTAGCATGTGCTTGTGGAAAATTCTCAAATCATATGTATGCCTTGCAGACATCCCAATCCAAGAGAATAAAAATAGTAATCAGTCCATCTTAATAAGAAAGTGGCCAGCACATGTTTGCTGACAGATAAACATATGGAGGGTAGAAAGGAAAAGGTTCTAAATACTGAGCAACATGAAGTGAAACTGTGCCCCCACATGCAATTTGCCTGGTATGTCCACTTACCGTGTAAAACGTCCCAGAGGCTGCCACTTTCCATATACTCGTAGAAGAGAAGATTCCCAGCAGGTGATAGCGAGTAAGCCTGAAGGCTGACAAGATTCCGGTGTTTGATACTTCCAATTGTCTCGAGCTCAGTCTCAAATTCCTTCACGCTCTGCGGGTAGTGAGCATATAGCTTTTTGATTGCCACTGGCTTGCAGTTCTTCAGGACACATTTATAAACTGTACTAGATGCCCCGTACCCAATTATGTATTTCTCGCTCAAATTTTCTGTCATCCTCATTATATCGTCGTATACATGGAGGGCCATATTCATGTGGAGGATCACAAGCTTGGGAGGAACATTGCTCGATAACACAGCATGAATCTCTGTAACAATAAATTATCATCATTATCTCATTGAAACCATATTAGCCATCAAACAAACAAACAGTGCATCTGTCAAGTTGAGCAGACTGGCACCTGTTTGAGACAGGCATCAACCATTCGCAGATCCAGCATGATGAGACATCACTTGTCAAGTACTAGCTTCGAAATTGATGTGTTAAAGCAACATACAGGGATTTAAGCAAATGTATTACCTTGTTTGCTTACAGAGAAATCTGTGGAAACGGCTGGACTGTGTGGCCAACAAACAGCTGCTAGGATCAACAACAGGATTGCAAGCCCGCCAACAGCAATACCAAGAATGACAGCCCTTGAGACAGAGACTGCGGTGAAAATGCACGAAAGAGTATTGGAAGGTTTGTTAGTGGTATAATGAGGTCATATTCCAGAGCAACTTAATAAAGACAACATTGTACTTACATCTCTTTGCATGACTGGAGGAAGGGCATGGAGAACCACGCCAGGAGCCACATAGTCCAGGATTACCCAGGAAGCTAAAGGAAAGTTCAGATTATAAATAACGATTTAGCCAGAACAAATCTTTTTGAAGGTATGGTTAATACCAGATGATACTACCTGTCAGGTGAAAACCGTGAAAAATTGTTGTCTGTAGGTACAACGCCAGCCAGGTTGTTGTATGATATATTTCTGCAGCAAAGCTCACTATGAGTGAAATCCACACATGTGCAAACAGTTCGAATAGCTTTTCAGGTAATTAACTTACAAGACATTGAGACTGAAGCAGTTAGTGAGTGAAGAAACATCCCCAGTCATATTGTTACTTTCTAGTTTTCTGTAACAACAAAACAATCACACAAATCAATCTCAAATAATTGGGCAGGGAAATCAATATTAGTTTATCAATGTTAATTGGTGCAAGGCAAAACCCATAGCTTGCATGTACTTACAACAGTATCAGATTTTGCAGCATTCCAAGCTCTCGAGGAATGAAACCATTAATGTGGTTATAGGACAAATCACTGAAACAAAAGCAAAAGGTATCCATATTACTCTTAAAGGATACAGATTTGAGCGCATAGAGATGTTAAGGTGCTTACATCTCCGTGATGCTCCTCAAGTTTGCAAACTCAGCAGGAATGTGTCCCACCAGATTATTCTTGCTCAGGTTACTACATGAATAAGTAATGTTGTCAGAAAAAGATACAGGCATTTTAACAACAAGCAAAAAATAGAGGTTATAGGATTTACAGTCTCAAAAGATGCTCTAAGCCGCCGACTGCTGAAGGAATCGAACCAGCAATCTTGTTACATGATAAATCCCTAAAAGTGTATTCATGTAACACATGATGGCATTAAAAACTTTCTGAAGGAGATATAGTAATTAAATGATAGAACTTACAGTACGTCTAAGTTTATCATTCTTGCTAGCTCAGTGGGAATTGCTCCATTAAGATAATTAGATGACAAATTCCTAAAAGTCATTAGGAATAACTATTAGAAGTGTAACTATGGCAGTCCAGAACAAGAACAACCTACCATAAACAAAATAGAAACTAGGAAAATTAGGAACCACTTACAAATAAGTCATGCTCTGAAGCTTGTGCAATGAACTTGGGATGGTCCCATTCAATTTATTGCCATAAGCATTGCTGTTTCAATAGCAAACAAGTTAAGTATCCAGCTATCGGAGAGCTGAATAATTTCAGGGAAAAAAGGTGAAACTTACAAGCTAACAAGACTTTTGCATGAACTTATATTATCAGGTATCATTCCCTCAAATTCATTATTTGCAAGATTCCTGCAAGAAGCAAATGATATGGATCACTGACCAAACTAGCACTGTTGATAAGAAACATATAATACAAATGAACAGAATTTTACTTACAAGTCATACAAGGCTGTGAGTTTTCCAAGCTCCGGTGGAATGAGCCCAGTCAGTTTATTGTCATTGAGGTCCCTGAAATGAGAGATCGTAGCATATCAAATGGATAGAATGCTAATCAATTAACTATGAAGAATAAAAGGATTTTCGATAGTACAAAGGCTACATGCTTACAAATAATTAAGCGCCGACAAATTACCAAGTTCTGGTGGTATTGGCCCAGATAGCTTATTGCCATGCAGGTATCTAGTAGTACAGGATATTGTGGTATCAGTAACTACTTGTGATAAAAAAAACATAGAGATTTCGCAGAGGGCTAGAATATCAGTTAGTGGAAAGTAAAAGCTTTGATCAACTATTAATTAAACAGATAAAAAAAGTAGCAAGCTTACAATTTTTCAGTGTATGTCAAGTTGCCAAGTATAGATGGTATTGGGCCAGACAATTGGTTAAGACTCAGATCCCTGGATCAATTTCAAAATAAAAGAACATTTCAAAAAAATCATAATTTTGCATTTAAGGGCTGATATAATTCCTCAGTCACCATAAACCAAGAAAAGAATGTTATCATACAGCACTGCAAGCGCCTGCATAAGGCCAATCACTGTTGGAATAGGGCCAGAGAAGTTGTTCCTTTGCAAAGACCTAGCACAAATAGCAAACAATATTTCAAGTCATCACTTGTATTAGTAAGAAAAGCATCTAGTTCTATTGGTGAAATGACTACCACATACAATGTAGCCACTTGCAGGAAACCAATGTTGAATGGGATTTCTCCAGTAAGGTGATTGTAAGACAAATCCCTAAAACAGCGGAAGATCAGGAGCGTTCTAAAAGCTAGAAAATGAACAACATTATTCGAAGGGAGTAGAACGAATGTACATACAAGACCTGAAAGCTCGTACAGTTCCCAATGGTATCTGGTATTGTGCCCATCAAGCTATTGTTCTTCACGTCACTGAACCAAACAAAAGTGGCATTGTTAGCAGAATAAATGGCACAAGCAGCTACGCTGGTGATAAACGGAGGAAAGCAATACACTCACAAGTACCACAAGCCAGTCAATTGGCACATATCTGGAGAGAGGCTTCCTTCTAATTTATTGCTTCGCAGTCCCCTTGAATATATGACAAACTTAGATGCATACAACAAAGCATGTAAAAACAAATCGTGGTCTGCTAGCCCTACACACTATGTCTGAGCAATCATCGTATTTAGCACAAGCATTTTGTCCAAACCCTAAATCTTGCATAAATTAAGTTTTATTAGCATTTGCTAGGTCCTTGAATATTCTAGACAGTTTAAGTAGTAAACCAAAATAATGTTTTTCTTCATTACTGGGAACGGAGTGAATGAATACTTACAAGTATTGAAGAACCTCACTCCAGTATATTAACCTTGGAATTTCACCGTTTAGCTTGTTCTGAGCTAAGTCCCTAGGACACATATCACATTAGAACTAACCCAATAAAATCACAGATCAGTTAAGCAGCACTAACTTACAATATCTTCAAATTTGGAAGCTGAGAGAGTGTGGACGGGATCACGCCCACCAACTGATTATTCTTCAATATCCTACAAATACAAGTAACAGCAGGGATTATGATGAGTGAAACACATACTTTCACCAAGTTCCGGCAAGAAGAATAGCCCTTACAAGTTTTCAAGGTGCTTCAGCTTAGATATGGAAAAGGGTATGTCTCCTTCCAGATTGTTGGAGGACAGGTTCCTTGATCAAGATGAAAATTGAAACAGGCATTACTTGTACAGATCCGAAGGAATACGACACCCGTAAAAAAATACGAGAAAGAAACATAGTAGTACTGAAGCCCACTTACAACATTTTAAGCGACGAGCAATCACCAATCTCATCAGAGATCTGCCCGGAAAGTCCAGTCGACTGAAAATCACTGCATATGACCAAACAATCAGGAAAAAGTGTGACTCGGACTCATGACACAGACAAAAGCACTTAAATTTCAGGAAAGAATGTAACATCATACATTGACACGACGCTCTTCAAATCCCCGATGGCCGGGGAGATTTCGCCGCCGAGATTGAACCCTGAGAGGTTGCTGTCGTTGCACACATGAACACATCAGTAAGCGCTCATTACAGCCAGCAAGAGAAGAGAGCATAAATTTTTGCTACAGAGACAGAGGTGCTTACAGAGCTGCAACTTGGAAGGTGACGTTGTCGCAGAGCACGCCGCGCCAGGAGCAGTAGCCCGGGGACGCCCCGTCGCCGGACCAATCGTTCAGCGCGTTGTCGGCATCGCGGAAGGATTTCTTGATCTCCAGCAGCGTCCGCCCTGGAAACACGCATAAGAACACTCCATCAGCAGAAGCGGAAGAAGAAGAATCTGACGCCACGAGGAATGGAGTCAGCAGGCAGAGGCACTTGAGCGTTGCTTGCAAATGCACAACACAAACTTGCTTGCTAACCCAAAGTTCAGATAACCAAACCAAAAACGCCCCCCAAAACACAAGTTTCCAGCTCGCCATATGCAAAAGGCTGGCTTGCACGAATAGCACAGCAACTTGAGAAGGGGAAACAAATACTGAATGAAATATGCCGCATTTGTGCCTGTGCATAGCCATAGGCGGAGCTTCTACACCGCCGACGACAGGAAAAAGATGCGACAGATGTAGCAGTGAACGGAAGAAGTGCAGAGGAAATGCTAAAAAATGGGAGACGCTGGTGCTAAGAACAGGAGACGGGATTAATCTAGCATTAGACCACCCTCAGTCGGCGTGAACAGCAGATGGAACACCAAATCACCAAGCCATAAACAAAGACCTGGCCACGCCCCACTAGAAAAGCGCGCACTAATAAAATAGCAGCAAGCCAAGCCGCCGACGGATCCCCGTCCCCCGAGCAAGCAGAACCCGCCGCCAACACGAGGCCACGGGCACGGGGAGGCCCGGAGGAGGTGAGGCGGGCAGGCAGGGAGGGAGCACGAGCACGAACCGTCGTCGGCTGCTGCGACGGCGCCGGCCGCGAGGACGAGGAGGAGCGCGGCGGCGAGGAGGGCCGCGGCCACGGAGACGGAGGGGCGGCGGCGAGCGGGAGGCGGCATTGGCGCAGGGGCACTCGCGGGCTGCAAGTGCCTCCCGTTTAGTCGAACGGGGTTCGGGGTTTTGCCGTGCTGGCCGCTTGAGCTGCTGCTGGTGCTGAAGGAGGGATTGAGGGAGGGATGGGATGGAGGGGGGGGCCCTCCTGTGCTGTGGTTTGTTACGGTGGGGCTCGCGCCCATGTGGCTCCCTGCCGCTGCTGCTTTCGCCGGCCGCAGAGCCGCAGCAGCACCACTTGGGCCGCGTGTATGTACCCGGCGAGTCAGCCAGTCGGTTTCACTTCCGTTTTTCAACTTCCCCAAGTTCGTCCCGTGCAAACGGTCGCCGGATAAGCTGGCGATGGCATTCAAGTGCCGTCAAACTCGTGGTTTTGTTCCGGTAAAAATAATCGGCGTTACGTTACGTTGCGAACGGTCCCTGGATAGGGGGGACCGGGGGAGGAGGAATGGCAGCCCGGCCGGCCGCGGTGGATAATGATGAACCGGAGTTCGGGACCAGGCGCAGGCGATGCTTGTCCTGCACGACGACGCGCTGCGTTCTGCTTCCCTCGGGACGGTAACCAAGGGTGAATTTTAAGGAGACGCGCTGATGATAAGGTAGAAAGCCGTGCGCTGGCCTAGCGCATGGCGGGCCACGCGCCCACGCCCCGGTGCTTCCGATCCGAGCTCCCAAAGTCAGCTTGCCGTTTTAATCACACGCCGAGGGTGTGGAGAGTGAAACGGATGGAGCCCCCGCCCGCCCGGCGGGATCCGGGCCGCCTCTCCGCCGGGGCTCCGGCGCGTCTTGCGCGCAGCAGTTCGGTTCAGGTTTCAGCCATGGGACGCCGGCGCGGCCGGACCTGTGAACGTGATCCAGCGTGGTTGCTGCTGCTGCGGCGGCCTCCGGGGAACATTCAGGGGATTGTGCACGGTCAGGCAAAAGTTTATCCTCTCCTGTTCGCGGACATGCACACGGGGAGGTGCCGGACTGCCGGGTGCTGTGCTGTTTGCCTGGCTGTTCGTGGCACGCTTTAGCAGCAGTGGTGATCAGCTGATGTTTACAAACGAGTTAACGCTAGTCCCTCGCGCTACGTGTTCTAGGTTGGTACCTAGGGATGCAAGCGGGCATCCCGCATAAGCCCGCAAAAGCAGCAAATTAGTTCAAACTGAACTAAATCTGAATGGAAGAATTATAACATGACACGAGAAGAAATTCGGACGGATGGAAGAAAAACGGCACGTGAATTTTGTGCTCCGCAGGCAGTTCTTAGTTGCTTGTTGCTAATAATGCTAGAGAAAAGAAAAGCGAAAATCCATCTCTGCACTCGAGCTCATCTACACCCGCGCTGACAAAAAAATCAAAACAAATACTAGGAAAATTGCAAAGAAAAAATGTGCGACAGACAATTTGATGCGTGAGGTCCGCTTCAATTGTCAGATTATTTGGACATCTCAGGAGCTCTTAGCAAAAAAGACAAATTGGGGGTCTATAAAAATGTTTACTGTTCATGTACTGTTTTAGCCCGATTTGTCTTTTTTGCTGAGAGCTGCTCATATGTTCAAATGAATTGAAATTTGAAGGGGCCTTACGCATCAAATTGTCTACCGCACACAAAAAAATGGAATTTTTTGAATTTGTTTTGAGTTTTTTACGAATTTTTTTCTAATCAGGTGCAGATGAGCCTGGGCATCGAAATACCCTACTCAAAAGAAGCCATTTAAACCGTCAACGTCATGAGGAAGTATATGATGAACCTTTTAATGTTACTAGCACAAATGCCCCGTGCGTTGCAATGGGAAAATCAGTTTATATTCAAGTGTATTTATAATAATATGTGCAAAAATACATTCGTTGTTCATGCAAATTTTAGTCAAATTTTTTTAAGATCCAAAATTATCGAAATAGGACATGCTAATCTTATAGAATATTTCTTTACCTACATCAACATACTTTCCTCCATGAAACAAAATAAAATTACGAACTTCTCCTTAAAAGATATTAGGAACTCGGTAAAGTTTAGCCAATACCACTCACAAAATTCGGAGAGAGATAGCATACCTTCGCAACAACTATTATATTTTTGGGCTTGTTCGAGTGGGGATATTTGGATATTTTCTAGATTCTAAAAATATTGTACTAAATAGTGTTTGGGGCTCACCACGGTTCTTGTTAAAAACAAAGTCATATATGATATTTATTTTTTCGTTTACATTCTTAGTTTCACCGACAACTGAACATGGACATAGAAAAATCCCCAGCGCAGCAGGAAGCAGGCCTTGCATTAGAATTTCAATAACTGTGGTTTTCTCGGGCGTCAAAAGCTCACAAAAAAATTTCAGGTTTAGCCCCCTATGCCAAAGATACTACTGTGACCTTGTGGAGTCAGTTTGCTTCATTCTTTTTTTGAATGACAACTCATATTTAGCTGGGCAAGCTCATCCCCAGCTAGCACGGCCTCAACATGTATGTGCTTAATTTTTCCCTCGATTATTTTCCGTTTCTCAATTTCCTTTCCTTCCTTGAATTCTCCTTTCTTTATTTCCTAGGACAACTCCTTGATAACCAGGAAACTTAAAAATGTATATAAACTGGTTGAATTGTGTGCAAGAAACCGAGGTGGGACTAAACAAAACCAACCTTTGCGTCTCTATCTAACACAAAAGTGACGTAGCTAGATGGTGTTGGGGAACGTTGCAGAAAATTAAAATTTTTCCTACGGTTTCACCAAGATCCATCTATGAGTTCATCTAAGCAACGAGTCAAGGGAGTGAGTTTGCATCTACATACCACTTGTAGATCACGTGCGGAAGCTTGCAAGGGGATGGTGATGATGGAGTCGTACTCGACGTGATTCAGATCACTGATGTTCAAGTGCTGAACGGACAGCACCTCCGCATTCAACACACGTACGGGACGGGAGACGTCTCCTCCTTCTTGATCCAGCAAGGGGGAAGGAGAGGTTGATGATGATCCAGCAGCACGACGGTGTGGTGGTGGATGCAGCAGAACTCCAGCAGGGCTTCGCTAAGCGTCTACGGGAGGAGGACGAGGTGTAGCAGGGGGAGGGAGGCGCCAAGGCAATGGGTGTGGCTGCCCTCCCCCCTGCCCTCCTTTATATAGGACCCCAGGGGGGGCGGCCCTGGGAGATTGGATCTCCCAAGGGGGCGGCGGCCAAGGGGGGAGGAGTGCCCCCCAAGGCATGTGGTGCGCCCCCCCTACCCTAGGGTTTCAACCCTAGGCGCAGGGGGTGGGCCTAGGGGGCCGCACCAGCCCACTATGGGCTGGCTCCCCTCCCACGTCAGCCCATGGGGCCCTCCGGGATGGGTGGCCCCACCCGGTGGACCCCCCCGGGACCCTTCCGGTGGTCCTGGTACATTACCGGGTGACCCCGAAACTTTCCCAATGGCCGAAATACCACTTCATATATATTATTCTTTACCTCCGGACCATTCCGAAAACTCCTCGTGACGTCCGGGATCTCATCCGGGACTCCGAACAACATTCGGTATGCTGCATACTCATATTCATACAACCCTAGCGTCACCGAACCTTAAGTGTGTAGACCCTACGGGTTCGGGAGACACGCAGACATGACCGAGATGACTCTCGGGCAATAACCAACAGCGGGGTCTGGATACCCATGTTGGCTCCCACATGCTCCTCGATGATTTAATCAGTTGAACCACGATGTCGAGGATTCGATCAAACCCTGTATACAATTCCCTTTGTCAATCGGTACGTTACTTGCCCGAGACTCGATCGTCGGTATCCCAATACCTTGTTCAGTCTTGTTACCGGCAAGTCACTTTACTCGTACCATAATGCATGATCCCATAGCCAACACCTTGGTCACCTTGAGCTTATTATGATGATGCATTACCAAGTGGGCCCAGAGATACCTCTCCGCCATACGGAGTGACAAATCCCAGTCTCGATCCGTGTCAACCCAATAGACACTTTCGGAGATACCCGTAGTGCACCTTTATAGTCACCCAGTTACGTTGTGACGTTTGATACACCCAAAGCACTCCTACGGTATCCAGGAGTTACACGATCTCATGGTCGAAGGAAGAGATACTTGACATTGGCAAAGCTCTAGCAAACGAACTACACGATCTTTGTGCTATGCTTAGGATTGGGTCTTGTCCATCACATCATTCTCCTAATGATGTGATCCCGTTATCAACGACATCCAATGTCCATAGCCAGGAAACCATGACTATCTGTTGATCACAACGAGCTAGTCAACTAGAGGCTCACTAGGGACGTATTGTGGTCTATGTATTCACACGTGTATTACGATTTCCGGATAATACAGTTATAGCATGAATAAAAGACAATTATCATGAACAATGAAATATAATAATACTTTTATTATTGCCTCTAGGGCATATTTCCAACAGTCTCCCACTTGCACTAGAGTCACCAATCTAGTTACATTGTGATGAATCGAACACCCATAGAGTTCTGGTGTTGATCATGTTTTGCTCGCGAGAGAGGTTTAGTCAACGGATCTGCGACATTCAGATCCGTATGTACTTTGCAAATTTCTATGTCTCCATCTTGAACATTTTCACGGATGGAGTTGAAACGACGCTTGATGTGCCTGGTCTTCTTGTGAAACCTGGGCTCCTTGGCAAGGGCAATAGCTCCAGTGTTGTCATAGAAGAGTTTGATTGGCCCCGACGCATTGGGTATGACTCCTAGGTCGGTGATGAACTCCTTCACCCAAATCGCTTCATGCGCTGCCTCCGAGGCTGCCATGTACTCCGCTTCACACGTAGATCCCGCCACGACGCTCTGCTTGCAGCTGCACCAGCTTACTGCTCCACCATTCAACATATACACGTATCCGGTTTGTGACTTAGAGTCATCCGGATCTGAGTCGAAGCTAGCATCGACGTAACCCTTTACGACGAGCTCTTCGTCTCCTCCATAAATGAGAAACATGTCCTTTGTCCTTTTCAGGTACTTCAGGATATTCTTGACCGTTGTCCAGTGTTCCTTGCCGGGATTACTCTGATATCTTGCTACCAAACTCACGGCAAGGTTTACATCAGGTCTGGTACACAGCATGGCATACATAATAGATCCTATGGCTGAAGCATAGGGGATGACACTCATCTCTTCTTTATCTTTTGTCGTGGTCGGTGACTGAGCCGAGCTCAATCTCACACCTTGTAACATAGGCAAGAACCCTTTCTTGGACTGATCCATTTTGAACCTTTTCAAAATCTTATCAAGGTATGTGCTTTGTGAAAGACCTATGAGGCGTCTCGATCTATCTCTATAGATCTTGATGCCTAATATATAAGCAGCTTCTCCAAGGTCCTTCATTGAAAAACATTTGTTCAAGTAGGCCTTAATGATGTCCAGAAATTCTATATTATTTCCCATCAAGAGTATGTCATCTACATATAATATGAGAAATGCTACAGAGCTCCCACTCACTTTCTTGTAAACGCAGGCTTCTCCATAAGTCTGCATAAACCCAAACGCTTTGATCATCTCATCAAAGCGAATATTCCAACTCCGAGATGCTTGCACCAGCCCATAAATGGATCGCTGGAGCTTGCATACTTTGTTAGCGTTCTTAGGATCGACAAAACCTTCCGGCTGCATCATATACAGTTCTTCCTTAAGATGCCGGTTAAGGAATGCCGTTTTGACGTCCATCTGCCATATCTCATAATCATAGTATGCGGCAATTGCTAACATGATTCAGACGGACTTTAGCTTTGCTACGGGAGAGAATGTCTCGTCGTAGTCAATCCCTTGAACTTGTCGATAACCCTTAGCGACAAGTCGTGCTTTGTAGATGGTAACATTACCATCCGCGTCCGTCTTCTTCTTAAAGATCCATTTGTTTTCTATCGCTCGCCGATCATCGGGCAAGTCTGTCAAAGTCCATACTTTGTTTTCATACATGGATTCTATCTCGGATTTCATGGCTTCAAGCCATTTGTTGGAATCTGGGCCCGCCATCGCTTCTTCATAGTTCGAAGGTTCACCATTGTCTAACAACATGATTTCCAGGACAGGGTTGCCGTACCACTCCGGTGCGGAACGTGTCCTTGTGGACCTACGAAGTTCAGTAGCAACTTGATCCGAAGTACCTTGATCATCATCATTGGTTTCCTCTTCAGTTGGTGTGGGCATCACAGGAACATTTTCCTGAGCTGCACCACTTTCCTGTTCGAGAGGTAGTACTTCATCGAGTTCTACTTTCCTCCCACTTACTTCTTTCGAGAGAAACTCTTTTTCCAGAAAGCATCTGTTCTTGGCAACAAAGATCTTACCCTCGGATCTTAAGTAGAAGGTATACCCAACAGTTTCCTTAGGGTTTCATATGAAGTAGCATTTTTCCGACTTGGGTTCGAGCTTTTCAGGTTGAAGTTTCTTGACATAAGCATCGCATCCCCAAACTTTTAGAAACGACAGCTTAGGTTTCTTCCCAAACCATAATTCATACGGTGTCGTCTCAACGGATTTAGACGGTGCCCTATTTAAAGTGAATGTAGCTGTCTCTAGAGCGTATCCCCAAAATGATAGCGGTAAATCGGTAAGAGACATCATAGACCGCACCATATCCAATAGAGTGCGATTACGACGTTCGGACACACCGTTTCACTGAGGTGTTCCAGGCGGCGTGAGTTGTGAAACGATTCCACATTTCCTTAAGTGTGTGCCAAATTCGTGACTTAAATATTCTCCTCCACGATCTGATCATAGGAACTTTATCTTTCGGTCACGTTGATTCTCCACCTCATTCTGAAATTCCTTGAACTTTTCAAAGGTCTCAGACTTGTGTTTCATTAAGTAGACATACCCATATCTACTTAAGTCATCAGTGAGAGTGAGAATCATAACGATATCCTCCGCGAGCCTCAACGCTCATTGGACCGCACACATCGGTATGTATGATTTCCAACAAGTTGGTTGCTCGCTCCATTGTTCCGGAGAACGGAGTCTTGGTCATTTTGCCCATGAGGCATGGTTCGCATGTGTCAAACGATTCATAATCAAGAGACTCCAAAAGTCCATCAGCATGGAGCTTCTTCATGCGCTTGACACCAATGTGACCAAGGCGGCAGTGCCACAAGTATGTGGGACTATCGTTATCAACTTTACATCTTTTGGCATCCACACTATGAACATGTGTAATATTACGCTCGAGATTCATTAAGAATAAACCATTGACCATCGGAGCATGACCATAAAACATATCTGTAACGCCCTCGATGCGGCTATAGCTCCCACGTGTCGAGGCACGACTTAGAGGCATAACCGCATTGAAAGCAATGTCGCAAGTCAGGCAGTCATTACAACATCCCATGTAATATATAATAAAAAGGGGAGATAACATAGTTGGCTTACACTCGCCACGTCACATCAGAGCACATAAATAACATCCATCAAACAAGCACTCATGGCCCGACTACGGCGCCAAAATAGAAAAGAACCCAACATGCGACAAGGTCCTGAATCGACAACCCCAACTAGGCACCACTACTGATCATCCGAAAAAGACACATAGCAACGCTGAGAGTCCTCATCGAACTCCCACTTGAGCTCGTAATCGTCAACTGGAGCAGAAACACCTGGACCTGCATCTGGAGTTGTAATATCTGTGAGCCACAGGGACTCAGCAATCTCACACCCACGCGATCAAAACTATTTAAGCTCATGGGAATGGATAAGGCGAATATAGGTGGAGCTGCAGCAGGCGACTAGCATATATGGTGGCTAACTTATACGCAAAAGAGAGCGAGAAGAGAAGGCGAAGCACGATCGATAAAAGTATGATCAAGAAGTGATCCTGGACTACCTACGTCAAGCATAACTCCAACAACCGTGTTCACTTCCCGGGCCCCGCCGGAAAGAGACCATCACGGTTACACACGCGGTTGACGTATTTTAAACAAGGTCAACTTCGGGTTTTCTACAACCGGACGTTAACAAATTCCCATCTGCCCATAACCGTGGGCACGGCTTTCGAAAGTTCAATCCCTGCAGGGGAGTCCCAACTTAGCCCATGACAAGCTCTCACGGTCAACGAAGGAATAGACCTCCACCCGAGACATTCCGATCAGACTCGGTATCCCGGTACAACAAGACATTTCGACAGGGTAAAACTAAACCAGCAACACCGCCCGAATGTGCCGACAAATCCCGATAGGAGCTGCACATATCTCTTTCTCAGGGCACACTCAGATTGTCCTAGGTACGGGTAGGCCAGCCCAGAGTTGCCCCTGGTAGCCACCGGTAGCTGACAGGTGGACCAACACTCAGAGGAGCACTGGCCCGGGGGGGGGTAAAATAATGATGACCCTTGAGTCTGCAGAACCCAAGGGAAAGAAAAGGCTAGGTGGCAAATGGTAAAACCAATGTTGGGCATTGCTGGAAGAGCTTTACTTAAGACGAACTGTCAAGGGGTTCCCATAATAGCCCAACCGTGTAAGGAACGCAAAATCCGGGAACATAACACCGATATGACGGAAACTAGGGAGGCAAGAGTGGAACAAAACACCAGGCATAAGGCCGAGCCTTCCACCCTTCACCAAGTATATAGATGCGTTAATTAAGTAAGATATATTGTGATATCCCAACAAGTAAATAAAAGTTCCAACAAGGAACGGCTCCAATCTTCACCTGCGACTAATAACGCTATAAGAAGGGCTGAGCAAAGCGGTAACATAGCCAATCAACGGTTTGCTAGGACAATGGTGGGTTAGGGGATCAACATGGCAATTGGGAGGCTGACAAGCAAAAAGGTAGGCATCGTAGCAGTGGCAAAGCAAAAGAGCGAGCAAACTAGCATAGCAAAGATAGTAGTGATTTCGAGGGTATGATCATCTTGCCTGCACAGTTGTCCGAGTTGACTGGATCCTCACAAGCAAACTCAACGGGCTCCTCGGTAGCGAACTCGTCTCCCGGCTCTACCCAACATGACAAACAAGCAACAAGTACCCAATCAATCACGGGCAAGACCAAGCAATATGATGAAATGACGATATGCTATGCGGGATGCGATGCGGGATGCAAAATGCAAGATATGACAGGAAATGCATGAACCTGGCATCAACTTGGAAAACCAAGTGTGCCACTGGATAGAGGGGATGAAATCGCTTGAAAACGATATAAAGATCAAAGGAATCGGAGCTACGGTTTAGAAATGGCAAGCGTTTTAAGATATGACACCGGTCTGCGATTTGCAGCAAGTAGGCATCTAAATGCAACGAAATGAACATGCTACAGCCACCAAACATGAAAACAAAATACATGGCAGTGATGTACACAAGATGTTTAACAAAACACTAGCACTGAGCCATAGGCAAATTCATCCATTAAGAGGTTCAAACAAGCATGGCTAAAACGCAAATGCAAAACAGATTTCAGGCTTAGTGAAATTAACACTAGTCTGAAATTTCAGATCATGATGCTCTCTTCGGAGCAGCAAAACAACATGATATAAAACCTGAACATGACAAGTAAGAACATGGCATGGAGCTATTCAACAAGCTTAATAAAACACCCAAAGTGACCTGGGGCCAAAAGGGTTCACAAAATACCCTACCGAGCTCACGAACATCGCTCGAACACAATCAGTTTTCAGACAGTGAAAACTGAGACATGCTGAAATTTAACTCATGAAGGCATGTAAACGAGCTCGATGCACTCACTACGGTGCAATTCATGGCAAGGAAATCATATAACCAGCAAGAAGGCACAAAGTGCTAGCTACACAAGGCAAGAACGAAGGCATAGCATGCAAGGAACACTAACGGTAGCATCGGCGAAATCGCAAACAAGTTGACGATCTGCCCAGATTAACAACGAAGCAAAAGTTGAGCTCGATTGAGTCAAGCTAGAGCACTCCACAAATGCCAACAAAGACATGGATGGAAAGAGCATGACATAAATATCAAAACTCCCTTACTGATCATCCTCAAAAGAGGCTCGGATCATTAGGAAACAAGCTGGACATGTAGCATCATGAACTAAAATATCCCAGACTTAGTGAAAATCACGAAGTCCCTGAAATCTGCAATCTCAGGTACCTCTCTTCGCAAGCTTGCACAAGACAACACACACATCCTAAAAATGCATGGGTGGCAGCTCTGGAAAGAAGACAAAATGCTTCACAATACATCCCAAAGGGGCACAGGCATATCATGCACGGATTAAACATAGCAAAAATGACAAAAGTGCATGATGAACTAACGGATCTGCAATTTAACTCACGAAGCCTCCTTCTAACAGCATTTTGGGTATCAAGATGACCTCAAATGCAAATGATGCAATGGAATTAAATGATGTACATGTCGAGACGAAGATTTTGATATATCATACGCCTAAAACGGATCTACGGTTGCGGAGATACGAGCAGTCAAACATCGCATAAAAAACTAGAGTTTCTCGACAAAAGTCAA
>NC_041391.1:643057998-643059980 GCF_002162155.2 Triticum dicoccoides | reverse complement strand
CCCAACCGTGTAAGGAACGCAAAATCCGGGAACATAACACCGATATGACGGAAACTAGGGAGGCAAGAGTGGAACAAAACACCAGGCATAAGGCCGAGCCTTCCACCCTTCACCAAGTATATAGATGCGTTAATTAAGTAAGATATATTGTGATATCCCAACAAGTAAATAAAAGTTCCAACAAGGAACGGCTCCAATCTTCACCTGCAACTAACAACACTATAAGAAGGGCTGAGCAAAGCGGTAACATAGCCAATCAACGGTTTGCTAGGACAATGGTGGGTTAGGGGATCAACATGGCAATTGGGAGGCTGACAAGCAAAAAGGTAGGCATCGTAGCAGTGGCAAAGCAAAAGAGCGAGCAAACTAGCATAGCAAAGATAGTAGTGATTTCGAGGGTATGATCATCTTGCCTGCACAGTTGTCCGAGTTGACTGGATCCTCACAAGCAAACTCAACGGGCTCCTCGGTAGCGAACTCGTCTCCCGGCTCTACCCAACATGACAAACAAGCAACAAGTACCCAATCAATCACGGGCAAGACCAAACAATATGATGAAATGACGATATGCTATGCGGGATGCGATGCGGGATGCAAAATGCAAGATATGACAGGAAATGCATGAACCTGGCATCAACTTGGAAAACCAAGTGTGCCACTGGATAGAGGGGATGAAATCGCTTGAAAACGATATAAAGATCAAAGGAATCGGAGCTACGGTTTAGAAATGGCAAGCGTTTTAAGATATGACACCGGTCTGCGATTTGCAGCAAGTAGGCATCTAAATGCAACGAAATGAACATGCTACAGCCACCAAACATGAAAACAAAATACATGGCAGTAATGTACACAAGATGGTTGACAAAACACTAGCACTGAGCCATAGGCAAATTCATCCATTAAGAGGTTCAAACAAGCATGGCTAAAACGCAAATGCAAAACAGATTTCAGGCTTAGTGAAATTAACACTAGTCTGAAATTTCAGATCACGATGCTCTCTTCGGAGCAGCAAAACAACATGATATAAAACCTGAACATGACAAGTAAGAACATGGCATGGAGCTATTCAACAAGCTTAATAAAACACCCAAAGTGACCTGGGGCCAAAAGGGTTCACAAAATACCCTACCGAGCTCACGAACATCGCTCGAACACAATCAGTTTTCAGACTTAGTGAAAACTGAGACATGCTGAAATTTAACTCATGAAGGCATGTAAACGAGCTCGATGCACTCACTACGGTGCAATTCATGGCAAGGAAATCATATAACCAGCAAGAAGGCACAAAGTGCTAGCTACACAAGGCAAGAACGAAGGCATAGCATGCAAGGAACACTAACGGTAGCATCGGCGAAATCGCAAACAAGTTGACGATCTGCCCAGATTAACAACGAAGCAAAAGTTGAGCTCGATTGAGTCAACCTAGAGCACTCCACAAATGCCAACAAAGACATGGATGGAAAGAGCATGACATAAATATCAAAACTCCCTTACTGATCATCCTCAAAAGAGGCTCGGATCATTAGGAAACAAGCTGGACATGTAGCATCATGAACTAAAATATCCCAGACTTAGTGAAAATCACTAAGTCCCTGAAATCTGCAATCTCAGGTACCTCTCTTCGCAAGCTTGCACAAGACAACACACACATCCTAAAAATGCATGGGTGGCACCTCTGTAAAGAAGACAAAATGCTTCACAATACATCCCAAAGGGGCACAGGCATATCATGCACGGATTAAACATAGCAAAAATGACAAAAGTGCATGATGAACTAACGGATCTGCAATTTAACTCACGAAGCCTCCTTCTAACAGCATTTTGGGTATCAAGATGACCTCAAATGCAAATGATGCAATGGAATGAAATGATGTACATGTCGAGGCGAAGATTTTGATATATCATACGCCTAAAACGGATCTACGGTTGCGGAGATACGAGCAGTCAAACATCGCATAAAAAACTAGGGTTTCTGGACAAAA
>NC_041391.1:643024652-643056958 GCF_002162155.2 Triticum dicoccoides | reverse complement strand
GGACGTTGTCCAGCCGGGGGCGGACACGTCCGTCGGCGCGGATCTGGCGGGGATGTTTTTTTTTTTAGGGTTTCGGGGAGAGGGAGAGATCCGAAAACGGAGGGGTGTATATATAGGCATAGAGGGAGCTAGGAGAGTCCAAATGAGGTGCGGTTTTCGCCCACACGATCATGATCGAACGCTCTAGGACATGGAGCAGAGTTTGGTGGGTTTTGGGCTGCAACACAAACGAGGCCTTTTCGGTCCCTCGGTTAACCGTTGGAGTATCAAACGAAGTCCAAATGACCCGAAACTTGACAGGCGGTCTACCGGTAGTAAACCAAGGCCGCTTGGCAAGACTCGGTCCAATCCGGAAATGTTTAAACCCCACACAAGAAAGAAAGGTAGAAATGACCACCGGAGGAGAACGAAGCGCCGGAATGCAAAACGGACAACGGGGAAAATGATCGAATGCATGAGATGAACATGTATGCAAATGCAATGCCCGTGATGACATGGTATGAGATGCATGAAAACGAAAACAACACACGGAGACAAGGACCCGAACCCGAGAAATAAATATAACTTGACACCGGAAACGGCAAGAGTTGGAGTACAAATGGGGAAAGTTACATCTGGGGCGTTACAATATCTCTCATATAAATCGAACAACCATTATTCTCAGACTTAAATGAGTAGCCATCTCGTATTAAACGAGATCCAGATACAATGTTCATGCTCAAACTTGGCACTAAATAACAATTATTAAGGTTCAAAACTAATCCCGTAGGTAAATGTAGAGGTAGCGTGCCGACGGCGATCACATCGACTCTGGAACCATTCCCGACGCGCATCGTCACCTCGTCCTTCGCCAGTCTCCGTTTATTCCGCAGCTCCTGCTGTGAGTTACAAATATGAGCAACGGCACCGGTATCAAATACCCAGGAGTTACTACGAGTACTGGTAAGGTATACATCAATTACATGTATATCAAATATACCTTTGGTGTTGCCGGCCTTCTTATCCGCTAAGTATTTGGGGCAGTTCCGCTTCCAGTGACCCTTCCCCTTGCAATAAAAACACTCAGTCTCAGGCTTGGGTCCATTCTTTGACTTCTTCCCGGCAACTGGCTTACCGGGCGCGGCAACATCCTTGCCGTCCTTCTTGAAGTTCTTCTTGCCCTTGCCCTTCTTGAACTTAGTGGTCTTATTGACCATCAACACTTGATGTTCTTTCTTGATTTCAGCCTCTGCTGACTTCAGCATAGAAAACACTTCAGGAATGGTCTTTTCCATCCCCTGCATGTTGTAGTTCATCACAAAGCTCTTGTAGCTTGGTGGGAGCGACTGGAGGATTCTGTCAATGACCGCCTCATCAGGGAGGTTAATATTCAGCTGGGTCATACGGTTGTGCAACCCAGACATCTTGAGTATGTGCTCACTGACAGAACTATTTTCCTCCATCTTACAACTGTAGAACTTGTCGGAGACGTCATATCTCTCGACCCGGGCGTGAGCTTGAAAAACTAGTCTCAGCTCCTCGGACATCTCATATGCTCCGTGATGCTCAAAACGCTTTTGGAGCCCCGGTTCTAAGCTGTAAAGCATGCCGCACTGAACGAGGGAGTAATCATCAGCACGAGTTTGCCAAGCATTCATAATGTCTTGGTTCTCTGGGACGGGAGCGTCACCTAGCGGTCCTTCTAGGACATATTGTTTCCTGGCAGCTATGAGGATGATCCTCAGGTTCCGGACCCAGTCCGTATAGTTGCTGCCATCATCTTTCAGCTTGGTTTTCTCTAGGAACGCGTTGAAGTTCATGTTGACATGAGCGTTGGCCATTTGATCTACAAGACATATTTGCAAAGGTTTTTAGACTAAGTTCATGATAATTAAGTTCTAATCAAATTATGAACTCCCACTCAGATTAGACATCCCTCTAGTCATCTAAGTGTTACACGGTCCGAGTCGACTAGCCCGTGTCCGATCATCACGTGAGACGGACTAGTCATCGTCGGTGAACATCTTCATGTTGATCGTATCTTCCATACGACTCGTGTTCGACCTTTCGGTCTTCGTGTTCCGAGGCCATGTCTGTACATGCTAGGCTCGTCAAGTTAACCCTAAGTGTTTTCGCTGTGTAAAACTGTCTTACACCCGTTGTATGTGAATGTAAGAATCCATCACACCCGATCATCACGTGGTGCTTAGAAGCGACGAACTGTAGCAACGGTGGACAGTTAGGGGAGAACACTTCTTGAAATTGTTGTAAGGGATCATCTTATTTACTACCATCGTCCTAAGTAAACAAGATGCATAAACATAATAAACATCACATGCAATTATATATTAGTGACATGATATGGCCAATATCATATAGCTCCATTGATCTCCATCTTCGGGGCTCCATGATCATCTTGTCACCAGCATGACACCATGATCTCCATCATCATGATCTCCATCATCGTGTCTTCATGAAGTTGTCACGCCAACGACTACTTCTACTTCTATGGCTAACGCGTTTAGCAATAAAGTAAAGGAAGTTACATGGCGTTCTTAATGACACGTAGGTCATACAAAAAATAAAGACAACTCCTATGGCTCCTGCCGGTTGTCATACTCATCGACATGCAAGTCGTGAATCCTATTACAAGAACATGATCTCATACATCACAATTCATCATTCATCACAACTTCTGGCCATATCACATCACATGATCAATCGCTGCAAAAACAAGTTAGACGTCCTCTAATTGTTGTTGCATCTTTTACGTGGCTGCAATTGGGTTCTAGCAAGAACGTTTTCTTACCTACGAATAACCACAACGTGATTTTGTCAACTTCTATTTACCCTTCATAAGGACCCTTTTCATCGAATCCGCTCCAACTAAAGTGGGAGAGACAGACACCCGCCAGCCACCTTATGCAACTAGTGCATGTTAGTCGGTGGAACCGGTCTCACGTAAGCGTACGTGTAAGGTTGGTCCGGGCCGCTTCATCCCACAATACCGCTGAAGCAAGATAAGACTAGTAGCGGCAAGCAAGTTGACAAGATCTACGCCCACAACAAAATTGTGTTCTACTCGTGCAAAGAGAACTACGCATAGACCTAGCTCATGATGCCACTGTTGGGGAACGTTGCAGAAAATTAAAATTTTTCCTACGGTTTCACCAAGATCCATCTATGAGTTCATCTAAGCAACGAGTCAAGGGAGTGAGTTTGCATCTACATACCACTTGTAGATCACGTGCGGAAGCTTGCAAGGGGATGGTGATGATGGAGTCGTACTCGACGTGATTCAGATCACCGATGTCCAAGTGCTGAACGGACAGCACCTCCATGTTCAACACACGTACGGGACGGGAGACGTCTCCTCCTTCTTGATCCAGCAAGGGGGAAGGAGAGGTTGATGATGATCCAGCAGCACGACGGCGTGGTGGTGGATGCAGCAGAACTCCAGCAGGGCTTCGCTAAGCGTCTACGGGAGGAGGACGAGGTGTAGCAGGGGGAGGGAGGCGCCAAGGCAATGGGTGTGGCTGCCCTCCCCCCTACCCTCCTTTATATAGGACCCCAGGGGGGCGCCGGCCCTGGGAGATTGGATCTCCCAAGGGGGCGGCGGCCAAGGGGGGAGGAGTGCCCCCCAAGGCATGTGGTGCACCCCCCCTACCCTAGGGTTTCAACCCTAGGCGCAGGGGGTGGGCCTAGGGGGGCGCACCAGCCCACTATGGGCTGGCTCCCCTCCCACGTCAGCCCATGGGGCCCTCCGGGATGGGTGGCCCCACCCGGTGGACCCCCGGGGACCCTTCCGGTGGTCCCGGTACATTACCGGGTGACCCCGAAACTTTCCCGATGGCCGAAATACCACTTCCTATATATGAGATCACCGAACCTTAAGTGTGTAGACCCTACGGGTTCGGGAGACACGCAGACATGACCGAGACGACTCTCGGGCAATAACCAACAGCGGGGTCTGGATACCCATGTTGGATCCCACATGCTCCTCGATGATTTCATCGGTTGAACCACGATGTCGAGTATTCGATCAAACCCTGTATACAATTCCCTTTGTCAATCGGTACGTTACTTGCCCGAGACTCGATCGTCGGTATCCCAATACCTTGTTCAGTCTCGTTACCGGCAAGTCACTTTACTCGTACCGTAATGCATGATCCCGTAGCCAACACCTTGGTCACCTTGAGCTTATTATGATGATGCATTACCGAGTGGGCCCAGAGATACCTCTCCGTCATACGGAGTGACAAATCCCAGTCTCGATCCGTGTCAACCCAATAGACACTTTCGGAGATACCCGTAGTGCACCTTTATAGTCACCCAGTTACGTTGTGACGTTTGATACACCCAAAGCACTCCTATGGTATCCAGGAGTTACACGATCTCATGGTCGAAGGAAGAGATACTTGACATTGGCAAAGCTCTAGCAAACGAACTACACGATCTTTGTGCTATGCTTAGGATTGGGTCTTGTCCATCACATCATTCTCCTAATGATGTGATCCCGTTATCAACGACATCCAATGTCCATAGCCAGGAAACCATGACTATCTGTTGATCACAACGAGCTAGTCAACTAGAGGCTCACTAGGGATGTATTGTGGTCTATGTATTCACACATGTATTACGATTTCCGGATAATACAGTTATAGCATGAATAAAAGACAATTATCATGAACAATGAAATATAATAATACTTTTATTATTGCCTCTAGGGCATATTTCCAATAGATGGTACATACCATCTATGGATAGACCAGGGGTCATGTGTTCAAAACCCATGATGAAATGCTTATTTTTTGCGTGGGCTGCCAGTGTAGTTGGGCTGGCTTATAGCGCGCGGCAGGCCTCGTAGCTGGGCCAGCTTACGGCGCACGGTTCAGCCGTGTTTTATTTAACATGCTGAGGCCGAGCCAAGCTATGGGTGAACAGACCAGAAGCCAAAAACAATCGATCGTGACGTACGAAGGCACTTCTTGACTTATGAGAAAAGGAAAGACGGACGGTCGAAGATACGAAAAAACGGGATGAGATACGAAAAAACGGGACAAAACAAAACGGGACCAAACCAAGAATACCTAATTGTTGGGGAACGTAGCAGAAATTCAAAATTTTCCTACGTGTCACCAAGATCTATCTATGGAGAAACCAGCAACGAGGGGAAGGAGAGTGCATCTACATACCCTTGTAGATCGCTAAGCGGAAGCGTTCAAGAGAACGGGGTTGAGGGAGTCGTACTCGTCGTGAACCAAATCACCGAAGATCCTAGTGCCGAACGGACGACACCTCCGCGTTCAACACACGTACAGCCCGGTGACGTCTCCCATGCCTTGATCCAGCAAGGTGAGAGGGAGAGGTTGAGGAAGACTCCATCCAACAGCAGCACAACGGCGTGGTGGTGATGGAGGAGCGTGGTAGTCCAGCAGGGCTTCTCCAAGCACCGCGAGATATGAGGAGAAAGAGAGGTAGGGCTGCGCCAACAGGAGAAGAAACTCATGTCTTGGGCTGCTCCTATGCCTCCACTATATATAGGGGGAGAGGGGGCTGTGCCCCCACCTAGGTTTCCACCCCTAGGGGGCGGCGGCCAGCCCTAGATCCCATCTAGGGGGGCGGACAAGGGGTGGAGAGGGGGAAACTTTCCCCCCAAGCAAGGTGGGGCGCCCCCTCCCCAAACCCTAGGCGCCTTGGGCCCTTGTGGGGGGGGTGAGGGAGTCCTGGACTAGGGGGTGTCCGGATAGCCGGACTACCATCGTCGGCCGGACTATCATCGGTCGGACTATCATCGTCAGCCGGACTCCAAGACTATGAAGATACAAGATTGAAGACTTCGTCCCGTGTTCGGATGGGACTTTCCTTGGCGTGGAAGGCAAGCTTGGCGATACGGATATGTAGATCTCCTAACATTGTAACCGACTCTATGTAACCCTAGCCCTCTCCGGTGTCTATATAAACCGGATGGCTTTAGTCCGTAGGACACAACAACAACCATTACAACAATCATACCATTGGCTAGCTTCTAGGGTTTAGCCTCCTTGATCTCGCGGTAGATCTACTCTTGTAATACCCACATTATCAATATCAATCAAGCAGGACGTAGGGTTTAACCTCCATCAAGAGGGCCCGAACCTGGGTAAAACATCGTGTCCCTTGTCTCCTGTTACCATCGTGTCCCTACCCAAGATCCGCCGGTTTTGACACCGACATTGGTGCTTTCATTGAGAGTTCCTCTGTGTCGTCACCAATAGGCTTGATGGCCTCTTCAATCAATAACGACGCAGTCCTGGGCGAGACTTTTCTCCCCGGACAGATCTTCGTATTCGGCGGCTTCGCACTGCGGGCCAATTCGCTTGGCCATCTGGAGCAGATCGAAAGCTACGCCCCTGGCCGTCAGGTCAGGTTTGGAAGCCTAAACTTCCCGGCCGATATCCGCGGAGACTTAATCTTCGATGGATCGGAGCCGCAGCCGAGCGTGCCGCACTGTCACGATGGGCACGACCTAACTCTGCCGCCGGACAGTACCTTGGAGGCCGCACACGAATCTGCTCCGACCCATAGTCCGGAGCCGATCGCTCAGATCGAGGACGGGTGGCTGGACACCGCCTCGGGAGCTGCAACTTCCACGGCGATGGAGCCGAACACTGACCTCGTCCTTTATAAAGCTCGTGACTCCGAGGTGCCGGACTCCCTGCCGGACTCCGAACCTCCCGCGCCCCTGCCAATCGAATCTGATTGGGCGCCGACCATGGAGTTCACCGCTGCGGACATCTTTTAGTACTCACCCTTTGGCGACATCTTAAAATCGCTAAAGCATCTCTCGCTATCCGGAGAGCCCTGGCCGGACTACGGCCAGGATGGTTGGGATGCGCATGACGAAGAAATTCAAAGCCCACCCACCACCCACTTTGTAGCCACTGTCGACGATCTAACCGACGTACTAGACTACGACTCCGAAGACATTGACGGTATGGACGATGATGCCGGAGACGATCAAGAACCAACGCCTACAGGGCACTGGAAGACCACCTCGTCATACGACATATACATGGTGGACACCCCAAAAGATGGGGATGGCGAAGAAGCAGCGAAGGCAGATTCCTTAAAGAAACAGCCCAAGCGCCAACGTCAGCGGCGCCGCTCTAAATCCCGCCACAGCAAGAATGGATATTCCGGCACAGGAGATAACAACACCCCAGAAAGTGCCGAAGACAACCCCCTCCAGCAAGATTCAATGCAGGAGGATGCAGAAGCAAGCCCTCACGAGAGAGCGGCAGACGAAGAGGTCGAGGATGATAATTACATACCTCCCTCCGGAGACGAGGCAAGCCTCGACGACGGCGAATTCGTCGTTCCTGAGGATCCCGTCGATCAAGAGTGTTTCAGACGCAGGCTAATGGCCACAACAAATAGTCTAAAGAAAAAGTAGCAACAGCTTCAAGCTGATCAAGACCTGCTGGCCGACAGATGGACCGAGGTCCTCGCGGCCGAAGAGTATGAACTCGAACGCCCCTCCAAAAGCTACCCAAAACGCAAGTTGCTCCCCCGAGTAGAGGAGGAAGCATACAAACCTTCATCACCAGCGCACAATACGGCAGACCGACCACCTCGTGGCCGCGACAGAGAGGCATGTAAGCCCTCCACCAAGACCGTACCCCGGCACCGCTCAAAAAGTACTAAGCCACGGGGGAACGCGCCGGACTTGCGGGATATATTGGAGGACAAGGCAAGACAATCCAGATCTATCTATGGATCACGTGGGCGCCCCAAGACCCACGACGAATACCGTCGCACCGGATGCAACAACTCCGGCCGGGCCGAACACAGCAGACAACACTCTCTTGAGCTACGTCGTGATATTGCTCAATACAGAGGCGCCGCACACCCACTATGCTTCACCGACGAAGTAATGGATCGTCAAATCCCTGAAGGGTTTAAACCCGTTAACATCGAATCCTACGATGGCACAACAGACCCCGCGGTTTGGATCGAGGATTATCTCCTTCATATCCATATGGCCCGCGGCGACGATCTTCACGCCATCAAATATCTCCCGCTCAAGCTTAAAGGACCGGCTCGGCATTGGCTCAACAGCCTGCCCGCAGAGTCAATTGGGTGTTGGGAGGACCTAGAAGCCGCATTCCTCGACAACTTCCAGGGCACATATGTGCGACCACCAGACGCAGATGACCTAAGCCACATAATCCAGCAACCAGATGAATCGGCCAGACAATTCTGGACACGGTTCTTAACAAAGAAAAATCAAATCGTCGACTGTCCGGATGCAGAGGCCCTCGCTGCCTTCAAACATAACATCCGCGACGAGTGGCTGGCCCGGCACCTAGGACAAGAAAAGCCGAAATCCATGGCAGCCCTCACATCACTCATGACCCGCTTCTGTGCGGGAGAGGATAGCTGGCTAGCTCGTAGCAACAACCTCAGTAAAAATGCTGGCAGTCCGGATACCAAGGACCGCAATGGTAGGTCGCGTCGAAACAAAAACAAATGCCGCATTAACGGCGACAGCAATGGGGATACCGCAGTCAACGCCGGATTCCGAGGCTCCAAACCCAGTCAACGGAAGAATCCATTTAAAAGAACCACTCCGGGCCCGTCCAATTTGGACCGAATACTCGACCGCTCTTGCCAAATACATGGCACCCCCGAAAAGCCAGCTAACCACACCAACAGAGAGTGTTGGGTATTCAAGCAGGCAGGCAAATTAATTGCCGAAAACAATGACAAGGGGCTACACAGCGATGACGAGGAAGAGACCCGACCGCCGAACAATAGAGGACATAAGGGCTTCCCCCCACAAGTTCGGACGGTAAACATGATATACGCAACGCATATACCCAAGAGGGAGCGGAAGCGTGCACTAAGGGACATATATGCGATGGAGCCAGTCGCCCCAAAGTTCAACCCATGGTCCTCTTGCCCGATCACTTTCGATCGAAGAGACCACCCGACCAGTATCCGCCATGGCGGATTCGCCGCATTGGTTTTAGACCCAATCGTCGATGGATTTCACCTCACGAGAGTCCTGATGGACGGCGGCAGTAGCCTGAACCTGCTTTATCAGGATACAGTGCGCAAGATGGGCATAGACCCTTCGGGAATTAAACCTACAAAGACAACCTTCAAGGGCGTCATACCAGGTGTTGAGGCCAATTGTACAGGCTCAGTCACACTGGAAGTGGTCTTCGGATCCTCGGATAATTTCCGAAGCGAGGAGTTAATCTTCGACATAGTCCTGTTCCGCAGTGGCTATCACGCTCTGCTCGGACGAACCGCGTTCGCAAAGTTCAACGCGGTGCCGCATTATGCATACCTCAAGCTCAAGATGCCAGGCCCTCGTGGAGTCATCACGGTCAACGGAAATACGGGACGCTCCCTCCGAATGGAGGAACATACAGCGGCTCTCGCGGCAGAAGTATAGAGCAGCCTTCTAAGGCAATTTTCGAGTCCGGCCGTTAAACGACCAGACACGGCCAAACATGCCCGGAGCAACATCAACCAAGACCACCTGGCACGTTCCGAGCACGCGTAGCAATGCGGCCCCAACCCCAACCCTCGCACGATCGCAAGACAAACTCTCCGCGTACATCATTACGCTCTGGAGATACCATGGGCATAGGGGGAGGGGCACGACCACAACAGACCCAGAGTGCGGTTCGACCACACCAGGGGCTCCCAAGTGTGTCGCTCTTTTTATTTTTTATTTTTCTTCTTTTTTACACAGGACTCTGTCCGGCGGCGAACCTGCCGAACTCATGATACAACAGCAAGGGAGGGACAAAGGCTGCGACGAACACTCAGGTTGTCTCCATTACGAGCATTAAATTTGTTAAATATACAATTCCGCAGCCTACCCCTGGAGGGAGACACATTTCATTAGTCCAATCCCTTGCTTACCGCACTATTTGTATCATTCCGCACTCATAGCAGGATTTCTTGAATAAATAATGCAACATTTTTTGCCTATAATTGCATTACTTTATATATATGTTCATTTACGACATGTTGCATCCGTATATTTTGGTACGGCCGAATACACCAGGGGCTTATGTTCCCCGCATTATGGTGTGATAAGTCCGCACACTTTCACAAGTGCGGCACCCCGAACTTATAGCATTATATGAATCGGCTCCGAATCATGTCTTGGGTCAATAGTTGGGTTTGCCCGGCTCCCATGTTTGGCACCTTACGTTCCGTTCTGTCGGCTACGGTAGCACTGGGAGAACCATTGCGATTGCGCCCCGGTTGAGCCGGGTTAACGCCTCAGTGGAGAAAGCTAAAACTGACTGTCATGATAAGGCGAGAGACTGGTCGCTGTTCGAGAGGTCTTTTCGAGTCCCTAAAGACTTATGCCGCTTCGAGCGAAGAACCGGATAATGTCCGGCCAAGGCGTGGATAGCGCCCCGAACTCGGTCTTCCGAATACTAGGGGCTTCGCCGAAATTTAAAATTATAGAATTCTATGGCTAAGTGAGAGTGTTCAAGCATTATAAGTCCGGTTGCCTTGTTTGTTGTGTTGAGCGCCTCCCTAAATGGACCCAAAAATGGGAACAAGAGTGCTCAAGTTTATCCCGAACACCCCAGCACTCGTGGCATGGGGGCTGAAGCCAACGACTTGCCATCTCTCAGATTTAATAAACGGCCGCACAGAAGGTAATATTTTAAATTAATAAGCGTTGCTTAGCGCATATGAACAAAGTTTTCAGCGCACAGGATAACACGTTGCGAATTTACTCAATAATTACATCCCTGGGGCACTCATCCGCAATCTTGCGGGCACCCTTCAGGACAGTCTTATAGTACATCTCGGGCGTACGATACTCCTTGCCCATTGGTGGCGCGTCAGTGATAAGCTTCTCCGCATCCAGCTTGCCCCAATGCACCTTTGCGCGGGCAAGGGCCCGACGAGCACCTTCAATACAGGCGGAGCGCTTGATAACCTCCACCCAGGGGCACGCATCCACCAACTGCCGCACGAGGCCGAAGTAGCTCCCAGGCATGGCCTCTCCAGGCCACAGCCGGACTATGAGGCCCTTCATGGCCTGCTCGGCTACCTTGTGGAGCTCGACCAGCTGCTTCAGCTGGTCGCTAGGGGGCACCGGATGGCCGGCCTCAGCATACTGAGACCAGAAGACCTTCTCCGTTGAGCACCCCTCCTCGGCTCGGTAGAATGCGGCGGCATCAGACACGCTGCGAGGCAGGTCTGCAAACGCCCCTGGAGAGCTCCGAATTCGGGTAAGTAACACGTAATTTACATTCACATGCTTGCTTTGCATGAAAAATGCCTTACCCGCCGCTATCTTCTTCACCGACTCAATCTCCTAAAGGGACTTATGGGCCTCGGCCTTGGCGGCTTTGGCACTTTCAAGAGCCGAGGCAAGCTCGGACTCTCGAGTCTTTGAGTCATGCTCCAAACTCTCATGCTTTTCCATGAGATCCTGGAGCTCTTGCCGAACCTCCGCCACCCGCGCCTCCTGCTTTTCTCGCTCTACCCGTTCTGCGGCCGCATTGCGTTCGGCCACGGACACGGCCTCCTTCAGGGTTGTCACCTCGTTCGTGGCCCCTGTAGTACCCACGTTATCCTTGTTATTTTTATCGCAACCTAAATCCTTTTTTGTAAGGTAATAATTCAAAGTGGTGTTACTCACCTTCTTTGTCCTCGAGCTGCTTCTTGGCACGGCCGAGCTCTTGCTCGGACCGTTCGAGCTCCTGCTTCAAAGCTCCGACCTCCGCAGTCAGTGCTGCAGAGGTCAGCAGCGCAGCCTGCAAACCCATGTTGACATAATTTTTTAGCAACCCTGCGTATATCTTTTTTAGATCCTCAGTCCGGCTTTTCTTTCCGAACACCGAACCGAGCATCAGGGGCTACTGTCTATGCGGTATTACATTGCATATTTTAACTTCTTACCTCAAAGCCTGATAGAAGGCTACTGCAGGCTTCGGTCAGCCCGCTCTTGGCGAGTTGTACCTTCTGAATCACCGCACTCATAATAGTGCGGTGTTCTTCCTTGATGGAAGCGCCTTTGAGCGCCGCCAACAAGTTGTCCGGCGCCTCCGGTTGTACGGAGGCCGCCGGCGTCACGGTCTTGCCCTTATTGCGAAGGGGCCGCCGGCCGGACTCCGGAACCACTGCGGGTTCCAACATGGAGTCCGGCGCAAAGTCCGGGAGGCCGCCTTGTGGCGCCTCCGGAGCCTCCCCCTGATGGGTCCCTTCTTGGGATCCCACCTCGGCGTCCTCAGTGTCGCGAGGGGTGGAGGCGGTCGGGATGGAGTCTACATCCGACGGAGCCAACGACCCGCTCGATGAAGCGGGGAGATCATCATTGGCCGGACTACAGGCAGCGTGCGGCATTAGAATGACACTATGTGACACAAAAGAGAAATTGTAAATTATTCAGGAATCCGGATACTTACGATCTCGCCGGAGGCCTGGCCCTTGAGGGCCATTCTTCATCGCCAACGTTGATGTTGGTGGAGCTGTCCGGGGGAATAGTCCTTCCCCTCTTGGACCCTTCGGCCTCCCCTGTTGGGGAAGCCTTCCTCTTCCTCTCTCCCTCCTCCGGGAGAGAGTCCTCTTTCTCCTCCTCGTTTTCGGGGGAGGAGTCCGCCTCGTTGTCGCCGGACACCTGAAAACGGGAACTCTTTCGAGTACCCGTGGCCTCTTTCTTGGCCTTCTTCTCCGGCACCACGTGTGGTGCCGGAACCAGCAGCCCCGCTAGACGGGCGTCTACTGGGTTTTCTGGCATAGGAGCCGGACAGATGATCTGCTCCGCCTTCCTCATCCAGTCCTGTCAAAGGAAAAGGGGAAATTGAAACCCGCATAGAGTCAAACTATGAATACCAAGTGTCCCATAAAGGGGTAGAATCACTTACCTCGTCAGCTTGACGCTGCGAGCGAAATCCGCGATCTTCGGTGGCGGATGCGGGGGCTTCGGCGCCCTTGAAGAGCACTTTCCAGGCATCTTCGTACCTAGTGTCGAAGGGCCTGCTCAAGGTCTGGTGCTGTGCCGGATTAAACTCCCACAATGTAAATGCCCGTTCTTGGCACAGGAGAATCCGGCGGATGAGCATGACCTGGACCACGTTGACAAGCTTGAGCTTCTTGTTCACCAGCCTCTGGATACAGGCTTGGAGTCCGATCAGCTCCTCCGAATTACCCCAGGTCAGGCCGCTCTCCTTCCAAGAGGAGAGCCGCATGGGGATCCCAGATCTAAATTCGGGGGCCGCTACCCATCTAGGGTCACGCGGCTCGGTGATGTAGAACCACCCCGATTGCCATCCCTTGATGGTTTCCACGAAGGCACCCTCGAGCCAGACGATGTTGGGTATCTTACCCAACATGGCGCCTCCGCACTCCGCTTGAGTGCCCTTCACCACCTTCGGCTTGACATTGAAGGTCTTGAGCCACAAGCCGAAGTGAGGCTGGATGCAGAGGAAGGCCTCGCACACGACGATAAACGCCGAGATGTTGAGGATGAAGTTTGGCGCCAGATCATGGAAATCCAGGCCGTAATAGTACATGAGACCCCGGACAAAGGGATGCAATGGGCCCAGTCCGCGGAGGAAGTGGGGAAGGAATACGACCCTCTCATGGGGCCTAGGGGTGGGGATGAGCTGCCCCTCGTCGGGGAGCCGGTGCGCGATGTCGCCGGGTAGATATCCGGCGCTGCGCAGTCTTTCGATGTGCCCCTCCGTAAAGGAGGAGGTCATCCACTTGCCTCCCGCTCCAGACATGACCTGGAAAGGTTGAGACGAGATGTGCGGGCTTGGGCGCTGGAGCTCGAGTGCGCGGAGATGGATAAGCAAAGGAGGAAGAAGGCGTAGGTGAAAGGGTGGATCCTAATCCCCTTATATATGGGCGGACGAAAACTATGCATCCCCACCGGCCTGGTAAAACTCGCTTATCTCCCAAGCGCCACCATCAATGGCGCGGTTGGGTTACCCACGTCCGTATTGATGAGAATCCCGGAATAAGGGGGAACACGATCTCTGCTTCGACAAGACGTGCCAAGGAAACCGCTTCGCTTAATGCGCTGAGGTGGTAAAGTAAAAAACGATTCAAGTAAGGGCTTGGTAGTGGTGTGACGTCATGCCACAAAAAACGTCAGCAGATTGAACTTGTGTATATATTATTCTCTCTACGGTGGAATGTGGAATTTATTTTGCAGAGCCGGACACTATCCTGGTGTTCACAATCTTCTATGAATTATTTGGAGGAGGAACCCGCCTTGCAATGCCGAACAATATGCGCGCCGGACTCATCGTCATTGAAGCCTGGTTCAGGGGCTACTGAGGGAGTCCTGGACTAGGGGGTGTCCGGATAGCCGGACTACCATCATCGGCCGGACTATCATCGTCAGCCGGACTCCAAGACTATGAAGATACAAGATTGAAGACTTCGTCCCGTGTCCGGATGGGACTTTCCTTGGCGTGGAAGGCAAGCTTGGCGATACGGATATGTAGATCTCCTACCATTGTAACCGACTCTATGTAACCGTAGCCCTCTCCGGTGTCTATATAAACCGGATGGCTTTAGTCTGTAGGACACAACAACAACCATTACAACAATCATACCATAGGCTAGCTTCTAGGGTTTGGCCTCCTTGATCTCGTGGTAGATCTACTCTTGTAATACCCACATTATCAATATCAATCAAGCAGGACGTAGGGTTTTACCTCCATCAAGAGGGCCCGAACCTGGGTAAAACATCGTGTCCCTTGTCTCCTGTTACCATCCGCCTAGACGCACAGTTCGGGACCCCCTACCCGAGATCCGCCGGTTTTGACACCGACAGGGCACTTGGCCCATGCAGCCCTCAGAGGGTGGTGGCCCCACTTGGTGGACCCCCGGGACCCTCCCGGTGGTCCCGGTACGTTACCTATAAAACCCGAAACTTTTCCGGTGACCAAAACAGGACTTCCCATATATAAATCTTTACCTCCAGACCATTCCGGAACTCCTCATGACGTCCAAGATCTCATCCAGGACTCCGAACAACATTCTGTAACCACATACGAACTTCCTTTATAACCCTAGCATCATCGAACCTTAAGTGTGTAGACCCTACGGGTTCGGGAACCATGCACACATGACCGAGACGTTCTCTGGTCAGTAACCAACAGCGGGATCTGGATACCCATGTTGGCTCCCACATGTTCCACGATGATCTCATCGGATGAACCACGATGTCAAGGACTCAATCGATCCCGTATACAATTCCCTTTGTCTAACGGTATTGTACTTGCCTGAGATTTGATCGTCGGTATACCGATACCTTGTTCAATCTCGTTACCAGCAAGTCTCTTTACTCGTTCCGTAACACATCATCCCGTGATCAACCCCTTGGTAACATTGTGCACATTATGATGATGTCCTACCGAGTGGGCCCAGAGATACCTCTCCGTTTACACGGAGTGACAAATCCCAGTCTCGATTCGTGCCAACCCAACAAACACTTTCGGAGATACCTGTAGTGCACCTTTATAGCCACCCAGTTACGTTGTGACATTTGGTACACCCAAAGCATTCCTACGGTATCCGGGAGTTGCACAATCTCATGGTCTAAGGAAAAGATACTTGACATTAGAAAAGCTTTAGCATACGAACTACGATCTTTGTGCTAGGCTTAGGATTGGGTCTTGTCTATCACATCATTCTCCTAATGATGTGATCCCGTTATCAATGACATCCAATGTCCATGGTCAGGAAACCGTAACCATCTATTGATCAACGAGCTAGTCAATTAGAGGCTTACTAGGGACATGGTGTTGTCTATGTATCCACACGTGTATCTGAGTTTCCTATCAATACAATTATAGCATGGATAATAAACGATTATCATGAACAAGGAAATATAATAATAACTAATTTATTATTGCCTCTAGGGCATATTTCCAACAGTCTCCCACTTGCACTAGAGTCAATAATCTAGTTCACATCGCCATGTGATTAACACTCACAGGTCACATCGCCATGTGACCAACATCCAAAGAGTTTACTAGTGTCATTAAACTAGTTCACACCATCATGTGATTAAGACTCAATGAGTTCTCGGGTTTGATCATGTTTTGCTTGAGAGAGGTTTTAGTCAACGGGTCTGCAACATTCAGATCCGTATGTACTTTGCAAATCTCTAGGTCATATTGTAAATGCTGCTACCACTCTCCACTTGGAGCTATTCCAAATGGTTGCTCCACTATACGTATCCGGTTTGCTACTCAGAGTCATTCGGATAGGTGTTAAAGCTTGCATCAACGTAACCCTTTACGCCGAACTCTTTATCACCTCCATAATCGAGAAACATGTCCTTATTACTCCAAGGACTATTTTGACCGCTATCTGGTATCTACTCCTTGATCACCTTTGTACTCTCTTGCCAGATATGTAGCAAGGCGCACATCAGGTGCGGTACACAGCATAGCCTATTGTAGAGCCTACGTTTAAAGCATAGGGGACGACCTTCGTCCTTTCTCTCTCTTCTGCCGTGGTCGAGCTTTAAGTCTTAACTTCGTACCTTACATCTCAGGCAAGAACTCCTTCTTTGACTGATCCATCTTGAACACCTTCAAGATCATGTCAAGGTAGATGCTCATTTGAAAGTACCATTAAGCGGTTTTTGATCTATCCTCATAGATCTTGATGCTCAATGTTCAAGTAGCTTAATCCAGGTTTTCACTTGAAAAACACTTTTCAAATAACCCTATATGTTTTACAGAAAATTCTACATCATTTCTGATCATCAATATGTCAACAACATATACTCATCAGAAATTCTATAGTGCTCCCACTCACTTCTTTGGAAATACAAGTTTCTCATAAACTTTGTATAAACCTAAAATCTTTGATCATCTTATCAAAGTGTATATTCCAACTCCAAGATGCTTACTCCAGTCCATGGAAGGATCACTGGAGCTACCATACCTTTTAGCATCCTTAGGATCGACAAAACCTTTCTGATTGTATCACATACAACCTTTCCTTACGAAAACTGGTAAGGAAACTCGTTTTGACATCCATCTGCCAGATTTCTTAAATGCAGCTAATGCTAACATGATTCTGACGGACTTAAGCATCGCTACGGATGAGAAAACCTCATCGTAGTCAACTCCTTGAACTTGTGAAAAAACTCTTCGCCACAAGTCGAGCTTCATAGACGGTGACATTACCGTCCACGTCCGTCTTCTTCTTAAAGATCCATTTATCTCAATGGCTTGCCGATCATCGGGCAAGTCCACCAAAGTCCATGCTTTGTTATGATACATGGATCCTATCTTGGATTTCATGGCTTCTAACCATTTGTCGGAATATGGGCCCACCATCGCTTCTCCATAGCTCGTAGGTTCATTGTTGTCTAGCAACATGACCTTCAAGACAGGATTACTGTACCACTCTGAAGTAGTACGCATCCTTGTCAACCTATGAGGTTCGGTAGTGACTTGATCCGAAGCATCATGATCACTATCATAAGCTTCCGCTTCAATTGGTGTAGGTGCCACATGAACAACTTCCTGTGCCCTGCTACACACTTGTTGAAGTGATGGTTCAATAACCTCATCAAGTCTCCACCATCCTCCCACTCAATTCTTTCGAGAGAAACTTTTCCTCGAGAAAGGACCCGTTTCTAGAAACAATCACTTTTGCTTCCGGATCTGAATTAGGAGGTATACCCAACTATTTTGGGTGTCCTATGAAGATGCATTTTATCCGCTTTGGGTAGCTTATCAACCTGAAACTTTTTCACATAAGCATCGCAGCCCCAAACCTTTAAGAAACGACAACTTAGGTTTCTCCAAACGGTGTCGTCTCAACGGAATTACGTGGTACCCTATTAAAGTGAGTGCGTTGTCTCTAATACCTAACCCATGAACGATAGTGGTAATTCGATAAGAGACATCATGGTACGCACCATATCCAATAGGGTGCAACTATGATGCTCGGACACACCATCACACTATGGTGTTCCAGGCGGTATTAATTGTGAAACAATTTCCACAATGTCTTAATTGCGTGCCAAAGCTCGTAACTCAGATCCTCATCTCTATGATCATATCATAGACATTTTATCCTCTTGTCACGATGATATTCAACTTCACTCTGAAATTACTTGAACCATTCAATAATTCAGACTTGTGTTTCATCAAGTAAATATACTCAACATCTACTCGAATCATCTGTGAAGAAAGAACATAACGATATTCACTGCATGCCTCAGCACTCATTGGACTGCACACATCAAAATGTGTTACTTCCAACAAGTTGCTATCTTGTTCCATTTTATTGAAAAACGAGGCTTTTTAGTCATCTTGCCCATGTGGTATGATTTGCATATCTCAAGTGATTCAAAATCAAGTGAGTCCAAACGATCCATCTGCATGGAGTTTCTTCATGCGTATACACCAATAGACATGGTTCGCATGTTTCAAACTTTTCAAAAACGAGTGAGTCCAAAGATCCATCAACATGGAGCTTCTTCATGCGTTTTATACCAATATGACTTACATGGCAGTGCCACAAGTAAGTGGTACTATCATTACTATCTTATATCTTTTGGCATGAAAATGTGTATCACTATGATCGAGATTCAATAAACAATTCCTTTAGGTGCAAGACCATTGAAGGTATTATTCAAATAAATAGAGTAACCATTATTCTCCTTAAATGAATAACCGTATTGCGATAGACATAATCCAATCATGTCTATGCTCAACGCAAACACCAAATGACAATTATTCAGGTTTAATACTAATCTTGATGGTAGAGGGAGCGTGCGATGTTTGATCACATCAAACTTGGAAACACTTCCAACATATACCGTCAGCTCACCTTTAGCTAGTCTCCGTTTATTCCGTAGCTCTTTTATTTCGAGTTACTAACACTTAGCGACCGAACCGGTATCTTAATACCCAGGTGCTACTAGGAGTACTAGTAAAGTACACATTAACATAATGTATATCCAATATACTTCTCTCGACCTTGCCAGCCTTCTCATCTACCAAGTATCTAGGGTAATGCTGCTCCAGTGGTTGTTCCCCTTATTACAGAAGCACTTAGTCTCGGGTTTGGGTTCAACCTTGGGTTTCTTCACTAGAGCAGCAGCTGATTTGCCATTTCATGGAGTATCCCTTCTTGCCCTTGCCCTTCTTGAAACTAGTGGTTTCACCAACCATCAACAATTGATGCTCCTACTTGATTTCTACTTTCGCGGTGTCCAACATTGCGAATACTTCAAGGATCATCATATCTATCCCTGATATGTTATAGTTCATCACGAAGCTCTAGCAGCTTGGTGGCAGTGACTTTTGGAGAAACATCACAATCTCATCTGGAAGATCAACTCCCACTCGATTCAAGTGATTGTTGCACTCAGACAATCTGAGCACAAGCTCAACGTTTGAACTTTTTCTCCCTTAGTTTGCAGGCTAAGAAACTCGTCGGAGGCCTCATACCTCTTGACGTGGGCACAAGCATGAAATCCCAATTTCAGCCCTCGAAACATCTCATATGTTCCGCGACGTTTTGAAAATGTCTTTGGTGCCTCAACTCTAACCCGTTTAACCGAACTATCACGTAGTTATCAAAACGTGTATGTCCGATGTTCGCAACATCCACAAACGACGTTTGGGGTTCAGCACACTGAGCGGTGCATTAAGGACATAAGCTTTCTACTGTCCGCATAATCGCTATTGTCAACTTTTAACTATATTTTCTCTAGGAACATATCTAAATAGTGGAACTAAAGCGCGAGCTTACGACATAATTTGCAAAGACCTTTTGACTATGTTCAGGATAATTAAGTTCATCTTATGAACTCCCACTCAGATAGACATCCCTCTAGTCATCTAAGTGATTACATGATCCGAGTCAACTAGGCCATGTCCGATCATCACGTGAGACGGACTAGTCATCATCGGTGAACATCTTCATGTTGATCGTATCCACCATACGACTCATGCTTGACCTTTCGGTCTCTTGTGTTCCGAGGCCATGTCTGTACATGCTAGGCTCGTCAAGTCAACCTAAGTGTTTCGCGTGTGTAAATCTGGCTTACACCCGTTGTATGTGAACGTAAGAATCTATCACACCCGATCATCACGTGGTGCTTCGAAACGACGAACTTTCGCAACGGTGCACAGTTAGGGGGAACACTTTCTTGAAATTTTAATGAGGGATCATCTTATTTACTACCGTCGTTCTAAGCAAATATGATGCATAAACATGATAAACATCCATGCAATCAAATAGTGACATGATATGGCCAATATCATTTTGCTCCTTTTGGTCTCCATCTTCGGGGCTCCATGATCATCATCGTCACCGGCATGACACCATGATCTCCATCATCATGATCTCCATCATCGTGTCTTCATGAAGTTGTCTCGCCAACTATTACCTCTACTACTATGGCTACCGATTAGCAATAAAGTAAAGTAATTACATGGCGTTGTTCAATGACACGCAGGTCATACAATAAATAAAGACAACTCATATGGCTCCTGCCGGTTGTCATACTCATCGACATGCAAGTCGTGATTCCTATTACAAGAACATGATCAATCTCATACATCACATATCATTCATCACATTCTTCTTGGCCATATCACATCACATAGCATACCCTGCAAAAACAAGTTAGACGTCCTCTAATTGTTGTTTGCATGTTTTACGTGGCTCCTATGGGTTTCTAGCAAGAACGTTTCTTACCTACGCAAAACCACAACGTGATATGCCAATTGCTATTTACCCTTCATAAGGACCCTTTTCATCGAATCTGTTCCGACTAAAGTGTGAGAGACTGGCACTCGCTAGCCACCTTATGCACCAAGTGCATGTCAGTCGGTGGAACCTGTCTCACGTAAGAGTACGTGTAAGGTCGGTCCGGGCCGCTTCATCCCACAATACTGTCGAAACAAGATTGGACTAGTAACGGTAAGCATATTGAACAAAATCAACGCCCACAACTACTTTGTGTTCTACTCGTGCAAAGAATCTACGCAATAGACCTAGCTCTGATACCACTGTTGGGGAACGTAGCAGAAATTCAAAATTTTCCTACGTGTCACCAAGATATATCTATGGAGAAACCAGCAACGAGGGGAAGGAGAGTGCATCTACATACCCTTGTAGATCGCTAAGCGGAAGCATTCAAGAGAACGGGGTTGAGGGAGTCGTACTCGTCGTGATCCAAATCACCGGAGATCCTAGTGCCGAACGGACGGCACCTCCGCGTTCAACACACGTACAGCCCGGTGACGTCTCCCATGCCTTGATCCAGCAAGGTGAGAGGGAGAGGTTGAGGAAGACTCCATCCAGCAGCAGCACAACGGCGTGGTGGTGATGGAGGAGCGTGGTAGTCCAGCAGGGCTTCGCCAAGCACCGCGAGATATGAGGAGAAAGAGAGGTAGGGTTGCGCCAACAGGAGAAGAAACTCATGTCTTGGGCTGCTCCTATGCCTCCACTATATATAGGGGGAGAGGGGGCTGCGCCCCCACCTAGGTTTCCACCCCTAGGGGGGGGGCATCCCTAGATCCCATCTAGGGGGGCGGCCAAGGGGTGGAGAGGGGGAAACTTGCCCCCCAAGCAAGGTGGGGCGCCCCCTCCCCAAACCCTAGGCGCCTTGGGCCCTTGTGGGGGGGGGGGGGCGCACCAGCCCACCTGGGGCTGGTCCCCTCCCACACTTGGCGCATGCAGCCCTCCGAGGGTGGTGGCCCCACTTGGTGGACCCCCGGGACCCTCCCGGTGGTCCCGGTACGTTACCGACAAAACCCGAAACTTTTCCGATGACCAAAACAGGACTTCCCATATATCAATCTTTACCTCCGGACCATTCGGAACTCCTCGTGACGTCCGGGATCTCATCCGGGACTCCGAACAACATTCGGTAACCACATACAAACTTCCTTTATAACCCTAGCATCATCGAACCTTAAGTATGTAGACCCTACGGGTTCGGGAACCATGCAGACATGACCGAGACGTTCTCTGATCAATAACCAACAGCGGGATCTGGATACCCATGTTGGCTCCCACATGTTCCACGATGATCTCATCGGATGAACCACGATGTCAAGGACTCAATCGATCCCGTATAGAATTCCCTTTGTCTAACGGTATTGTACTTGCCCAAGATTCGATCGTCGGTATACCGATACCTTGTTCAATCTCGTTACCGGCAAGTCTCTTTACTCGTTCCGTAACACATCATCCCGTGATCAACCCCTTGGTCACATTGTGCACATTATGATGATGTCCTACCGAGTGGGCCCAGAGATACCTCTCCGTTTACACGGAGTGACAAATCCCAGTCTAGATTCGTGCCAACCCAACAAACACTTTCGGAGATACCTGTAGTGCATCTTTATAGCCACCCAGTTACGTTGTGACATTTGGTACACCCAAAGCATTCCTACGGTATCCAGGAGTTGCACAATCTCATGGTCTAAGGAAAAGATACTTGACATTAGAAAAGCTTTAGCATACGAACTACGATCTTTGTGCTAGGCTTAGGATTGGGTCTTGTCCATCACATCATTCTCCTAATGATGTGATCCCGTTATAAATGACATCCAATGTCCATGGTCAGGAAACCGTAACCATCTATTGATCAACGAGCTAGTCAATTAGAGGCTTACTAGGGACATGGTGTTGTCTATGTATCCACACATGTATCTGAGTTTCCTATCAATACAATTATAGCATGGATAATAAACGATTATCATGAACAAGGAAATATAATAATAACTAATTTATTATTGCCTCTAGGGCATATTTCCAACACTGATCCCTTTAATAGTAGGTATAGATATAGATTAGATAAGGAAGAACGAGGGATAAGAAAGTGGGTTTGGCTTCTAAACATGTAACTTGAAGTCAAGGAGACCCACTTCCTCCGTCTGGAATTAAAAGCCCGCCAGGCCGAAATTCTGGCACCAAAATAGGAATAACTCTAACAACGCAAGACTATCGGACATGCCAACCATCAATGAACTTGGGTAGATTAGCGCGCATGTTACACTCAGATGTTGTAGTTATTGCGTGCATGTAGTCTCATTCCCTCACACAGTCTGGGATGGCGAGATCATTGGTCAATAAGCAAACCCCCTCCCTCGCGTCATTTCCGTCGTTTTAGTTCCATCTATAACGTCTGAGAATAAATTGCATTGATGCAAAACCGAAGGGGTGGGCTATAGTGGGAAAATGAAACACTATTGTCCAAGGCCCTTGGAATAATGGACACGCTTTTACCGTCCTTCGTTCTAATAATCTCATATGGTGGAAGTAGGAAATGAACAATGGCATCCCCTACCCATTTGCTTAGTAGGATTGGCAAAAATAGAAGGTCTAGTGGAGTATATAGAATTGCACTTCAGCAAGTGAGAGGAAAATGGCCGCCAACATCCATGACCTCATTAAAGCACCATTCGTTGGATTTCCCAGGGTTGCAAGAAACTATGAAAGAAGAGTTCTCTCAAAGCTTCTTTGGAAAATGATTTCAAGTTTTTTTTTGAAATGGACCCCTTTTGTTCACAAGTCTGGGGTTATCCTTTGTGGTGTGAAATAATAAATCTTAGAAGTGTGTGCCTTTAACATGAAAAAATCATTGGGCGAACCTTCGAGATAAAAATGAGAAAGCCAGGTGGGACCTTTTGATGGTGTATGGTGTTGTACATGAGGAGCACACAGAAAGTTTACTCTTTGAGCTATCCTTGTTTGGCAATGCTATGGATATGGCTTATATTATTGGAAGCGATTTAACGTTCCAAGACATCTTGGGGAAAATGAGTAAGCTAACATCTCCCACTCTTCATTCCATTATTCTTATTCTTGGTTTAAGAGAAAACCACCTTAGCAGGGGCTGTTTCACTTAGTTCAATCAGCATCAAAGCCTTGTATTTGAAAAATGGATATGATCCTTCAGGCCTTGTTTGGTAGAAGAGTATTTGAGAGGTTGTGGGAGGAGGGGATTTGGGAGGATTTGGTGAATCCCTCTCTTCCACCCAATCCTCTCAAATCCTCCCAATCGCCAAACCCCTCACATACCCCCTTCTATTTGGTACACAGGGATTGATACAGAGGATTTACAAAATTAGTATACTACAATTAAAGATGCAATTTTTAGAATTTCAAAAGCTTCAAAAGCTCATACAAGAAATGTACTTGCAACAATGGTGCAACTAGATTACGCAAAACAACACAAAGGCTCATATAATCTGTTGCAAGTACTATCAACGGTTCAAATGAAAATGTTACATGCATACATGCCATGGTCCAAATGAAAAATACAAGATGTTCGATCAACGAAGGTCAATGGTTCATTGCAACATAAAATTTGATTGGCAAATGCTTCGAGACATGTTTGCGGGCTACACGGTGTGGAGGCGACTTGTGGCAGCAAAGTGGTCATCCGTCTTCCGCGAGGTCAGGTCCCTATAAAAAAACAGATGAATTGGTCCAAGGGTTAGATGCGGAAAAAACCCTAAACAAATAAAAAATATGGAGCTATCCCAGAAGTGCCACAGCTAACAGGAGTGCTAGTAGTTTTGAAGTGATGATGGCTTAGGTACATAGTTTCAGTATGGTACTGCCATCCCAAAACTACACATAGTACTAGTGTGACAATTCACAAAAATAAGATTCAGTTTGGTATCCATATTTACTAAAGAATCATTTGTTATATACAGACATAAATCATGAGATTTACTGAAATAAACAGATATAACAAACAAAAATAAGCAGGGACGATCATGATAAGAATTGAGCATGATATATACCAGCATGAAACAAATCAAGCGTCACTTAGATTCATATGAACAGTGTCACTTAGATTAGCTTGAGGAAAGTGCAGAATGAAAATGGATCACAGGAGCAAGAACATACCTCAAGGCAACTCTGCCATTTCGCTCCGAAGAAACATGGCGGCACTCTCTTCATCTTCAGCGGCAGAATTGAGAAAGATCTCACGGCTCTCTGCCATCTGCATTTCAACACACACAAACACACACACACACTACATTGTTAGATGATGAAGACGGCCGAAGTGAATTAATTAATATATGTATATATGATAAAAAAATATGCCATAAATAAGAACCAATCTGCGTGATACTGCCAAGAAACTACCAACCACATCGAGTAGAAAAGCATTAGTAAGATCATGTAGTACCACAACTGCAACATTCTGGATAGATAATCAGTTTGCAAAAGCAACACCTTGAGTTCTTACATCCAACCAACCAACAAATGAAACAACTAGCGAGTTGGTTGTCCGAAAACAAATTATTCAGATTGTTCAGATTTTGAAGAACAAATTATTTGAAAACAAAACATTCAATTTGGTTGGGCCTCTTTAAGCCTGAATATTATGCAAAGAATTTCCCTATGACCGTAGGTTGTTCAGTTTTGGTTCACGAATCAGATCCTTTTTTCTGACTGAACATTATTCGGAAATAAGCACATTCAGTTTGGCTCATCGGACATTAATTCATACAAATATGAACTAGATAAATCATATATGTACAACAAAGAAACAATTAGTGTTAATTCATACAAAGATGAACTAGATAAATCACATGTATCATCTTATGAATCCATCATGGCACTAATCATACAAAGATGAACTGGTACTAGTGCTACTTGATCATACAGACAAAGATACTATATATGTAGCTGAAACAGTAACTAACTAATTAATTTGGCATGAAACAGTAACAAAGAAAATGCGGTCAGCCCAGCAGCATCTTTGTGGGATTTTTTGCGGGTCAGCGCAGCGTTGTTGCGGGATGGCCCGTCCACCTTGCAACCTGAGGCGTGAGGAACAAGATACCAGGAGCTTTAAGTTTGTCGGTCGAACTTTTGTGTTGTGTGTGGTTGCTGGTTGCTTCTTTCTTGTAGAGTCACCAGCTAGCTAGCGGTGTAATTAAGTTGTACTATGTAGGGAAAAACAAGCAAGTACTAAGTACCCTTCCAGATTTGTTTCAGACAGACAAGAACAAGTAACAATGTACTTAGTACCAGCAGCAATCTGGTTCAAGCCTACTTAGTATAAACAATTTCCAGAAATAATAACTAGGTTGGGTTTATGACCACGGACGCAACAACAGTAGTGGTCCAAGAATAGCTGAATAAAGCATCAATACATCAATTCTTCTCAGGAAAAGACAATGATCTCTGAAGCAACTGTCTGCTCCAGACCGAAGAACTGCAGCATCCATGGGTTCTAATAAATCTGCTTAAGTACATCCGTATTGACTTCTAATAAAATTCGGCCAAAGGGCATGTCAATCAATATCAAATCTGTCGAATACTAAGATGGGTCTGGACACTACCTGCAGAGAGATAAGCAGAGCACTATCACTGCCCCACTGCCCCACTGCCACTACTTGGAGAGAGATAGGCAAAGCCAACGGCAGCCTAGGAGGAGGAGGAGGAGGAGATGGGACTTGGTGACGGCCTAGTTGCCCTCAAAGACGGCGCACTTGGCGAGCTTGCTGCGGAGGACGAGGCAGCAGCCATGGCCGGGGGGGTGGAAGAAACCTAGATGACGAGAGGAAAGGGGGTGAGGGGAGGCGAGGTGAGGTGAGGACGTACAGCCAGGGGTATGCCGGAGGAGATACGTCGGCGTAAAGGCGGCGGGCGGCGGCGTCTTGAGGAGGAGTCGGGCGGCGGCGGTGGCGACTCCTCTGAATCCTCGAGTCCCCCCTCGAGGGCTGAAAACCGCGTGGAAAGGGGGGTATCGGAGGGGGCTCGGAGGGATTGGGCTGTGGAAAACTCGCGTATCAAACGGGCTGTCGGGGTTTTCAGCGGTTTCTGGGCCACGCGAGGAATATCCACGCGAAACCCCCCCAATCCACGCGTACCAAACAAGGCCTCATGTAGTTTCTCGGTCAGGAAGTTTGTCGCATATATATCTACCTATTATTATTGACTTATGTCTTCTAGAGAGACTAATGATGTCCTCCAAGACTCTATCCTGGTAAACATATATAAATTTCTATCCACTGCAGAGAGATATTTTGCTCAACCAGTGTACTCTAATGATCCTTCTTTTTCCTAAAAAGTTTACCTGAGATTTCCATTAATAGAAACCATAGAACACTACTAGGGAAAACCTTATACACAGAATGTTACCAGTAGCGCTTGTTAAAATGAGGCGCTACTGCTACTTAGCAGTAGCGTGTCTGGTAGAACCGCGCTACTGTTACCCGCTTAGCAGTAGCGCGGTAGGAACAGAAAGCGCTACTACTATAATTGCCACACCGTTCCCGACGTGCTAGGTATAGTAGTAGCGCCCTTCTACGAACAGCGCTACTACTACGGATTTTAGCAGCAGCGCGTTTTCCCTCCCCACGCTACAGTTAAAACTATTTTCACCTAGCCCCCGCGCGGCCTGATTTCCTCTCCTCTGCTTCCTCCCCCAATTCTCCTCTACTATTCCTCGTCGCCTCCGCCTCGCCGCCGTCTCCCCCGACCCCGCCTCGCCGTAGTCTCCCCCGACCCCGCCTCGCCGCCGTCTCCCCCGACCCCGCCTCGCCGCCGTCTCCCCCGACCCCGCCTCGCCGCGCCTCAGTGCCATCATCTCCCCGCCCTCTGTAAGCACTCTCCCCTTCCGATCCCTCTTCTCTGCTTAGTATGAACCCTAGCTATTTAGTGCTAGTTAGTATGAACCCTAGGCTATTTTTAGTGCTAGTTAGTTAATTACTTAGATGGTAATTAAGGCAGTAGTTCCTAGGTACTAATTAGTTAGTAAGAACTAGGTACTAATTAGGTACTAGAATATTTTTATTTATAGTAAGTTTATTTTTAGTAAGAACTAGTTGAATTAATAGAACTAGTTAGTAAGAACTTGTTTCTATTTTTTAGTTAAAGCAATTTTTCCCGCCTCGACGTGGACGATGCCTATCCCGCATCCTCGTCGTCGAGTCGGCGGAGGACGACACCTGCTTGACTAGATCGGCCATGTCCGGGACTGGGCTCCACCGGGGTGGTACTGGGAGACGCTACCTACCGGGGGGCGCAGGTTGGTGAGGAGCCAGCCTGTCGTGGACCCGAACCTTCTTTGGTGGCGGTCGCGTGGGCCAGTGACGATCCAGAGGCTAGAGGACTCCGCGGAGGTGGTGCGTCACCGTGTCAATGAGGAGGATGCGCACGTCCGTCACTACTTGTTTGCGTTGGAGCACAGGTCGTTCTCCAATACCTGGCAGGTTCTCCGGGGATCTCACTGGAGCTATGATCCCGTGATGGTTCCTTCTCTGTAGGTGTCCAACGCCCGCGCCGATACCCGTCGTGTGCTAGAGTTTTAGTTGTATTAGTGATGTTATATGTATGACACTATTCATGATGTATTAGTGATAATATTCGACGATGTACGGACGCATGAGATGATTTACTTTTGCTTATTGAATGCATGCTAATTTGAGTCCTATAAGATATTTTGAAATGTATATCTTGTGTTGCTCAATATCCAAGTGGCCGGTCATGTTTGCAGATTACACCTCCGAGTGGCCTATGTTTTGCCTGAGTGTTGATTCATTTCCGTTCCGGCAAATTTCAGGCGCTCGATATGTCCTATTTTAGCAAAGGTCATGCCAGATTTTTCCGTGAATTTTGTCATGACTTGTGCCAGAATATGTAGGAAATATCGAGTACCTCGGATTTGTGTGTTGAGTATCTTGGTAGTTGTCTTCGATCGATTTTTAATTAATGTTTTAACTATGAACATAGGAAATGTCTGACGACGAAAAGGATTTCGGTATTTGCAAATACTGCGAAGACGAGCGCGGTCTGTGCGACGGAATCTTCCTAGATGATGATAGGCGCTTCAGCATTAAGCTGGACGAGAACTTCGAAGTGGATACAGTAAGTCACAAAGACAAGTCTTTTTTCGTAATTAAGCATGACATCTGCTTCATTTGCTTCAACTTATTTTTTTTACTATTCTATTAGCGTATCCCCTGCCATGCAAGAGTTTTTGTATTGGATAAGATAGATTTCAGTCATAGTATGGAGGAAAAGAAAGTTTACTTGAAGACCGAGCATGGTTATATTTTCCATGCAAAATTATACAATTCAGACGACTACACCTATTTTGGATGCAAAATATGGCGAGCACTATGCAAGACTTATGCATTTGAGCCTGATATGGTTATCACCTTTGATATTCGTCCGGAAGATAATATTGAAGGTAATACCGACATCTGGGTCGATGTGCAGACGCCTCCAGTTATACCATTATGTAAGTTTCTCAACCATATATATTTATGTCTTTGATATTGTTTATTCAAAAATAATTGACAACTAATTTGTATTGTCAGCTTATTTCGGTGCAAGCAAACATGTCCAGCGCTTGGTAGACAGGACCGTATACTGTCCTGGGGCTGAACTCAACTGCGAGGAGCTCAGTCATTATGTTTCATGGCTTGAGGATCTTGATACTGTCAAGACAAATTTTCTTCCTACATTTAGAAATGTTAGTACTGAAAATGTGCGACCAATAGTGTTCGTAATGAACTACGGTCACATCTATTTAGGAAGGATGGTAAGATTTTTACTATTTGTCATCAGTGCATCTTTTCCATACATTATTTTTGAAGCTAAACTTCATTGCTAAGTATGTTACCATACAATGTTCTTCAACAGGGACTCCCGATGAATGTTGTGCCTTATGGGGATCGAGACTAAAGGTACCATGAGTATTATCAGCTTACGGCCAAGATATCCTACAGATTACTTTAGTGCATTCAAGATTAGCGACGGATGCTTAATAGTGCAAGATTGGACCAAATATGTGATGGGGGAGCGCAGAGAAGTACTAGGGGGCAGCAAACAGATGCGCTACCCACGATTAGGAGACAGGTTCATCTGCATGCTCCAGTTTGATCAAGGAGGAGAGCTATACATGTTTTATGTTATTTTACCTAAGAGAGAGCAGCAGGAGTGATTAGGTAGCTAGAAATGAGTTTGAGGATGATGATGTGCTACACTATTACTATGATGATAAAATAGCTAGTGTTGGTGGTAATGACTATGATGATTATTATTAGCTAGTGTTAGTGGTGATTAAATAAATACTGTTGGTGGTAATGACTATGATGATGATTAAATAGCGTGTGCTGGCGGATTATATTCAAGTGGAGGCAACATGTGGTGCACATCGAAAGTACTACTAGTCCAAACTAGATCAAGTTTGGATTAGTAGTATACTTTTGACATGCACCACATATTGCCTCCACTTGAACTTAATCCACCTTCATTTGACACACTGTTATGGACATAATGATGTAAACCTCATAACTGGTATTGTACCAATATTTGTATGATGGCGCATAAATACACTAAAAATAAAAAAATAAAAAAATACTAGTAGCGATGGACAGAAAACACGCTGCAAGTAGGTACCTTAGCAGTAGCGCGGTACTGAATAAACGCTGCAGCTATTTGTCCTAGCAGTAGCGCGTGCGGGCACGCGTTACTGCTAAGCAATAACTGTAGCGCTTTATTAGTAGCGCGGCCTCCCGCGCTACTAGTGGACACAAAACCCGCGATACTGCTAGGGTTTTCCCTAGCAGTGGAAGGTTCCCTTAATGACACTATTGATATTATTAATATAAAATTGAAAAGGTTAACAAAAATATTTAAAGGTAGAAGACCAATTAGATGTTGCTTGTCAAATACAAAACATTGCATTTACGCCTTAGCAGGTATTATCCAGATAGAAAATGCATACATAGGCGGGCCATGTGTAGTTAGTACCACATATGTTCCAAGATATAAGGTGTAATTTGAGTGTCAAAATTAATGCTTTGAAACGGTCTAACAATATCCACTTTATGTTACCCAAAATCGATATCATTATATTCATATGAAAAGCATTTTCTCATTATTATGTTTTGGTAACCATGGACTATTTATTTTATGAGAAATTTACACTCACAACATGAACATGAACAATTAAATTGTTTCTTATACTTTGGCAAGGAGGTTGTGTCGTTTTGACAAAGGTCCACATTACAATCCAAAACTAATCACCTAATTTAATATTAAATCCCGAACTTCAAAACTGATTGACCTATACCCCAAACTAACCATGTGGTTGATGAATCATTTGTAATGCACTGGGACCGGCACTATACATGTCCAACACCTTTGCTAGCAAAGATCCCAGTACGCCCAGCAAACACATCATGCATGTTATATCCATACATGCAACATGCATGTCGTGTTAGTGGAACGACATGTATTACAATAGAACTCTAAGAAAGAACTGCAAAAATATATACAGCAACTTCAGGTTGAATCAAATTTAATAATGGGGTACATGCAAGGGTATTACCACCAAGTTGCAGCTCTCACAACAGAAGTGAAATATACCTTAGAGAGGTAAAATTTAATAAATGCCTTAAGAAGGTTAAAGAAGAGAAGATGGTGTCCATAACCCTTTCCAGTTCACTGCCTGGGATAACCATAGCTAACGTCATCCTTCATCACTAGAGATCACTAATTTTCAAATGCTTCATGTCAGCAACAGTTGGGTCAAAAGAAAAAAATAAAGAAAGGTGAGTACTCATGTGTACTCAGAAGACTTACGGAGCTATCTACATATATGTATTAGTATTAAAATAAAGGATATATGTGGGTGCCTACGACAAGCGCTAGCATACTATACATGACTGCTATAAAAGTTGCCGCTATAGAGTTTGCTATAAGGAGTAAGAGAGCACACACAAGTCCATCTGGCTTAGCACCACAACAATACACCATCATGAATCCTCCCTTGACTCCACTGTGAGGAAGCAACCCATGAAACTTACACTTATCTTGGCAATTTTATTAAATAACTGGTAACCTTGTTCTATGAAAAAAGAAACAATCTACGAGTCATCCAGAACCTCAGATACGCCTTTTCGAATAGATTTAACCCTAGAGAGATGCATCAAGTTATGCATACACGCACGGTCATTTGTTAATGCTCGCGAATAGCATATTTCATGAGGTGTGTCGACGGAAAAGATTGACACACCGCCCTAAGCTATAGACAAGCCAGGGAGTCACCCAAGTCACTAGTAGAAAAAGGACCTATTGTCCCGGTTCGTAAGGGCCATTTGTCCCGGTTTTTGAACCGGGACAAAAGTGTCGATACTAATGCCCTAGACCTTTAGTCTCGGTTCTTACATAAACCGGGACAGATGGGCCTCCACGTGGCCGCTGCGGCGAGCCCAGACAGGAGGCCCTTTGGTCGCGGTTGGTGGCACCAACCGGGACCAATAGGCATCCACGCGTCAGCATTTCAGGTGCTGGGGTTTTTGTTTGTT
>NC_041391.1:643019919-643024493 GCF_002162155.2 Triticum dicoccoides | reverse complement strand
TTTTTGAGGGGGGGGGGGGTTAGGGGTTTTGGGGGGTTAATTTAGGTGTTTCATATATTATGTTAGCTAGCTAATTAATAGAGATAAGTGTCCTCTCTTATCTCCGTACTTGGTCGACGCTACGTACTATACGTATAGAGCGGACTAGACACGCTAGCTAGTAAGCAAATGAAGGAAACAGAAGATCGTCATGAACATATGCATACAGAGAGAAGTGATATCGACCACCTCTCCTTCTCTGAGAGATTGGTTGAACAACAAGTTCTCGTATATCTATCCGACGCTACAGGCTACATCTATACAATATAAGTATCTCTTACAATATAATCTCCTAATTAAAATCGAACTGATCAGGGTCCACATGGTATTCTCCGTCTTTAGCGGTCACGTTGTCAAGAAAGAATGCCGCCAATTCCTCTTGAATTCCTCGCATACGATCTGGTGGTAGGAGTTCATCCCGCATCCGAAATATATAATTTGAAGAAGGGGTCAATACATATATATATATGAATAAATGAAACTGAACACAAATGATGGTAATAAAATAAAATTGTGAGTATTATTATTTACGCACTTCATATTGTTTGTTAGAGTAGCCCCGCTCACAGGTCGTGTGGCGGATGGACTCACAAATGTAGTATCCACAGTAATCATTCCCTTGTTCCTGCCACAACCACTTTACAAGAAATAGAGGTCAATCAAACTGATAATTAGCAAGCATGCTAAATGGTATTAATTAATGAAACTAGCGCTCACTAGGAGATGCGTGGAACATGCTACTATCGTACTTACTTTCGGGTGTCTAAATTGCAACTTCTTCGGCAGTCCCGAAGTTTTTGAGGTGAATTTTTTCCAAACCCTGCCAGACAAAGAAAACAATTACCTGATATCAGGAAATGAACAAAGTTGCCGATATGGTGCGATAATGATCGATTTAACTTACTTCTCTAGAATTTCAGTCATGTCCGCGTACTCCTTGGGATCTTTTCGTCTCGAGTCTAAGACGGTTACTAGTCCCTGCTCAAGCTTAATCTTTAGGAGAATATAGTGGAATCTGCGCACGCATGCATAACTCATCAATTACATTACTATAACCTCGACTAATAAGGGAAACCGAATATGCACAAGACAGTAACACTCACTGGAATTCGTAAGGGAAGAGTATTATAGCTTTGTTTTGATTTAATACAAACGATTGTAGCAGCTTGGCCTCGGTATCTTTGGCCTGAAATTCAACCATATATGCATCTATGAGATTTGTGTTAATGAACCCAATATCACCGATTTGTCTTTTCTTCAATTCGGCGATCTTCAATCTGCATAATATAGTAAGAATAATTGAAAATACATGCAATGAAAGAGCTGACCTATATAGAGAGACTTAATGACAGAAGTAGTACTACTTACAGGCAGTAGCAAGTGATCATTAATTTATCGAGGGCCTTTAGATTGAAAAACGTGAAGAACTCCTCAAATGGAACATTCAACAGTTCAATCCCAACGAGGTCATGCTCCTCTCTAACTCTCAGCGTCAAAATATTCCCCTCCTCAGACTCTCTACAGGTTTTCATGTACCAATCATGGAATCTTCGCATCATCGTTGTTAGAGATCTTTCATCTTTGACGAGAGGCTTCCCGTACACGTATTTGTGTTCGTCCACCTCCAAGAAATCATAATGTACATCGTCGGGCAGGTAACCTTCAAGATTGTTATAACCGGGCACCATCCCGCCTGGATCATTAGCGACGATATCGCTAGACACCTGGAGCAGGGGGAATGATTGGTTCGCTTGTTCGCCGAGCTGGGCAACTTGTTTCCCAACTCGTCGTTCTGCTAACCTTTGACCACTGACAGTACTTCCCGACCGTGACGCTTCGATAAATGACTTTTCAAGAATGCGCTCATAGTTGCCTTTCGTCGGAGACTTTGGTGGTTTCTTCAGGGTAGCCAGAGTATGCTTCGCTTTTACCGGATCTATCTTCTCCTCCGGAGGTGGATGTTTATTTTCTTTCACCCCTTCAAAGAAGTTCCTCACTTCGGCTTGCACGATATTCGTGTTTTCCTCCTGGATCCTCTCATATGGTAACTTCTCTAGAGTCTTCAGAGAAGGACCGTATCTGTATTGCCTGCCTCTGGCTATACTACTAGACGCTGGAGCAGACGGAGCGGCTGCGGCTGTCTTTCCTTTCTTACGAGGAGGAGGAGAAGGACGACGTGTCGGAGCAGCCGGAGCGGCGGCGGGTCTCTTCCGCCCTTGTTGACGAGGCAGAGAAGGAGGAGGCTGGCTGCCCGGGCGTGCCGGTGCGAGCGGAGAAGGAGGCGGAGTGCCGCCATGCACCGGAGAAGGAGGCTGAGTGCCCTGATCACTCACCGGAGGAGGAGGCGGAGGAGGAGGCGGAGTTCCCTGACTCACCGGAGGAGGAGGAGGAGGCGGAGGCGTCTAGTTCGGAAGGTTGACGAGCTCCTTCCGCCATAGGCATGGAGTCTTCAGAGAAGGACCCAGCCGAATCTCCCCTTCACCCGTAGGGTGGTCAAGCTCAAGGTCCTCGAATCCGTCCGTTATTTGATCCACCATGACCCTAGCATATCCTTCTGGAATCGACCGGCCATGGTAGGTTGTGCCAGGTTCAGTAGGTAAAACAGAGCCAACAGCCGCCTTGACTTTCAATGTCATCCATCGCACCATAAGGTGGCAATGTTGAGACTCCGTGATAGCATCCACGGGGTAGCTAGCAGGAGCCATGAAGACAGGCTCCAGCTGCTGAGTCTGCTCGGTGGAAGCCACGCTGCTTCTCCGCTGAGATGGCGGGGTAGCTTCAAGGGAAGCTTCGGCGGGTCGTTTGCTGCGATCTGCTTCTCGTTCCTCTAGCCCTTGTACCCTTTCGTGCAGCGCCTGCAGTTGGCTATGCTCCACTTTCTTCCTCCTGTCCTAGCTTTTGTAAACCCCTGTGTCCAGAAACCCATCCTTCCACGGAACGGAGCCTGGCATGCCTCGTGTCCGTCCAGGGTGCTCAGGATTCCCGAGGGCCATTGTGAGCTCGTCCTTCTCTCTGTCTGGAACGAACGTCCCTTGCTGTGCTTTCTTGATATACTCCTGAAGCCTCCTGATGGGTATTCGCAGTTGCTCTTCCATCCAAATGCACTTCCCTGATACAGGGTCCAAGGTTCTGCCAACCCCGAAGAACCAAGTCCGGCAATGGTCTGGCCAGTTCAATGTTTCTGGTTTGACCCCTTTAGCAATTAGGTCATTCTCAGCCTTGTCCCACAAGGGTCGAGCTTTGAGGTAGCCACCTGACCCCGTGCGATGGTGATGCTTCTTCTTCGCAGCATTTTTCTTGTTTGTCGCTGACATCTTCTTACTCTTTTCCGATGTCTTATGGGCCACAAATGTGGACCAGTGATCTCTGATCTTCTCATACTTTCTGGTGAATTCTGGTGTCAGTTCTTCGTCGACAAACTCTGTTTTTAGCTCATTCTTCCACCTCCTGAATACTTCTGCCATCTTCTTAAGAGCATGAGACTTTATCGATTGCTCTTTAACTGGCTTTCCGGATCCTCCTCTGGCGGTAGGGTAAAATTTGCCTTAAGCGTTGTCCAAAGATCTTCTTTCTGCATATCGGAGACATAAGACACCTCAGGGTCTTCATTCTTAGGCTTTAACCATTGGTGGATACTGATCGGGATCTTGTCCCTAACAAGAACCCTGCACTGAGCACGAAATGCATCCCTTGTCCGGATGGGTTCAATCGGCTTGCCATCGCGCGTGATTGCTGTGATCTCAAACCTTTCATTTGAGCGCAACTTTTTCTTCGGGCCTCGTTTCTTGACCAAAGTTGTGCTCGATCCAGAGGCCTAGAGAAAAGAAGGAAGACGAGATAATATGTGTACGTATGAAAACAATGAATGCATCAATTAGCTACTCAGCACGGGCTTAACTAATATATATACCTGGCCGAACTCGGTTCGGTCACCGGAGCCGTCATCACGTGCACGGTCTCCTTCTTGTACCGGCATTGGGTCACCGGAGCCATCATAATCAGAGCCTTCTTCTTGTACTGGCATTAATGGGTCACCGTAGCCATCATAATCATAGCCTTCTTCTTCACTACCCCATCCTTCCAGACCATTGGTGTCATTGAGAAACGACACAACGACATCACTTCCTTTTGTGATTATGTCCCCCAACATCGCTTCTGTTGCTTCGTCTCAGGGGTGCTCCATAGTTTCTGCAAATATTTACAACATGGCAATTATTATTCAAACATGACAGATGGATATATATTAGTGGCAAACATAGAACTAGCTAGATAATCACAATAAGGAATCATATTAGTGGCCTCGATGTTGCTTCTCTAGGGTTTGGAGTGGCCTCGACAACACTTCAAGGGTTTGGGGTGGCCTCGACACAATGCTTCAAGGGTTTGTGGTGGCCTCGACGACAACGCTCTTTTAACTTGGTAAATTTGGGTGGCCTCGAGAGAGTTTGTCGGGTAGGGGCGCGGCGGGACGGGGTAGGAGACCAACATCGTTTTTTTCTAGGGTTTGGATGTCCTCGAGAGTTCTGGTCGAGCGA
>NC_041391.1:643018889-643019735 GCF_002162155.2 Triticum dicoccoides | reverse complement strand
ATAAGTTATCACGGTCGAGAGGGGGTATATATATCGACCGCCCCTCATGTCGAAGTTATCTGGGAGGGGGTTATATCGACAACGACGACATACATACATGGGAAAATAATGTTATCGGGGAGGGGGTATATCGACCCCCCCTCGTGTTGAAGTTATCAGGAGGGGGTATATCAACCCCCCCCCTCGTGTTGAAGTTATCGGGAGGGGGTATATCGACAATGACATATACCCGATAAAAAATAAGAAGACAAAAGAAGAAACAAAAAGAGGAGAAGAAGAAAGGAATAGAAGAGAAGCGATCGAAGAAAAAAAAGAAAAAAGGAGAAGAAGAAAGGAATAGAGGAGAAGAAGAGAAATAGAAAAAAAATAGAAAATATTCTATTTCTCTTCTTCTCCTCTATTCCTTTCTTCTTCTCCTCTTCTTTTTCTTCTTCTTATTTATTTCTCCTCTTCTTCCTCTCCTCCTCTTGTCCTTTCTTCCTCTTCTTATTTTCCTTTTTCCTCTCATTCTTTTTCTTCTTCTTCCTTTCCCAGCTAGATATATAAAACTTCTCTAAAAATGAAACTAACCTAAAATGTACTAAATCAGAGAACATATATGAACATACAAACATATATACATTTTTATAAAAAAGCAAAAAACATCATATTCTATAAAAAATCATATACATATAAAAAATCATCATATTCTATAAAAAATCATATACATATAAAAAAGCAAAATCATATATATGAACAAAAACAAGCATATAAATCATAACATATATTAAAAACAAGAAACAGGGGAGGGCGCCGGCCGGACCAAGGTGAGGAGGGGTAGGGGCGCGGGGTCAGCGACGGGGCAGG
>NC_041391.1:643001953-643018446 GCF_002162155.2 Triticum dicoccoides | reverse complement strand
GACGGCGTCGGGCGAGGGCGATGGCGTCGGGGCAGGGCGGCGAGCGGCGACGGCGTCGGGCGAGGGCACGGGCGACGGCGTCGGGGCAAGGCTCGGCGGCGACAGCGACGAGGAGCAGCGTGCGGGCGTTGGGGCGGAGAAGAAGTAATTTTTGTAGAAACTGCTAAATGTTTTCTTATGTAGCAAAGGCTTTGGTCCCGGTTGGTGCCACCAACCGGTACCAATGCCACCCTTTAGTCCCGGTTGGTGACACCAACCGGGACCAAAGGTCTCTTTTCAGCAGCCAAAAGGGCGGGAAGCAGAGGCCTCTGGTCCCGGTTGGTGGCACCAATTGGCACTAAAGGGTGGGCATTGGTACCGATTGGTGCCACCAACCGGTACCAATGCCCACCCTTTAGTCCCGGTTGGTGCCACCAACCGGGACCAAAGGCCTTGCACAGCGGCGTGGTGGTGGGAGTTTAGTCCCACCTCGCTAGTTGAGAGGGGCGCGCAATGGTTTATAAGCCCCACTGCCACACCCCTCTCGAGCTTCTCTCCATTGCAGGCTTACGGGCCTAATTGTGACTGCTATGCCTGATGGGCCTACTGGGCCTTCTGCGGGCCTGAATCCTGGCCCATGGATGGGTTTCTAGTCGTATTCAGTCCGTGGCGGCCTAGTAGGTGGCAATTTTTTTTATTTTTTCCCAATTTTTTTGTTTTCTTTTTTGCTTTATTTATTTTGTTTTGTTTCTACTTACAACAAAATACTTATTTATTTTATTAAATTTTGTTTATAAATACTTATTTATCTTATTTTATGATAATTCTTTTTGCTATTAAAGTTTCTAACAAAAAAAGTTATTTATGAAAATTCTTTTTGCTTTTAATGATTTTGAACATAAAATACTTTGATAATTTTAGTTGCATCAATTTTATATAATTTTATTTTTCAACCCTTTCAAAGCCCTTCGTGTACAAAATGGACAATCTCTTTCGAAGTATCAGGGTTTCATACGGAAACTCGTCCGTTACAAATGGATTTTATTTTTTTGAACTTATTTGAACTCCATAGTTTTTCTGTGTTCAAAATGCACCATTCAAAGCCACATCATCAATTTACAACCCTTTCTGACTTCATTTGTCATTTTCCATGCATTTACTGATTATTTTGAGCTATAAGACCATGAAATTGAAAAGCATTTGAAATGAACTCTGAAAAGGTTCCAAGTTGGCATGGTATCAACATTTCACCCACATAGCATGTGTGACAAAGTAGAGAGGGTTACGGCAAAAACTGGATGCACTTCGTGTACAAAATGGACAATGTCTTTCGAAGTATCAGGATTTCATACGGAAACTCGTCTGTTACAAAGTGATTTCATTTTTTTGAACTTATTTGAACTCCATAGTTTTTCTGTGTTCAAAATGCACCATTCAAAGCCACACCATCAATTTACAACCCTTTCTGACTTCATTTGTTATTTTTCATGCATTTACTGATTATTTTGAGCTATACGACCATGAAATTGAAAAACATTTGAAATGACTCTGAAAAGGTTCCAAGTTGGCATCACTACAAAAAAAAGACACATCCGTGACATTTTGGGCCGAACGAATTTTTTTTGTCATACATATGACACTTCTATGACGATAATTGTGACAAAACCCGGTATCATCATAGATGTGGTGGGCTTCAACTTCTATGACAAAAAATCATGACTGAAAATGGGGTTTTCGTCCTCGGCGGGCTGGAGACGCAGCTGCATGACATTCTTTGGGACGTACATGATGGAAAAAACCGTGGTAGAAGCGAGGGGGAGGAAAATTTCGGGGAGTTCCCGGTTACGGTGGGAGGTCGGGGGCCGAGCGATGCGCCTTTCTCTCGTACACGTACGCGCGTGTGTGCGAGGCATTGGCTCTAACTAAACCCGAGCGAGGCGTTGGGCTCTAACTGAACCCGAGCTATTGCACTGGAGGCTACGCGTTACTGAACCCGAGCGATCGATCGATGGTTGTTAACTGAACCCGATCGAGCGATTCCTTCGCTACTGCTGCTAAATGAAGCCGATCGATTGAATGAACAGTGAGCGTTGCGGGGGGTTTGGATTAACAGTGAGCGGTGGCGTTGCCTCTGGATGAACAGGACCCTGTGGTGTGGAGGGCTGGATGAACAGTAGACGGTGGAGGGGTGGATGAACAGGACCCCGTGGTGTGGAGGGCTGGATGAACAGTAGACGGTGGAGGGGTGCCCGTGGAGGGGTGGATGAACAGGACCCCGTGGTGTGGAGGGCTGGATGAATAGTAGACGGTGGAGGGGTGCCCGTTGAGGGAGTCCTGGATTAGGGGGTATCCGGACAGCCGGACTATATGCATCGTCCGGACTATCGAAGCGTGAAGATACAAGACTCAAGACTTTGGCCCGTGTTCGGATGGGACTCTCCTTTGTGTGGAAGACAAGCTTGGCGATCCGGATATTATATTTCCTTCCTTGTAACCGACTCCATGTAAACCCTAGCACTCTCCGGTGTCTATATAAACCGAAGAGGATGGTCCTTAGAAGGCCGATCACAATTACAATCATACCATCATAGGCTAGCTCTTAGGGTTTAGCCTCTATGATCTCGTGGTAGATCTACTCTTGTACTACTCATATCTTAAATATTAATCAAGCAGGAAGTAGGGTTTTTCCTCCATCGAGAGGGCCCGAACCTGGGCAAACATTGTGTCCCTTGCTTCCTGTTACCATCAGCCTAAGACACATAGATCGGGACCCCCTACCCGAGATCCGCCGGTTTTGACACTGACATTGGTGCTTTCATTGAGAGTTCCTCTGTGCTGTCGCTTCAAGGCTTGATGGCGTCTTCAATCGTCAACAACACGGTCCAGGGTGAGACTTTTCTCCCCGGACAGATCTTTTTGTTCGGCGGCTTCACACTGTGGGCCAATTCGCTTGGCCATCCGGAGCAGATCGACAGCTACGCCCCTGGCCACCAGATCAGGTTCGGAAACTTGAACTACACGGCGGATATTCGCGGAGACTTGATCTTCGGCGGATTTGGCCCTGTGCCGGGAGCGCCGAACAGTCACGACGGGCACGACCTAGACCTGCTGTTGAACAATGCTCGGAACGTCATCCCTGCAATAGCCCCAGATCTAAATCCGGAACGGGTTGCGTTGCCCAAGGACGGAGGGCTAGACCCCGCCCCGCAGGCCGCATACTCATCGGCGTTGGAGCCGAACACAGGTCTCACTTCTGTGGAGACCTGTGACCCCGGAACCCCGGACTCATATCCGGTCGTCGGTTCCGGCCCGCGCACCATTGAGCCAGCCGAACCAGGTTGGGCCCCGGTAATGGAGTTTACCGCCGCGGACATTTTTCAACACTTGCCCTTTGGCAACATGCTGAACTTATTAAAGTCTCTCTCTCTGTTAGGAGACTTTGGGCCGAACTATGTCCGGCTTGAGTGGGAAGCAGGCGACGAAGGAATTCGCTGCCCACTCACCATCCACATGGTCGCCACGATTGATGATTTAACCGACGTTCTTGACTTCGACTCCGAAGACATCGACGGTATGGACGATGATGCAGGAGAAGCTCCAGAATCTCTGGGGCGCGGGATCACTACCTTGTCACATGATATATACATGGTGGACACGCCCAAGAAGGACGACAACGATAAACCAGACGATAAAACACCCGGACAAAAGCCAAAACTGCGGTGCAGACGCCGCTCAAAGTCCAGCAATAGTAAAAACGGTGACAAGAGCGCAAGAAGGGCTGACATACCAGAATGCAGTAATGACCACACGGACCCAACGATGGAGCAGGATGAGCCAGGTCATGCCAAACCAAGTTTGGAGCAAATATCCGATCACAATGATCCGGAGGGACGAGCTCATGAAACTGCCCGAGAATAGGAACACAGTCCAAACGACATCATCCCGGACGAACGAGTGGAACGAGATAACCTCCACCAAAAGATTTTGGCCACAGCAAGAAGTCTAAAGAAGCAGAAACAACGGCTTAAGGCCGCGCAGGAAAAGCTCAGTCGCAGATGGAATAAAGTGCTAGACACTGAAGAAAGATATGGCGACAATCACCATACCAAAAGCTATCCAAAGCGCAAGCTGCTGCCAGAATTCGACGACGAGGCCGCTCCACCAAAGAATAATACAACCAGGAGACCAGACGTACCGCGTCACAACCACAACAGAGCGGCTACTGACACCGCGCACGATCCACGTGAGAAGCTGGATAAGAAGGCCGGTGCACCCAGGTCCATCTACAGATCTAAAGGACACACCCCGACGAGGGACTATGGTCACCCAAACGCTAATACAAGCCAAACACCAGTTCGGAATAAACTCCGGACACAACAACAGCCGACTACATGCCACAGCGCGCCCAGATACAGAGGGGCTGCACACCCCCTGTGCTTCACCGAAGAAGTACTGGACCGTGAATTCCCACAAGGTTTCAAACCTGTGAACATAGAGGCATATGATGGAACGACAGACCTAGGGGTCTGGATCGAGGATTTTATCCTGCATATTCACTTGGCTCGTGGGGATGATCTCCACGCCATCAAATATCTTCCCCTCAAGCTGAAGGGACCAGCTCGACACTAGTTGAAAAGCCTCCCGAAAAACTCAATTGGGAGTTGGGAGGAACTAGAAGACGCTTTCAGGGCCAATTTTCAAGGGACCTATGTCCAGCCTCCGGATGCAGACGATCTAAGTCACATAATCCAACAACCCGGAGAGTCCGCCCGCAAGCTTTGGAACAGATTCCTCACTAAGAAGAATCAAATTGTCGATTGTCCGGACGCTGAAGCCTTAGCGGCATTCAAACACAGCATCCGCGACGAATGGCTCGCCAGACACCTCGGCCAAGAAAAGCCAAGGACAATGGCAGCCTTAACAAGCCTTATGACCCGCTTTTGCGCGGGTGAAGATAGCTGGCTAGCCCGTAAAGGCACCAGCGACCCCATCACGTCCAAAATAAGGGACGACAACTGGAAGCCTCGGCGTAATAAACACAAACGCCAAAGCAAGGAAGGGAGCCCAGATAACACAACGGTCAATGCCGGATTCAGGGGCTCTTAGCAAAAGAAACCATTTAAAGGCAGTAAAGAGGGGCCGTCCGGCCTGAACAGAGTCCTGGATAGACCATGCCAAATTCATGGTACCCCAGAAAAACCTGCGAACCACACCCATAGAGAGTGTTGGGTCTTCAAGCAGGCCGACAAACTAAATACCGAACACAAAGAGAGGGAAACACCAAGTGAAGACGAGGACGAACCTCGCCAGCCAAAAACTGGGGGACAGAAAAAATTCCCGCCAGAGGTTAAAACAGTAAACATGATCCACGCGACTCACACATTCATGAGAAGGCAAGAACACGCGCTCAAAGACGCGCACGATGTAGAGCCCATCGTGCCCACATCTGACTACTGGATGTCTCGTTCGATCACTTTTGATCACATGGACGACCGAACTAGTATTCGGCGCGAAGGATCACAAGCCTTGGTGCTTGACCCAATAATCGACGGATACCGTCTCACCCGTGTCCTCATGGACGGAGGCAGTAGTCTCAATTTAATATACGAGGACACTATCCGCAGGATGTGGATAAACCTATCCAGAATTAACCAAAGCAACACCACCTTTGAAGGGGTGATACCAGGCATTGAAGCCTACGACAGGGGCTCCATTGTACTGAGGGTAACATTTGGCCCCCCAGGCAACTCCAGAAGTGAAGAACTGCTCTTCATCGTTGCACCCTTCCAAAGCGGCTATCATGCACTGCTTGGACGACCGGCCTTCGCCCGCTTCAATGCATTGCCGCATTATGGCTACCTCACACTCAAGATGCTTGGTCCATGTGGCGTCATCTCCGTTAGCGGAATCACAGAGCGCTCTTCACGCGCAGAGGAACACGCGACGGCCCTGACGGCCGGACTATAAGCGGCCTCTAACACCATAAAACATGAATGGTCATTAAGACCACAAACACCGTATATGTAATCCCATAGCGGAAACCAGGGGCTATAAATATTTTGTGTAGCCCCAAAACTTGGCCCAACCTTATTGGCAGGCCATCATCTTACACTTTTACTATTTATCGCATACTTACGTTGTATTCTCCTATGAGTTTTTCTTTTTTCCACAAACAACGTTCGCGTGATACCCTTCCAGGATACGGCACAACGAAGACAAAGGCGCAGACGTGCAGCAGGGCCCCGTTCAACAGGTTTCTTTTTAGATTAACCCCCTGTGTAAACCTTTTCTATTGCCTCTTGTTGTTTAAACCATCCCACGGGTTCCATACCCACAGAGGATACTGTCGTTATTGGCATTTCGCCATGACAGATTACCGCACGTACCTGGAAAAACAGGGTTCATATTGAATGGGCATTCTTGAGCCCATCTTCTGTTATAAAGTCCGAACACCTTCGGGAGTGTTCGGCGTCACGAGTTTGGCTTTATATGCATCAACTCTGAATCATGTCTTTGGTCAAATGTTGGGTTCGCCCGGCTCCTGGGTTTGCCGCCTTATGTTCCGTTATTATCGGCTAAGGCAGGCCAAAGGAGAACTACTGCGATTGTGCCCTGGTTATTCCGGATGAGCACCTCAGTAGAGAAAGCCGAAAACTAACCGTCATGATACATCGAGTGATTGTTCAACCACTCAAAGACTCACCGCAATCTCTAGGATTCCTCCGCATTAACGAAGGGCTATTTTCCGGCCATGTACACACGTGCCCGTATTCGGATGCTCGCGAAGGTACCAGGGGCTACATAGTAGCCCCACCTTTATATCCCCATGGCTAAGCGAAAGTGTTATAGCTATATAGTCCGGTTGCCTAGTTCGACGTGCGATCACCTCCTTAATGGACCAAGACGTTGGATCAAGTGTGATTAAGCATATTCTTCGCGAACACCCCCGCATTGTATGCGTGGGGGCTGAAGCCAATGACTGCTATCTTTCGGACTACTTATACATATAAGAATGGCCATATAGGGGACACAATCATATTTTCAGGCAAAAAATGTAAATATAGCCTCATAATCAAAATAAACATTGTTTTTACAATGATTCGACTTATCACTCGAACAAAATATTCTTCGAGCACTGCGCCTCTATTAGGCGAGCACCCTCTGTGACCTGCGCCAAGTAGTGCTTGTCCGGATATTGGCCACCCGCCGGATCCTGGGTTGCTACAACGGTAGCCTCCATAGCTGTCCAATAGGATTTTACGCGGGCAAGAGCCATCCACGCACCCTCTATGCACGCCGACCTCCGCATGGCATCGATCCGAGTCACGACCCTAAGGAATTGTTGCACCAAACCAAAATAATTGTCCGGCTTGGGCCCCTTCGGCCAAAGATGGTCTATTACAGACCGCATTGCAAGCCCGGACCGCCTATGAAGCTCCGCCACAGCAGCCACCTTCTCATTCAACGGCAGCGAGCGGTTGGGAGCATTGAATTGCGACCAGAAAATCTTCTCCACTTCCTTATCACCTCGATCCTCGAAGAACTTGGCAGCGTCAGTTGCACTATTTGTCAAGTCTGCATATGCGTTTGCAGGACTCCAACGCCCAGCTAGGGGAGATGCTTTGGATCCAAAAACTTCGTCCGCAGTAGGTACGAGCCCCCAGCCATGATTTTGTTGGCTTGTTGAAGCTCCTCCCGCATACCCCGGATCTCGGTCCGCATCTCCTTGGCGGCATTAAGTGCCTTGTCCAGCTCGGCCGAACTAGCCTTATTCTCCTCTTCAAGGAGCACATAACGGTCGGCGGCATTTTTCAATTCTTTGGCCAATTCGGCTATCTTTCCCTCGCTTCGGCGATGAGCAGCCTGTTCGGCTCTCAACTCTTCGGCCGCCTTTAGGGCAGCCGCATTGCTAGCCCGAGCTTGTTCCTTGGCTTGAGCAAGCTCGGCCCTTAGGGCCTCCACGGCAGCAGCACCATCTGCAGTGCACCCACAGGGCATTAAACATTATGCCATTCTCGCATTCTCCTATACAATATAATAAAGGAAGCAGAGTACATACCCTGGGATTCTTCAAGCCGTTTTTTCACCAGCGTGATATCGGCATCAATAGATCTGATCTGCCTTCTCAGTTCAGCAACTACAACATACTAGTTGGCTGCCGGATCCTTGTATACCTGCACATATATACAGCGCAGCCATAAATATATGATCCCCCGTTTGCCGCCTATGGCGGGCAACCAGAGTCTCAGGGGCTACTATCCATAGGGAGCACACCTAGCACGTGCTTCATAACAAAAAAATAATACAGTGCATTTTTATGACATACCTCAAAGCCTTTGACTAGGCTTGTAAATGCCTCATTCAAACCGCTGGTAGCGGATGAAATCTTTGTGAGCACCATGCTCATTAAAGAGCGGTGCTCCTCCGAGAGCGCAGCTCGCTCCAGCAAGCCTGTCAGTACGTCCGGCCGAACATCGAACTGTGCTGGACCCTTCTCGTCGCCCCTCGTGGGAGCCAAATGCTTCGGGCTCAGGGTGACGGACGTGTTCGCTTCCGGCTTCGGTAGATCCGGACTCCTCCGTGACGACACCTATGTGTCGCCCGCTTCGTGAGGCGGAGAGGTGGGTGGAGTCTCGCTCTCCATCATCTCCGGACGAAGGTCCCCCGAAGATGAACTCTATTGAGAAGAGCTGCTCACCGGACTACAAAAGTCGAAGTCTCGGTTACGGATCTCGGAGTAATGCTATACCTTCGAATCAATTAATAACTTACGGCTCGATGGAGGGCTGGCCCGTTGGTGGGCACAATGTGGTAAGGGCACCCGTCATGGCAGAGCCCCCTGGTGATACCTTCTTCCCTTGCTTGGGCGTCTCCGCCTCCAAGTCTTCGGGGTCTGCCCTCTTTTTCCCGCGTGGGGAGGAGGCTTTAACCTCCCCTTCCTGGCTATCCTCCATAGTAGAGGTAGCGATTCCTCCGGTCTGGATGCGTAGTGCGGTTTCACTGCCCTCTCCTTCGCCTTTCCTTGAGGGGATTTTGTTGAGCGCCCGTTCAAGTATCTTTGCAATGGTTAGACCAGGCGAGCCTTCAGGAAGTGGCGCCGGACACCTGATTCTCTCCGCCTTGTTGAGCCATTCCAGGCCACGGAGGGATTCTCAGAGTTACAATTATGATAAATATAAATGAAATGTCCGTCTTTAAAGTTACTTACTTGGGCGTCTAGGCGATTGCAGCTTAGGCCCGCATGCTCGGTGGTGGCCGGACACTTTACTTGTGGACCGAAGAATAATTTACACATTCCTTCGAGCTTCAGGCCGAGGAAGTGCTTAATAGTCCGCGGACCCTCCGGATTAAACTCCCACATCCGGAGAGGCCGACGTTTGCACGGCAGCGTCCGCCAGATTAGCATCACCTGCATTATGCTGACGAGATTTATGTCTGTCCCTATGAGCTCCCGAATACGATTCTGCGGTTCTGGTACATCACCAGTAGGCCCATAATTTCGTCCTACGTCGGTCCAAGATGTTAACTATGATGGAGGGCCCGAGCGGAACTCGGGGGCGGCTGCCCACTTTGTGCCTCCGCGAGCTGTAACATAAAACCACCTCCGTTGCCACACATCGGATACTTCCGGAAAGGAGCCCTCTGGCCAGGGGGCATCGATGTTCTTGCTTATTACGGCACCTCTGCACTCTGCATGTCACCCCTCGATCATCTTCGGTGTCACATTGAAGGTCTTGAGCCATAAGCCGAAGTGTGGGTTGACGTGGAGAAAAACCTCGCACACAATAATAAACGACGAGATGTGGAGGATGGCGTCTGGAGCCAGATCATGGAAATCCAAGCCGTAGTAGAACATGAGCCCCCTCACAAAGGGGTCGAGGGTGAGGCCTAGGCCTCAGAGGAAGTGAGGAACGAATACGACGCTCTCATTGGGCTCCGGCGTGGGGATGACTTGCCCTGGAGCAGGAAGCATGTGCTGGATATCGGCGGTCAGGTATCCGACCTCCATAAGCTTAGTAATATCCTCCTCCTGGATCGAGGAGTCCACCCACCGGCCTTTTGCGTCGGATCCGGACATACTGGGGGATCTGGGGTATTGGGGCTTAGGTTTTGAGTGCTGGAGCTCGAGGTGCGAGAAGGGGCAGGAGAGGTGGAAAAGAGGTGTAGGCCTCCGCCCCTTTATAAAGAGGATGAATATCAAGAGTCCTCAGCGTGACTGCTTGGGACTTATCTAAAATACACAGGAGTCATCACACACGCCCATATTGATGAGAAATCCCGCAACAAGAGGAACACGATCTCTGCTTTGGCAGGGCGTGCGAATAAAACTGCCTCGCGATGCGAGTCAAGGTGGAGCAGGAAACGCCGGTTCGTGTTGTACCAGGCCACGATGCAGGAGCACGACGTACAAAGTCTGCCAGCAGAACGAATTTACCATCTTGCAGATCCAGACACGGTCTACGTGTTCGATAAATAACCTTGGAGTATTCGGAGAAGGAACCCGCCTTGCAATGCCGAAAACAAGACTACGCGCCGGACTCGTCATCATTGAAGCCTGGTTCAGGGGATACTGAGGGAGTCCTGGATTAGGGGGTATCCGGACAGCCGGACTATATACATCGTTCGGACTATCGAAGCGTGAAGATACAAGACTCAAGACTTTGGCCCGTGTCCGGATGGGACTCTCCTTTGCATGGAAGACAAGCTTGGCGATCCGGATATTATATTTCCTTCCTTGTAACTGACTCCATGTGAACCCTAGCCCTCTCTGGTGTCTATATAAACCGGAGAGGATGGTCCTTAGAAGGCCGATCACAATTACAATCATACCATCATAGGCTAGCTCTTAGGGTTTAGCCTCTACGATATCGTGGTAGATCTACTCTTGTACTACTCATATGTTCTATATTAATCAAGCAGGAAGTAGGGTTTTACCTCCATCGAGAGGGCCCGAACCTGGGTAAACATTGTGTCCCTTGCTTCCTGTTACCATCAGCTTAAGACGCACAGACCGGGACCCCCTACCCGAGATCCGCCGGTTTTGACACCGACATCCATGGAGGGGTGGTTGAATAGTAGCCGGTGGAGTAGCGTGTGGTGGAGGCTGGATGAACAGGAGCCCGTGGAGGCTGGAGGAGGTCGACGGTAGCCCGTGGAGGCTGGAGGAGGTCGACGGTGGAGATGAACAGTATCCTGTGGAGTCCCGTTTTGCGGTACGCCACACCCCTCCCGATGAATAGAACCCCGTTTCGACCGTAGGAGGTCCGTTTCGTCCGTTTTGCGGTACGCCACACCCCTCTCGATCAACAGGACCCCCGTATCGACTATAGGAGGTCCATTTCGTCCGTTTTGCGGTACGCCACACCCCTCCCGATCAACAGGACCCCCGTTTCGACCGTAGGAGGTCCGTTTCCTCCGTTTTGCGGTACGCCACACCCCTCCCGATGAACAGGATCCCGTTTCGAACGTGGCCGGTCGAACACAAGGCCAGTTCCTTCGTTCTGCGGTACGCCAGGCCTCGTTTCCATCGCCTGTTCCATCCAAGCCCTCCCGATGAACACGACGATGCATTCCGTTCCGACCCAGCCGGTTGGCTCCCCATGAACACGACGATGATGCTGCTTCTCCATTCCAACCTAGCCATGTACACAAGCCCTGGCCGTACGTATGCGCGAGTAGGCGTTTGAGACCCCGCCCGTATGTACACATACATGGCCCTATTTTCTTTCTTGCGCACTGGCCGCTGTACATACGTGTACAAGCTACGTGCGCGCCTCTACTACGACACGTGTGCGCCTCTACATCGACCAGTATATATGTACATACACGTTCGCGACCAGAATGACAATGATACGTACGCTTTGACCAGGTGGGTCCCGACTGTCAGGCACTTCCTTGCGTGCGAAGATGTAGCTGGTGGGTCCCAGCAATCAGGGGGAAATATTTTTTTTGTGAAATACGGTGGTCCGTCCGGTGGGTCCCCACTGTCAGGTGGAGGAATAATTATTATGCGCGTAATAAGGAGGCACTTCCTTGCTGCGGCCGTGGACCCAGCTGTCAGCCTCTCCACGTACAGTCCACGTCCGATGGAAGCCGTTCCTTGACCACGTTGACCATGCTGCGCCGAGAGCACCAGGGCGGTGGACGACGGCGAGGCCTAGGAAGGGGACAACGCGGAGCCGGGGAAGACGCGGCAGTGGATGCCCACGCGTAGAGGAGTACGAGGGTTCATTGGTTCACTGCGGTGTGAGGCTGCCGTCACCGCAGAATAACAGGGGGTGTGGGTGAGTAGAGGGATGGCCTGGCCAGCGGTGGGAGTAGTAGGCGGCGGTGAGGCCTTCGCTGCATCGCAACCGGCCACAGGAGGCAGGAGCACGAGGCATGACCGGCGCTGGTTTGGGCGGCTGGAGCAAGAAGACCAGAGGTTGAAGAAGCACTACGACCGTTGGATGGACATCGTACAGTCACTAGAGCTAGAATCGTGCATATTGACTAAGTTGACAAAGACCTCCGTCCCCGTCAACTTAGCAGGCCCACAAGTCAGCCTGCCACTATACTGGGTCCCAGCTAACAGGGGGAGTATTCATTTTTTTTGTGCGTAATAAGGAGGCACATCCTTGCGTGTGAAGATATAGCTGGTGGGTCCGAGCTGTCAGCGGCGGTAACGTTTTTTTCGCGAAATACAGAGGCCTTTTCAGTGGGTCCCTGATGTCAGGTGGAGGAATCATTATTTTGCGCGTAATAAGGAGGCATTTCCTTGCGTGCGACCGTGGACCCATCTATCGGCCTCTCCACGTACAGTCCACTTCAGATGCATGTCGGTCGTTGACCATATTGACCAGGCTGTGCCGAGAGCACTAGGGCAGTGGACGACGGCGAGGCCTAGGAAGGGAACGACACGGAGGCAGGGAAGACTCGGCAGTTGTTTCCCACGCGGAGGGGAGTACGACTGTTCGAGGGTTTACTGGTTCATCTGCCGTCGCCGGAGAATAACAGCAGGTGTGGGACTGTGGGTGAGTAGAGGGATGGCTAGGCCAGCGATGGGAGTATGGTGGGGCGGTGAGGCCTGCACGGCAGCACAGCCGACCGCGGGGAGGAGGGAGCAGGCAGTCCCGCCGGTGCTTGTTTGAACGGCTAGAGCAGGAAGAGCAGAGATTGAAGAAGCACGACGGCCGTTGGATGGCCATCCAACAGTCACTGCTTGTGCGTCAACCTTTTTTTAGGAAAGTCTCAAATCTGTGGAAAACAGCATACAACCCATCTGCCATTATTTCTAATAATTTACAGCCCATTTGCTAATTCTTAAGGTTTTTTGGAGCCCATATTTTTTTTGTTAGCATTACAACCCATATTGTGGCCACGGTTAAAAAATTATATGAAATTTTGCATATTTCGGTGCGGTCCGAACTGTTTTTAATTCCGAAATTTCGACTCACATTCAAACTGATTTAAAAAAATGTATATCAATATAAAATCCAACAAATTCTCCACGCATAAAAATTAATGTAATTTAAAATCTCGAAATGAAAAAAAAGATGTTTGAAACTAATTGCTGGTTTGATGTGTTTTAAAAATGTACATCCCATTTCTCATTACTGATGGACCATTTTCTCGGCCAGCCAAATGAAAGCTCTCCTCGTCTTGAAAGATTTGCAGCCCAACATGCCTGACAAAGCGACTTACTTGGCAAATCACAAAAAAACTGGGCTGTGGCCATGGACCCAGCTGTCAGCCTCTCCACGTACAGTACTCTTCTGTTGGAATGTCGTTGACCACATTGACCATGCCGCGCCGAGAGCACCAAGGCGGTGGACGATGGCGAGGCCTAGGAAGGGGATGACGCGGAGCCGGGGAAGACTCGATAGTGGATGCCCATACAGAGAGGAGTACGACTGTACGATGGTTTACTGGTTCAGCTGTCGTCGCCGGAGAATAACAACAGGTGTGAGTGAGTAGAGGGATCGCTAGGCTAGCGATGGGAGTACGGTGGGGCGATGAGGCCTGCGCGGCAGCACAGCCGGCCGCGGGGAGGAGGGAGCAGGCAGTCCCGCCGGCGCTTGTTTGAGCGGCTGGAGTAGGAAGAGCAGAGATTGAAGAAGCACGACGGCCATTGGATGGCCATCCAACAGTCACTGCTTGTGCGTCAACCTTTTTTTTAGGAAAGCCTCAAATCTATGGAAAACAGCATACAACCCATCTGCCATTATTTTTAATAATTTATAGCCCATTTGCTAATTCTTAAGGTTTTTTTGGAGCACATATTCTTTTTGTTAGCATTACAGCCCTTATTGTGGTCACGGTTAAAAAATTATATGAAATTTTGCATATTTCGGTGCGGTCCGAACTGTTTTAGTCCCGAAATTTCGACTCACATTCAAACTGAATTTAAAAATAAATGTATATCAATATAAAACCCAACAAATTCTCCATGCATAAAAATTAATGTAATTTAAAATCTTGAAATAAAAAAAAGATAGTTGAAACTAATTGCCGGTTAGATGTGTTTTAAAAATGTACATCCCATTTGTCATTACTGATGGGCCATTTTCTCGGCTAGCCGAATGAAAGCTCTCCTCGTCTTGAAAGATTTGCAGCCCAACAGGCCTGACAAAGCGACTTACTTGGCAAGTCACGAAAAAACTCGGCAGTGGCCGTGGACCCAGCTGTCAACCTTATTTTGCATATTTCGTTGAAGTCCGAACTGTTGTAATCCCGAAATGTTAAACATTTTTTAAGAACTTATTGATTTGCCAAAAAAATCTTTTTGTTTTTGTAAGCAAATAAGAAGGGGGACAATTGAGTTGGTTTAAGGGAAAACCAGTGGTAAAAAAACCAGCGCTGGGTGGTAAAAAACAACAAAAATAAGGATGTAAATATGAAAAGGGAATTTTATATATTTTCAATATAAGGATATGTGTATATGAACTAGTAAAACTATAGGTAGAGATTAGAAAATGGATGTAGGACATGCGTTTCAAGAGGAAAATAGAACTGAGCTGTGTGTTTGATTCAGTAAAAAAACTGCCTGCGGATGTTGTAAGACAAAATATAACTAACGCTGGCGGGCCACAGGCCAGTAGATACCTGCTGGATCTTTGTGCCCCGTTGTCGTCATGGGCTGGGCCTGGTAAAAACAAAACCAACCCTGGGCAGTCTACAACCCAGTTGAAACTTGCTCGACCTGAAAAAATAATATACATGCTCAATAAACGAGAGAATTCTACAAGTACAGACTGATAACTGGGATGCAACATGGATATTGTTTTTTTATCATGATAATAAGTGCATGCACTTGTTTCAAAAAAATTGGAGAACTGGGAATTCGAACAGCAGGTGCTTATGCTACCCATCAAATAAAAATCAGGTGCCTGAAAATTCGTTTTGAAACAAATGATTCAGCTTTATATCCATGTAGACCCTCGGCATGATGGTTGGAAGCAAATGCAAGTTCATACCAAAAGATCCTTAACAACAATACCAACTTGCGGACGACAAGGTAGTACAACTACCAATACCAAACTAACTTATAATCTTTTTACTCCTGGCCCTAGTGTTCGTCTGGTAGAAAATCTTGCAGAGGACTAGCTCCCACTCCTTCTCTTGCTCCAGGTCCCCGAGGTGGTACTGGTGCATCACCCAGTTGGTCCTCTGCTGGTCGAAGTTCTTGTTGGTGTGCAGCACCAGAACCTTTTTTGCTGCCCGTCTGCCGGCCATTGACCATCACCGGCAAGGTATTGCCGGTCTTGTGCCACATTGCGTGCATGCCGCACTCCGATTATATCTTGCGACACGTCCACGTGCCCCTTTTGAACGCCCTAGAATTGCGCTGAAAGAAATGCTTCCTTAGGCCACTCAGTGTGATACCTGCAGTATTGTGGAATACAGGTTTTAGTGTACGTAGTTGGCATTTTCATAACATCTTTGGCATGTTGCAGTCACTTGTTTCACTTTTTCTTAACTATCAAATTGTAATTGCTTCACCAGGACTGCGTCTAAAAAGAAAAATAGAGCTACAAACAAAGGAATATGTTTGTGCAAGTAGACGGCCGATCGGTGTCTTACCTGGAAGTTTCTCAGCTTGGGTGTAGCATATGTCGTGCTCGCTGTCGATGGTTGGTATGAACAAATCGATGAGAGACTGAAATCTCACACTGTCAGCACTCACTTTGGCCTCAAGGTGCTCGATCAGCTCCTGATCCGTGGGATCAAACTTGATGCCAGCCGGTAGCACCGGCCAATCCTTCTTCGACTTGCATCGGTAATTCCAGTTATATGGTACTCAATGTATTATCAATCGACTGTTTTAAGTGAATGATGAAAGATTTTGACAGATAAGTGGTACTCCAAATCTGAAGTCCAGAATACCCAAACACGCCGCCGGGATTCTTGTGTCACCTCACGCGCAGCGTGTTGTCACGTCAATTCAATGTGTGGACATGATGAATAATTTGATCGACGTATACTAGTACTGCTACTGTACTACTTACTAGTCGTATTTAGTGTCACAATTTATA
>NC_041391.1:642856371-643001401 GCF_002162155.2 Triticum dicoccoides | reverse complement strand
AGTACATCCTACGCAAGTGAGTTAGGATGCACTTGATCCCAGGAAGGTATCTACTATCCTTCAAACCAGATGAGTGCTTCAAACTAACAACAGTACATAATATCCAACAAAAGAGGATCATGCTACAGCAGCAGAATAAATGGCTCAGTCTAGATATCGGCACGAATCAAGTTGTGCATATTTGCTGTTGGCATGAATCACATCGCCGCATGTCGGGTTTGCAAAAGCCATCCATCGCATGGAAGCTTGATGCCTTTCACACATTGAAGATTATCTGGCAACAAGCTGTGTCGACGAATCTCTGGATATGATGATTCATGAAACCCATGGTATGATGCGTAAACACAGTCCCTCCTCGTGAATGGAAGTTGCATAGCACGGTAATCATCATCGGTGATATGATCGATTATTGGTTGGATGATCAGATAATTGAGCCCGAGGAACAAGGAGTGGTTGCCGAGGCTGTAAACCCGCCTCCAGTTTAATACGCCTGGCCCAACAGAGCTGGGATCTTTCTCGAACACGAAGCAGCCATAGCCATCAATGTCACGAACTCCCCACGCATTGTACTGCATGTGGTTTGATGTAATGGTTTGGTCAATTTGGTACGTGCGAATGAGCATCAAATGACCACCATCAGCTGAACGAGCGAGAAACCACCACCCATCGGCTGGTACGATTCCAGGTCCTGGAATCATGAAGGCCAACACATTTGCATCTGCTGCAACAATTCAAATTGGAGACCAAAAGGACAAAAATAAACAATCATGTTCAGAGTATGTGTGGAATTAAGATTATTATAACAGTGACACATATCATAAACAGAGAATTGCAATGCCGTGGTCATAATCATACCCCAAGTTAAAAAAATAAGCCAATGGCTTTCATATTCTAGCAATATGTCATGGTTCAAACATCATGTAACAATGAGAGGAAAACAGCTATGACAACGCCTACTCATATTCTACCATAGCACTTACTACTACTGTTCTCATATCAACTCTAAGCAATAACATGTGTTGTTATAAAAATCTTGTAAACGAGAGTAACATATAGCAATCATGATATTATGCTCATAATATGTATTCTAACAATCAGTAGATGCCAATTGTTCTCATATCAACTCTAACAATAACATGTGTGGTCATAAAAATCTAGGAAATTAGAGGAACATATAGCAATGATGTGGTTATAGACATGCTATGTATTCTAAATTTTTAACAAATGAACATGCAGTCGTATTCATAAGGTAAAGATGAGATGAGATAGAACAATTACATGACGACAGATTCCACTAGTATAGGCAGCCAATCTGTGCGTCGACCGCGTAAATGATGCCATCGTGCACTATAGCATCAGACAGAAATGTTGCCTCAATAGGATTGATGATGAGCCATAACCATGTATGGCGACCGGATTCCAGATAGACTAATCCCATGTTGAACAAGGCAATGAGCTTGTAATCCATGTAGTCTTCTGATGGTGTGGGCACTTCGCAGATTACAACTTTCTGCAAACAGAGGCCGAGTCAAAAGCTTGACGCGTCTCGTGCGTAGTAGGCAGGAGTGTCCGGCGGGCTGCGAGGCTCGATGGCGGCGGTATCCAACGATGGAAGGGTGATCTCTTGCTGGGTGTAGATATCCACGAGATGCCACGGACTACCGGAGTGGTGGATGAGGACGATCCAGTTGGCCTTCATGCCACCTAGTAGTGGCCGCACATGAAGGACATGTGGACGGGTAGTGGTAGCATGTTGAGGGGCACCACGACAACCTCCGTAGGATCGTCAAGTCGGTGTCTGGGCCACCTGCGAGGATCGGGCATCAGCAAGCAGGGTGTCTTGAAAAGAGCCGGTCAGTTGCAGACGAGTAGACGGTACAAAGACATCGAGCATGCGGCTAGACAGACGGTGCTGAGTAGGTCCATACGACTACAGATCTGCTCCAAGAGAACATCGGGGAGGGAATTCCAATTGCGGCTCTGCGTGTCAGTCGGTTCTGCCATTGGGGTTTTCGGTGCCTGCGAGCCAACAGGGAAGTGGATTCGGGCGGGCGAGCGAAGAAGCTTCTCCTCGTGTGGTCGAGCAGTGAGCGGGGGGGTATGGTACGCCCGAGCTACCAAGGAAGATGGCGCGGGCGGGCGAGCAGTGAGCGGGGGTAAATGGTGTGTGGCTTACGATGGGGAAGAGAGGAGGAAGATGAAGAGAGGAGGAAGAAGTGAGGAAGGCAGGGAAGAAAGTGCATTAAATCTCAATTCTACTAGTACTACTACTAGGATATACCGTCCTTCGGAGTGTAAATAGTTACACCGATCACATGTGGGTCTACCACAAGAGGGCCCATATGTCAGTTAATGGAGGACAGAGGTGCGTAGGCATATTTGCGGAAGCGTGCTCTACTGGCAAAATGATGGCAGTACTGGGTAAGGCTGATTTAGTAACACCAACACACTGGTTCAGCTTATTAATTATGTGTCCCATCTGCTGCAGCGTGTATTGTCACTTCACTGCGAAGACTAGTTGAATAGTTCTCTCTGACCGAGATGGGGAATAATGGATCGCGAGTACTTCCTTTCTACAGTATCCCTATGCCTCTACGCTCACTTCACTCATTTTGCTCCGTACCTAGTCACTTGTTGAAATCTGTAGAAAGAAAAATACTTCATATTTGGGAACAGAGGTAGGCTTTTACTCCGTATTTGGGAACAGAGGGAGTATCACCATATGGAGGGAACAGAGGAAGCTTGAAATATGAACATGTCAATGGGAGGGAGTACGCCCCATGCATGCATGCATGCATGCAACATGCAACACTCACACATACACATGGACGAACGCAACACTCACGCACCCATGCGACACACAACACACGACGCAACACACACGCTCATGCTCAAGTGCTCAAGCTACTCCTACGTCCGTGAAAGACTGTACATTTAGAGATTTACACATCGACCAGGGCATAATTAACGCCTAAAAGTATCAGACTTATGTGTGCATGCGACCATTGAGAGAAGAAGATTAAATGAAGGCTAAATGCATTGGAAGTGTGATGTACATCATGTAGTACACTCTTTGTTTTAGGCTGGCCATAGTGGGGTAACATAACTAGTATCATGTACTTGGGACTCGCAAACATGCTTATGTGACAAAGAATTAAAGAAGAGAGAGAGGGTAGTAGTAACATAGGTAGATACCGTAACACAATAAATGTTATGCTACAACCAAATTGAGCCTTATAAAATGGAAAAACTAAAATTTTGAGATAAGCCCTATAAACCGGAAAGGAGGGAGTATGTGTCATGCATGGCAATAAATGAGACCATCTATGATACTACTTTATGATACTATGCACTATAGATGTAGTATCATACACTAGTATCATATATTCATACGCATGATACTAGTATATGTTACTCTCCACTATGACCAGCCTTATAGCTGATGTACACTCTTTGTTGGAAGACCGAGGGAGTACACGTGCATGCACTCACATACACAAACAGGGCGGTTCACGCGCAAGGGTTGGACTCGTGTCGCGCCCGCGTAAAGTTTTGTTTAACTAATTTCTTTGCTCTGCCAACTGACAGGTGGGACCCAGAAACCAGGTGACAATTTAACCAGTCAACAAAGTGCCACGTTGACTATGTGGCTGGTCAGTAGGGTGCAATACGGTGCTCTACGATGAGCTAGTGATCGTATAATCACCGCAAAACTATATATAGTGACCGTAAAGAGCGTATTGTTACATACATTGACCGCCAGTGTATTTTTCTCGTTTCAAATTAAGCCATATTAATTGAAAAGGACGCAGTATGGACTACTACTAGTACTAGTACTGCTTTGATGTGTCCCGTCAACTCGCCGAACGAGGAGAAGCTTGCTTACTACGCCTCTCCCTCGCCCACGTGCGCGGTGGTTCGCAGGACGAGGAGAGGGTTTTGACTACAGCGCCCTCTCCCTCGCATTGCCCTTGCAGTGGACGTGCAGCAGTTCAATCGGTGTCAGATTGCTAGAAGCATATTGTACTGTAGTATCATCATTGTTGGACTTTCCGAAGAGGCGAAGAGCCAAGTGCAAGGTTCACACGAGTACGAACTGTTGAACCTCCCGAAGAGGCAAAGAGCCAAGCACAAGGTTTTATAGGAGTTATTGTCCTAGTAGGAGTGTACTACAACTATGGCGAATTTTGCTACTGTATGATGCCGCCACGTCACGTATATCTAAAGCTGTACCACCTTTTTTTCTCAAAGAGCATGTTGGAGCCCGTGCAACAACCACACAAGTTGCACGTACACATAACACATTTACTAGTAATAAATTCTAAAGGACAAATGCCACTATGCCACACAAGTTCATCTCCAATTCATGTGATAAATTTGTGCACGACTAGTCCACATATATTCACAGCGCTACCATTCACAATTACCGTACTCCACTTACACGTTATAGATGGGCTACATGTCCTCCTCCAGGTTCCACTCCTAGGTGTTCTTCATGGATGGCACGATCCATAGCGGTGGGCAACGGGAATCATTGTCGCAGCTTTCTAGTCCAGTTCCACAGGATGGAGACTCATCCAAGCTGAAACGGCATAAATCAGGGATAGCGTGTCCCAGCATGTCATTCATCCGGCGGTGCGCAATGAAGACACAACCATGCTTCATGAACGGCAGACCTTTCGTGTCATGCACGGAAGGTGGCACCCGCTTCACAATGGGGTAGTTGTCCCCGATGAAAAGCGAGTACTCTCCAAGAGTGTTCCTCGGCACCCACGTAGCATCACGGGGGTCGAACTCGGCGCCGTTCATCTGGTACACACGGCATCCCAGATCTGGACACATGGTGACGTACATAGTCAAGGTCCATGCATAATAATGTTGTGCTCAAATATGGCGGTCAGTAATACTGTGCAGCAAATAGTACTACTCCGGTATAGAGGAAGTAAAATAACCGGCTTATTATATATAGCCACACTCTTGGCTACATGGATGAGATAGTAAGACATGGAAAAACAAAAATGGTGGCAGCTAGTGGGTTCAAGTCTTCAAGGGCCTAACTAGCTATATGCGTCCTCCAAGGTAAAAAGTACTCCTACTAGTACTACTATGTATACTACTAGTACAACAATGAAAGAGAAGGCGAGAGGGTTAAAAATGGAATACCTGGGTAGATGGTGACGGTACGATCACGGTAGATTGTGTGACCATGTTGCACATCAGTGGTAGCATGGGTAACGACCGCTAAGATAGTTGATCCCAATATGCCAAAGTCAGCTACAAGGTTCCAGGTTAGACCGAATCGCGGATGCAAATGCACATCCAGGATCGACAATCTTATTTTGATCGGGGGATGACTGGTCCCTGCAAAATAATGGAGTACCGTTAGGGATGCAAAATGATGGTTTGTGCATTTCGTTTGTAATCTCCCGTACCGTAGGATGGCAACCAGATGAAACAAGTCCCCTGGCTTTTCACCGCGAAGATGCGGCCTAGATGGCGCACGGCGTCTTCGAACGTGTAGGGGTACAAATCTGCCACCGCCAACATGCGCAAGCCTCTGCCGTTATTTCCTCTTGCATTGATGGCAATCCTTATGTCGAACACCACGATGAGATAGTAATCGTCGTAGCCGTGTCGCTTTGTCGGCGGGTCCGCAATTGCTATCTTCTTCAATCTCATGTAGGCATCATCATACGTATTCAAGCCCAGCCAGTCCGGAAGGCCGATCCCAATGGTGGAGAAGGGGTCTACCAGAACGGCCGCACTGCTGTGGATGTTGTGCAAAATGATGGTGGTATCCGGCCGGAGGTATGCAAGCCAATCTTCGTTGGCACCGACCCAGACCTATATATAAGATGGTGGGCAGCGGAGAAATTACGGGATGGAAATGGATGTTGGAAATATGCCCTAGAGGCAATAATAAATTAGTTATTATTATATTTCCTTGTTCATGATAATCGTTTATTATCCCTGCTATAATTGTATTGATAGGAAACTCAGATACATGTGTGGGTACATAGACAACACCATGTCCCTAGTAAGCCTCTAGTTGACTAGCTCGTTGATCAATAGATGGTTACGGTTTCCTGACCATGGACATTGGATGTCGTTGATAACGGGATCACATCATTAGGAGAATGATGTGATGGACAAGACCCAATCCTAAGCCTAGCACAAAGATCATGTAGTTTGTATGCTAAAGCTTTTCTAATGTCAAGTATCATTTCCTTAGACCATGAGATTGTGCAACTCCCGGATACCTAGGAATGCTTTGGGTGTATCAAACGTCACAACGTAACTGGGTGGCTATAAAGGTGCACTACGGGTATCTCCGAAAGTGTCTGTTGGGTTGGCACGAATATAGACTGGGATTTGTCACTCCGTGTGACGGAAAGATATCTCTGGGCCCACTTGGTAGGACATCATCATAATGTGCACAATGTGACCAAGGGGTTGATCACGGGATGATGTGTTACGGAACGAGTAAAGAGACTTGCCGGTAACGAGATTGAACAAGGTATCGGCATACCGACGATCGAATCTCGGGCAAGTACAATACCGCTAGACAAAGGGAATTGTATACGGGATTGATTGAGTCCTTGACATCGTGGTTCATCCAATGAGATCATCGTGGAACATGTGTGAGCCAACATGGGTATCCAGATCCCGCCGTTGGTTATTGACCGGAGAACGTCTCGGTCATGTCTGCATGGTTCCCGAACCCGTAGGGTCTACACACTTAAGGTTTGATGACGCTAGGGTTATAAAGGAAGTTTGTATGTGGTTACCGAATGTTGTTCGGAGTCCTGGATGAGATCCTGGACGTCACGAGGAGTTCTGGAATGGTCTGGAGGTAAAGATTTATATATGGGAAGTCCTCTTTTGGTCACCGAAAAAGTTTCGGGTTTTTTCGGTAAAGTACCGGGACCACCGGGAGGGTCCTGGGGGTCCACCAAGTGGGGCCACCATCCCCGGAGGGCTGCATGGGCCAAGTGTGGGAGGGGAAAATCCCCACGTGGGCTGGTGCGCCCCCCACAAGGGCCCAAGGCGCCTAGGGTTTGGGGAGGGGGCTCCTCCACCTTACTTGGGGGGCAAGTTTCCCCTCCCCCCCCTTGGCTGCCCCCCTAGATGGGATCTAGGGCTGGCCGCCGCCCCTAGGGGTCGAAACCTAGGTGGGGGCGCAGCCCCCTCTCACCCTATATATAGTGGAGGCAAAGGGGCAGCCCAACACACGAAGTTCTTCTCCTGTTGGCGCAGCCCTACCTCTCTTTCTCCTCCTCTCCCGCTGTGCTTGGCGAAGCCCTGCAGGATTGCCACGCTCCTCCATCAGCACCACGCCATTGTGCTGCTGCTGGATGGAGTCTTCCTCAACCTATCCCTCTCTCCTTGCTAGATCAAGGCATGGGAGACGTCACCGGGCTGTACATGTGTTGAATGCGGAGGTGCCGTCCGTTCGGCACTAGGATCTCCGGTGATTTGGATCACGACGAGTACGACTCCTTCAACCCCGTTCTCTTGAACGCTTCCGCTTAGCGATCTACAAGGGTATGTAGATGCACTCTCCTTCCCCTCATTGCTGGTTTCTCCATAGATAGATCTTGGTGACACGTAGGAAAATTTTGAATTTCTGCTACGTTCCCCAACAGTGGCATCAGAGCTAGGTCTATTGCATAGATTCTTTGCACGAGTAGAACACAAAGTAGTTGTGGGTGTTGATTTTGTTCAATATGCTTACTGTTACTAGTCCAATCTTGTTTCGGCGGTATTGTGGGATGAAGCGGCCCGGACCGACCTTACACGTACACTTACGTGAGACAAGTTCCACCGATTGACATGCACTTGGTGCATAAGGTGGCTAGCGGGTGCCAGTCCCTCCCACTTTAGTCGGAACGGATTCAATCAAAAGGGTCCTTATGAAGGGTAAATAGCAATTGGCATATCACGCTGTGGTTTTGCGTAGGTAAGAAACGTTCTTGCTAGAAACCCATAGCAGCCACGTAAAACATGCAAACAACAATTAGAGGACGTCTAACTTGTTTTTGCAGGGTATGCTATGTGATGTGATATGACCAAGAAGAATGTGATGAATGATATGTAATGCATGAGATTGATCATGTTCTTGTAATAGGAATCACGACTTGCATGTCGATGAGTATGACAACCGGCAGGAGCCATATGAGTTGTCTTAATTTATTGTATGACCTGCGTGTCATTAAACAACGCCATGTAATTACTTTACTTTATTGCTAACCGGTAGCCATAGTAGGAGAAGTAATAGTTGGCGAGACAACTTCATGAAGACACGATGATGGAGATCATGATGATGGAGATCATGGTGTCATGCCGGTGACGATGATGATCATGGAGCCCCAAAGATGGAGATCAAAAGGAGCAAAATGATATTGGCCATATCATGTCACTATTTGATTGCATGTGATGTTTATCATGCTTATGCATCTTATTTGCTTAGAACGACGGTAGTAAATAAGATGATCCCTCATTAAAATTTCAAGAAAGTGTTCCCCCTAACTGTGCACCATTGCGAAAGTTCATCGTTTCGAAGCACCACGTGATGATCGGGTGTGATAGATTCTAACGTTCACATACAACGGGTGTAAGCCAGAAGTACATACAGATGTGAATGTTGCAGACCCGTTGACTAAAACCTCTCTCACAAGCAAAACATGATCAAACCCCAGAACTCATTGAGTCTTAATCACATGATGATGTGAACTAGTTTAATGACACTAGTAAACTCTTTGGATGTTGGTCACATGGCGATGTGACCTGTGAGTGTTAATCACATGGCGATGTGAACTAGATTATTGACTCTAGTGCAAGTTGGAAACTCTTGGAAATATGCCCTAGAGGCAATAATAAATTAGTTATTATTATATTTCCTTGTTCATGATAATCGTTTATTATCCATGCTATAATTGTATTGATAGGAAACTCAGATACATGTGTGGGTACATAGACAACACCATGTCCCTAGTAAGCCTCTAGTTGACTAGCTCGTTGATCAATAGATGGTTACGGTTTCCTGACCATGGACATTGGATGTCATTGATAACGGGATCACATCATTAGGAGAATGATGTGATGGACAAGACCCAATCCTAAGCCTACCACAAAGATCGTGTAGTTCATATGCTAAAGCTTTTCTAATGTCAAGTATCATTTCCTTAGACCATGAGATTGTGCAACTCCCAGATACTGTAGGAATGCTTTGGGTGTACCAAACGTCACAACGTAACTGGGTGGCTATAAAGGTGCACTACGGGTATCTCCGAAAGTGTCTGTTGGGTTGGCACGAATCGAGACTGGGATTTGTCACTCCGTGTGACGGAGAGGTATCTCTGGGCCCACTCGGTAGGACATCGTCATAATGTGCACAATGTGACCAAGGGGTTGATCACGGGATGATGTGTTACGGAACGAGTAAAGAGACTTGCCGGTAACGAGATTGAACAAGGTATCGGCATACTGACGATCGAATCTCGGGCAAGTACAATACCGCTAGACAAAGGGAATTGTATACGTGATTGATTGAGTCCTTGACATCGTGGTTCATCCGATGAGATCATCGTGGAACATGTGGGAGCCAACATGGGTAGCCAGATCCCGCTATTGGTTATTGACCGGAGAACGTCTCGGTCATGTCTGCATGGTTCCCGAACCCGTAGGGTCTACACACTTAAGGATCGATGACGCTAGGGTTATAAAGGAAGTTTGTATGTGGTTACCGAATGTTGTTCGGAGTCCCGGATGAGATCCCGGACGTCACAAGGAGTTCCGGAATGGTCCGTAGGTAAAGATTTATATATGAGAAGTCCTGTTTTGGTCACCGGAAAAGTTTCGGGTTTTTTCGGTAACATACCAGGACCACCGGGAGGGTCCCGTTGGTCCACCAAGTGGGGCCACCATCCCCGGAGGGCTGCATGGGCCAAGTGTGGGAGGGGACCAGCCCCAGGTGGGCTGGTGCGCCCCCCACAAGGGCCCAAGGCGCCTAGGGTTTGGGGAGGGGCTCCTCCACCTTACTTGGGGGGCAAGTTTCCCCTCTCCCCCACTTGGCCGCCCCCCTAGATGGGATCTAGGGCTGGCCGCCGCCCCTAGGGGTGGAAACCTAGGTGGGGGTGCAGCCCCCTCTCCCCCTATATATAGTGGAGGCAAAGGGCCAGCCCAACACACGAAGTTCTTCTCCTGTTGGCGCAGCCCTACCTCTCTTTCTCCTCCTCTCGCGCGGTGCTTGGCAAAGCCCTTCAGGATTGCCACGCTCCTCCATCACCACCACATCGCTGCACTGCTGTTGGATGGAGTCTTCCTCAACCTCTCCCTCTCTCTTGCTGGATGAAGGCATGGGAGACGTCACCAGGCTGTACGTGTGTTGAACGCGGAGGTGTCGTCCGTTCAGCACTAGGATCTCCGGTGATTTGGATCACGACGAGTACGACTCCTTCAACCCCATTCTCTTGAACGCTTCCGCTTAGAGATCTACAAGGGTATGTAGATGCACTCTCCTTCCCCTCGTTGCTGGTTTCTCCATGGATAGATCTTGGTGACATGTAGGAAAATTTTGAATTTCTGCTACGTTCCCCAACAATGGAATAACTAAGTACTACATGATCAAACTCCATTACTGACCTGCTCATCGGACAAAATCTGACTACCTCTCAACGTCGGCAACTCTAGCGGAGTCAATGTGCAACCATGGCCAGGGAGCGGTGGACTGTTCGAAGGATTGTCCCATAGAAGAACCTTCTCCTCGAGGATGCATGGAAGACCAACAAGCATGGCCTTTTCCCAAGCCTGTTTAAGCAGCATCTTGAAAAAGTTGGTGCAGGATGCACCGAGTCTTGCGGCGGTGAGGACATTGGAGCGGCGTGCAATTTCTCCTAGAGGATTGTCGTCCATGGTCTCCCAGCCCCGACGAGGAGGAGAACCGCCTGGCGAATCCATGGGAGCAACGACGAACTGCCTTCTCTTCAGGGGGAGGGGAACTGGCGAGGAGGAGATAAGAGCGTAGTAACCGCAGGGCCTCGTCCCTTCCAACTGTACATCGTTCCTCATCGAAGGGGTGAGGCTTTATTACTAGTACTAGTACTACCATTATGGAACGTTATGGGATTGCATTATACTGTAAACAATAGCACTAGTAAGAAATTTTTGGCACTAGGTATTAGTTTTTGGCGTGGATTAAGAAATTTTGGGTATGTTTTTGCCATTTTTTGTACACGCCAACTAGTGTGAAAAAATGTCTTACATTATGTGACGGAGGAGTACGTACTCGTACTGTAGCAGTACTAGTACTACTTTTCTCAACTAGTAGTGGGATGTACTGTACTCCTTGTCTAGTTCTAGTACAGTGCACCAGTTTTGAACTCTTGAATCTCAGGGCCAAGGAGCTACAGTTGGAAGTGGAGGGTACTACTGTTCTCTAGAACCATCGTTGTACTATCAATGCAGGGAAAGTACACCTGCGTAGTGGCCTAGTGGGTACTCTCGGTGCTCTATTCAGCCGCTCCTCTCACGTAGCTGGCCTACTCAGCCGCTCCTCTCACGCACACACTAGCAGCCTGTTTATCAGCAACGGTTACTGCAGGGGCAGAATATTTGAGTTATTTGATACAGCGAGACTAGGCTTTTCGCTTCCATTTGTGGAGGTGTAATGGATCTCGTCGAACTTTGTTAGTAGTTCCTTCTTTATAAAGAGATGAAGCAAAGCTTTTGCCTCCGTTTCAAAAAAAACACGTCAATAGGAATTTCTTTTATAGTAGAGCCGATAATGGAGTCAAGTCCATGCGTGCAACACCACAAGCTATAGTAGAGCACATTACATGCAGAGCCATATTGCACAGTTCCCAATGCCCCGCCAAGCTTTTCCGGCTCCTCAGGCTTAATTGGGAGGTGCTAGTTTAAATATGCTACTAGCTGATGAGGAAGCTACAAGCGAGGTGCGGCTAGGGCGAGCACGCGAGCCATGGGATGCTGGGAAGGAAAACCCGTTCACATCGCTAGGCTATCCAGTGCACCCAGATTGTGGGGCCGCACGTCTGTTTGATTTCAAAACTCAAACTACCCGTGTAAAATATTGGCTCGCAGCAAAGTGTAGTAGTACTATTTAAAAAAAAGGCTGTCGTGCGTTCGGCCGGGATCGAACCCACAAAACGAGAGGTATACACTCCTGCGACCACTAGTAGTACTCGTTGGAGTACAACGCAACCTAGAATCGCCTTTTGTCGCTAGTAGTACATACATTGTTCCTTACAAGAAACCCCTATAATGCAAGAAACCACTAAAATGCCAAGAAACTACTACCACTTGCATACGTGGAAGACATAAGATAAGACTACCTTATCAACCATTGTACATGCTCTTACCAACAAAAATCCTCGAGTGACCTCCTACCTCCGGCCCGTCCACCTAGTCATCCTCATCCATGGGACGCAGCTACCGCCGCCGGCAGAAGGCGAGGTCAAAACCGCCGGCGGTGCGGAGCCCATGTTGCGGCAGCCCGGATGCCAGCTCCGTCCGGCGCTCGCGGCTGCTAGCTAGCCAAGATAGCTCTGTCCAGCTGCTTGTCTGCAAGGTTTGCTAGCTAGATTGGCACGGCAGCGCGGCGGTTTGCTCGCACGCGCCGCGCTAAGGCCAACCATCTGGCTCAAGCGAAGGCCAGCGCGGCGGCTTGCTCGCTCGTGAGTCACGCTCAGGCCAGCCTGCCAACCCGTGCGGAGGCCAGCGCGGCATCCAGCCCGTCCGATGGAGCGGCGGCCAACTCGCTCATCACTGGCGCCACCGACGAACACGCATCAGTACTGTTTGAAGTAACCTTCAGGAAAAATAATGATTTGAGGGGGAATAACAGAATAGAAGGTCACATGTGGGTCCCTCGTGTCAACGGTCAAACAAAATGTGTTGGTTTAAGCTGCCTCATCAGCACCGACGTGTGGGCCAACCCTGTCATAAATGGGTTTAAACGAACCTTATTGGTAGGAGTACTAGGTAGTAGTTTTTGGCGTGGATTAAGAAATTTTGGGTATGTTTTTGCTATTTTTTGTACAATAGATTCTTCCTAGGGCTGGTTGAAAGTGGTAGTTTTTTGTTAAATACTCTACGTATTGTAAGTAGGAGTGAAAGTTAAGCTTTGGAAGCCAATAACGAAGGCTAGTTACATAGCGCATATGTGTACATGATTGAAAGCAAATATCAACCATGAGTGACTAATATCTTGATGGAAAACTCGAAGCTATGGAATACTAGGAAAAAAATGCATGGTTGGAAATACTAGCAATGTTCATGTCCGTTGCAAGGAATCATAATTAGAATAATACTTATTCACAAACTTGCTAGAAAACACTCTAATTTTGATATACATATGTCACTAGAGATATATTATGTTTCCATTAGAATACATTCCTTGGGCTGTTTTGGTGAGGTCAGGGAGGGATGTGGTTGGTTTTAAGATACTAATTATGGGTTTTTTTGCAAATTGGTAGACAAGTGGGATGTTGGTGAGAAAAGGCAACAACTTACCTCACAATCGTTAGATGTAGATCTAATGGTCAGAAACGACGGATGGCAGACACACCCGCATCACCAACTTAGTCTTGTTTAGGAGTACTAGCAAGATCCATGCATCGCACGGATCATCAAGATGCATTCTTTTATAAAACACTTGTTGTGATTGACCCTTGCTGGAGTAATCCCATGTGTAAAACTAATGATATCTCGAGAAATATGAGATAAGGTGAAGAGGACTGGGGTGTGGTGGTGGTTGGTGGGGGACTGAGCGGAGGCATGGGGATTGACGACGCCGGCAGCAGCCACCAGACCAGTTTGTTCTAGAGGCTTCCTTTCTTAATTCCTTAACAATTAGTTTTTTTTGGAGATAAGGATGAACGAGGGAAGGCCTTGTCTGCAAATGTGGAGAGGGGTGCGGGTATCTTTTAGTTTAATTTCCATCCGTCAGATATAGATCGGCTGGTCTATATTGCAAGATGGCACACGTACCATCATCACCAACTCGGTTTTTTTATAAGAGAAGAAATATAAGTATGGAGATACAAACGTATTATCAATACTTGCTTCCGTAAACTAGCATCTACATTCTATTCAATGCCTCCGCATGTGGGGCCTTAGCACAATGGCTTCTCGACTGTGTAAAACAAAGATTTTTCCCGTCGCCGACAAGGAGGGGGTGACGGCGGTGCGCTTTTTGGCTTGGTCTAGTCCTAGTAGCCATACTAGGTGGTCTAAGCACGTGTAGATTTATTCTTTTTCACGTCTCGTGTTCGCCGTACTGCCATGACTGTTGATGAATAGACGGTATGTTATTCATGTGGAAACCCTTGTTGAGCGTGTTTGCGAGAGAGAGAGACAATGTGCGTGTGTGAAATGTTAGAGACTGAGGCAATGATAACATATTCTTTGTGTCTATGTGTGTGGAGGATAGAGAGAGACATGTACATGGGGCTTTGTGTTGTGTAACGTGGAGACACATATACATAATTAGAGAGTGAGTGTGTGAGATACACATGCGGACATGGGGAGAGATGAGGATCCAGATAAACGGGTGTTTGTGCGTGTCTCTGTGTGTTTGTGCACGCGTTTGTGTGTGAGAGGGAGAGAGTGTGTGTGTAGTAGAGAGACCACTGATGATGTAAACCTAGTATAAGGGAAGGGGGAATGGTGTGACATGTATAGTAGCGGGATAGCGCAGGTGCAGGCGGGGGAAGCAGACTATTTGGAAGAGACATCGAGTGTGTGTGTGTGTGTGTGGGAGAGGGGTGTGAGAGCGAGAAAAGAGAGAGCTGGCGACAGAGAGAGATAGAGAGGAAGAGAGGGGGGCGAGAGGGGTCGTTTGTGTCCATAAATGGCGTATAGATAGGGAGACAATGTTGATGTTGCCCGAAATTGGCCTATGAACGGAGACTCATGGGAAGCGAGTCATCGTGTGTGTGATAGGGACTTCATGAGAGATCTAGAATAGATGGTGTAGAGAACAATGTGCGAAATCGAGAACGATTATACATTAGGGAGCTATGCAAAGAGTCACGACATATATGTATACAGGGAAGGAGCTGGGGCGGGTCCGCATGTGGGAGAGATAGAAAGAGGAGAGTGGTGCACAAGGAGACAAAGTGTGCTTGTTTGCAGTGGGGGTGGTGTGTGAGGTGAGTGCGCGACAACCACATAACTAGGGAGATAGACATTTGGGGGCGACGTTTTGTGTGTATGGGAAATATACACTCTACATAGTGTGTGTGCTTGGGTAAGGGAGATAGCGGGAGACCTAGAGAGTGAGGGAAGAGATGTGTGCATGCCCGAGAGATAAAGTGATAGAGACCTATGTTGGGGTCCAGACTTTAGAAGAGAGAGGGGTGTTAATGTGCTCGTGTATTGGTGTTTGGGGGAGAGAACGACTTCTCTATGTGTGTGTGTGTGCGTGTGTGTGGTGGGGCGGGGGGGGGGGGTTGACTTCAGATAAAGAGTGAGGTGTCTATATTTGAGGGACTTTAGCGTAATTGAGATATTGTGCACTCATGGTTGATCAATTTGTTTCACAGTTTGTACTATGAGATAACAATACTTTTGAACATGCGTTATATACCTTGATGTACCAGAATTACAAACCTAAGATTGGAATTTTGGAATTCGACTCCATCATTAGCTTTTATAATTCATTTAAATGGAGGTACATTTTTTAAGCCGGGATTTCGTGATTTCAAATTCATATATCAAACCTAGAGATATACACATACGGGCATGTTCAAACTTTATAATCATCCACTTTATTCATACACATATGCATTTTTGCTTTTGTCATCATATTTAGGATAAACACATTTGGAAATTCATTTGAATTGGACCGTATGATGGTATTTACTTGTAGTAGCTCAATGATCCATATTTGAATTGAATGGACAATCTAAGTTTCGAGTTGAAGACATTGATTTTCAAAACTTGCACATTTTTTTTGCATGCAAAACAAACAAATTGTCGGCCATGATATCATAGTCGGCCGTACGAGAGCAAAATACTTATAATTTTAGGCGCCAAAAGCTTTGAAACTTCCCGCTGACATCGAAATATCACGCGCCCGAAAGTTTAGCCCTGCGATATTCCTCTTTTACCCCTGCCATATGAACAGAAAAGGGCTGCTTTGGTAACTCCATTGTTTTCCCCTCTTTGCCCCCAACATTCTTCCCAGAGGCCCTCCCCTTCCCCTCCCCGAGCCCCCCAACCACGGCAAGCCACCGAATCTAGTCCTCCGCTGCAGCGGTGGACCTCACACCCCGCTGGATCTACCTTCCGCACCTTGGAACCCCCAACTGCCAACTCACCACTTCACCGGAGCCGCTTCAGCGACTGGCTTGTCCACCGCTCCAGATCTCCTTGACCGCCATCATTGTCCACCGCACCGGATCTGCTTAACCAGCGCCCTTGTCCACCATAGCGTAGGCCCTTCACTTACTCCCCCATCCGCCCCTTCGCTGGCCCTTTATACAAGCCCTCGTCCGCCGCAACAGATCCGCCTCACCTAAAGCACTATACAACGCGCCCGCCGAAGCCTTCGTCCACTACACCGGATCCGCTCCATGGACGCCATATTCAACTCCACCGGCCCTGCTTTACCGACGCCGCAGCGTCATCAGGTTATTTCGATTTGTATTCCTTCGTTTTTTCTCTTTATCGTGCAACTGTTCACTTACCACAGATGAGCTTTCTTGTATGTGACAGGCGCCCAACCATAGCACCGGAGCCGCTTCAGCGACGGCGACAGCCGGCCCAAACTCAACCGCAACACGAGCACCATCGATGATCCTTAGCTATCAAGTATGACAATGATACCCATACGCCGCCGAGAATCAGGTACTATTATCCAACGGCCGGCGCCTACGTTCACTTTCCTAGCATAAGCACCGCACCTTTGAATTTCTTCAGGGCATCATTCAGTTTTTCATGAGACGCGTTATTCTGCTTGCACCTGTAGGGCCATACTTCTGGCAGTGAACATGTTACATGTGCTAAATTACATACCAGTGCACATATAGTTAATATGCTTTAGTTTTGTTCTGATGCCACCTGTTGGTTCCATCAGATTGCTTAATGTTCTCTATGCTTAATTACATACCAGCAAACTAGCATGTGGTTCCGCTGCTTTTTGTTCGTTTTACCCTACATTTTCTGATGCTAGCTATTACATCACTGCTCCGAGCCTCTGTTCATTACTTGTTTTTGTGTTCTTGATCTTCCCAAGGTGCATGACTAATTTGATGCTTCTATTAATTATGGAGCTGCCAACCCCATCAAGCAAAATATTTGTTCTTTTGGGGCTGGCACCTCGAACAAGCATAAAAATAGAGGGAAGCAGATATATTGTCATGTATGCACACACCCTTCTTTCATTAGTTTAGATGAACCATTGATGATCAATTCGGACCAGTGCATGCGATTAAAATTAATTTTACCTAAATAGAGGGTGCAGAATAAACTACAACAACTAGATTTGCAACCACCGGATGTTGACGATATCTTCAAAGAACATTGCAACAGCAGTGAGGCTTCACAACAACATATGGTAAGCCAGTGTGTTTTAGTACTTGTGAAATGTAATGCGAGTGGGCTACTTTCTTGGCTTGTGCCCTCAACCTGTAATCCTACCGAATTACAAATAGTTCAGTTGTCTGCTTTGCTGTATTGCTTGATTCGAATGCTTGTTTGTTGTTACGCTATACCTGAGTTGGCCAATATGTCAGCAGTGCCTGTTGTACTATCGTAAAGAAATGCATGCCTATTTCATTTGAGTCCTTAACTTTTCCTCTCAACTTCATCACAAGACTGTCTTCGTAGTTTATATGAGGCCACGCTGTTAAGTGCTTTCTCAGATTATTTCAACTGCTTAGATGCCTTGGCAACTTAAATATAGCAGCGGTACACTCGCTTCAACTAGGGATGTCAACCGGGTCCCGTTTAATCCTGATTAAAGTCCAGTAGTGGTATGATAGTTCAAAAGAGTTTTTGTTTTTTGAGGAAAATGAACTAGGGAGGTAGCAAAAACTAACTAGATGGGACTGGCGGATGTCGTTTATTTGCCACTTACACCCCTAGTTTCATCTTACCATTTTAATTTCTTTTCGGCTGATGCTGCTTCGAACCATTTAAATATAGTTTGTGCTACCTCTTGAGCACTGCGTTGGATTTCCCTGAAGAGGAGAGGATGACGCAGTAAAGTAGCGTAAGTATTTCCCTCAGTTTTTGAGAACGAAAGTATCAATCCAGTAGGAGACCACGCACAAGTCCTTCGTACCTACACAAAACGATAGCAACTCGCAACCAACAGTTAGGGGTTGTCAATCCCTTCACGGTCAAATACGAGAGTGAGATCTGATAGATAATATTTTTGGTATTTTTGATAGCTAGATGCAAAGTAAAAAGGTAAAAGGCAAAGTAAAAACAAAGCAAGTAAATAAAGTGATAGATATTGATATGATGAGAATAGACTCGGGGGCCATAGGTTTCACTAGTGGCTTCTCTCAAGAGCATAAGTATTCTATGGTGGGTGAACAAATTAATGTTGAGCAATTGACAAAATTGAGCATAGTTATGAATATATCTAGGCAATGATCATGTATATAGGCATCACGTCCAAAACAAGTAGATCAAAACAATTCTGTATCTACTACTATTACTCCACTCATCGACCGCTATCCAACATGCATCTAGAGTATTAAGTAAAAACAGAGTAACGCTTTAAGAAAGATGACATGATGTAGAGGGATAAATTCATGCAATATGATAAAAAAACCATCTTGTTATCCTCGATGGCAACAATACAATACGTGCCTTGCAACCCCTTCTGTCACTGGGTAAGGCACCGCAAGATCGAACCCAAAGCTAAGCACTTCTCCCATTACAAGAACTACCAATCTAGTTGGCCAAACCAAAAAGGATAATTCGAAGAGACTTGCAAAGATAACTCAATCATACATAAAAAAATTCAGACAAGAATCAAATATTTTCCATAGATAATCTGAATCATAAACCCACAATTCATCGGTCTTAACAAACACACCGCAAAAAGAAGATTACATCGAATAGTTCTCCACAAGAGAGGGGGAGAACATTGTATTGAGATCCAAAAAGAGAGAAGAAGCCATCTAGCTACTAGCTATGGACCCGAAGGTCTGAAGTAAACTACTCACACTTCATCGGAGGGGATATGGTGATGATGTAGAAGCCCTCTGTGGTAGATGCCCCCTCCGACCGAGCTCCGGAACAGGCCCCAAGATGGGATCTCATGGATACAGAAAGTTGCGGCGGTGGAATTATGTTTTTCCTCCTGTTCTGATCGTTCGGGGATACGTAGGTATATATAGGAGGAAGTAGTACATCGGTGGAGCATCAAGGGGCCCACGAGGTAGGGGGCGCGCCCAGGGGGGGCGCCCTCCACCCTCGTGACCGCCTCTGCCACTGCTTGGAGTAGGGTCCAAGTCTCCTGGGTCACGTTCGGTTGGAAAATCACGATCTCGAAGGTTTCATTCCGTTTGGACTCCGTTTGATATTCTGTTTCTTTGAAATACTGGAAAAGACAAAAAATAGCAATTCTGGGCTGGGCCTCCGGTTAATAGGTTAGTCCCAAAAGTAATATAAAAGTGGAAAATAAAGCCCAATATAGTCCAAAACAGTAGATAAAGTAGCATGGAGCAATCAAAAATTATAGATACGTTGGAGACGTATCAAGCATCCCCAAGATTAATTCCTGCTCGTCCTCGAGTAGGTAAATGATAAAAAAGAATTTTTGATGCGGAGTGATACTTTGGCATAATTTCGATGTAAAACTTCTTAATTGTGGCATGAATATTCAGATCTGAAAGATTCAAGACAAAAGTTCATATTGACACAAAAATAATAATACTTCAAGCATACTAATCAAAGCAATCATGTCTTCTCAAAATAACATGGCAAAAGAAAGTTCATCCCTACAAAATCATATAGTTAGGCTATGCTTCATTTTTGTCACACAAAGATGTTCCCAACTTCTATACCCCCGATAACAAGCCAAGCAACTGTTTCATACTTAAATAATCTCAAACTTTTTCAACCTTCACGCTATACATGAGCGTGAGCCATGGATATAGCACTATGGGTGGAATAGAATATGATGATGGGGATTGTGTGGAGAAGACAAAAAGGAGAAAGTCTCATGTTGACGAGGCTAATCAATGGGCTATGGAGATGCCCATCAATTGATGTCAACATGAGGAGTAGGGATTGCCATGCAACGGATGCACTAGAGCTATGAATGCTCAACAAAAGAAAACTAGTGGGTGTGCATCCAACTTGCTTGCTCATGAAGACCTAGGGCACTTGAGGAAGCCCATCGTTGGAATATACAAGCCAAGTTCTATAATGAAAAATTCCCACTAGTATAAAAAAGACAACTTATGAGACTCACTACATGAAGAACAAGGTGCTACTTTGAAGCACAATATATGAGACTCACTACATGAAGAACAAGGTGCTACTTTGAAGCACAAGTGTGGAAAAAGAGATAGTAGGATTGCCCTTTTTTTGGGCCTTTTTTTTAATTTTGGCAATGCTCTAATAATGATGATCATCACACTTCTATTGATTACAACATAAGGATTACAACTCGAAACTTAGAACAAGATATAACTCTATATGAATGCCTCCGGCGGTGTACCGAGATGGTGCAATGAATCAAGAGTGACATGTATGAAAAATAATGCATGGTGGCTTTGCCACAAATACAATGTCAACTACATGATCATGCAATGGCAATATGACAAAATTAATGTATGTCATGATGATGATGATGGAAGTTGCATGGCAATATATCTCGGAATGGCTATGGAAATGCCATAATAGGTAGGTATGGTGGCTGTTTTGAGGAAGATATAAGGAGGTTTATGTGCGATAGAGCGTATCGTATCACGGGGTTTGGATGCACCAGCGAAGTTTGCACCAACTCTCAAGGTGAGAAAGGGCAATGCACGGTACCGAAGAGGCTAGCAATGGCGGAAAGGTGAGAGTGCGTATAATTCATGGACTCAACATTAGTCAAAAGAACTCATATACTTATTGCAAAAATTTAGAAGTCATCAAAAATCAAGTACTACGCGCATGCTCCTAGGGGGATAGATTGGTAGGAATAGACCATCGCTCGTCCCCGACCGCCACTCATAAGGATGCACAAGCCAGGTACACTTCATGTTTCAAATTTGTTACACAACTTTAACTATACATGCATGCTACGGGACTTGCAAACTTCAACACAAGTATTTCTCAAATTCATAATCACCCAACTAGCACGACTTTGATATTATCACCTCCATATCTCAAAACAATTATCAAGCATCAAACTTATCTTAGTATTCAATTTACTCAAAAGAAAGGTTCACATATCTTGAACACCAAGTATATTAACATTAAGCAAATTACCATGCTATTAATGACTCTCAAAATAATCTAAGTGAAGCATGAGAGATCAATAGTTTCTTTAAAACAAATCCACCACCATGCTCTAAAAGATATAAGTGAAGCACTAGAGCAAAAATTATCACGCTCAAAAGATATAAGTGAAGTACTATGAGCAAAACTATCAAGCTCAAAAGATATAAGTGAAGCACATAGAGTATTCTAACAAATTCTAATTTATGTATGGATTTCTCAAAAGGTGTGTACATCAAGGATAATTGTAGTAAACTAACAAGCAAAGACACAAATAATACAAGACGCTCCAAGCAAAACACATAACATGTGGTGAATAAAAATATAGCTCCAAGTAAATTACCGATGGAAGTGGACGAAAGAGGGGATGCCTTACGGGGCATCCCCAAGCTTTGACTTTTTGGTGTCCTTGGATTATCTTGGGGGTGCCATGGGCATCCCCAAGCTTAGGCTCTTGCCACTCCTTGTTCCATAATCCATCAAAAGAATTCACCCAAAACTTGAAAACTTCACAACACAAAACTCAATAGAAATCTCGTGAGCTCCGTTAGAGAAAGAAAACAAAAGACTACTTCAAGGTACTGTAATGAACTCATTCTTTATTTATATTTGTGTTAAACCTACTGTATTCCAACTTCTCTATGGATTATAAACTATTTTACTAGCCATAGATTCATCAAAATAAGCAAATAACACACGAAAAACAGAATCTGTCAAAAACAGAACAGTCTATAGCAATCTGTAACTAACGCAAACTTCTGGAAATCTAAAAATTATACCAAAATAGTAAGTCCTGGAAATTTTGTTTATTTAACATCATCAAAAAGAATCAATGCAAAAGCACGTTCCTGCTATTTAACAAAATTATATTCGTGCGTGCAAAGTTTCTGTTTTTTCAGTAGAATCAAATCAACTATCATCGTAGGTTATCCTATAGGTTCTACTTGGCACAAACACTAACTAAAAGACAAAACCACATCTAAACAGAGGCTAGATGGATTATTTATTCCTAAACAGATGCAAAAACAAAAAACACAAAATAAAATTGGGTTGCCTCCCAACAAGCGCTATCGTTTAACGCCCCTAGCTAGGCATAAAAGCGAGGATAGATCTAGGTATTGCCATCTTTGGTAGGCAATCCATAAGTGGCTCTCATGATAGATTCTTATGTTAATTTTATTTTCTTTCGAGGGAAGTGTTCCATACCCTTCTTTAAGGGAAATTGGAATCTAATATTCCCTTCCTTCATATCAATAATTGCACCAATCGTTCTAAGGAAAGGTCTACCAAGAATAATAGGACATGAAGGATTGCAATCTATATCAAGAACGATAAAATCTACGGGCACATAATTCCTATTTTAAGCAATAAGAACATTATTAATTCTTCCCATAGGCTTTTTAATAGTGGAATCCGCAAGATGCAAGTTTAGAGAGCAATCATCAAAATCACGGAAATCTAGCAAATCACACAAAGCTTTGGGAATAGTAGAGACACTAGCACCCAAATCACACAAGGCATGAAACTCATAATCTTTTATTTTAATTTTAATAGTAGTTTCCCACTCATCATAGAGTTTTCTAGGGATAGAAATTTTCAACTCAAGTTTTTCTTCATAAGATTGCATCAAAGCATCAACGATGTGTTCGGTAAAGGCCTTATTTTGACTATAAGCATGTGGAGAATCTAGCACGGATTGCAACAAGGAAATACAACCAATCAAAGAGCAATTTTCATAATTAAATTCCTTGAGATCCAAAATAGTGGGTTTAGCAACATATAGGTTTTAATTTCTTTCAATCCCACTTTCATCAATTTCATCATCAAGATCTAGAAACTCCGAATTCTTAGAACGCCTTCTAGGTAAAGGAAGATCATATTCAGTTTCATCAAGATTCATATTGCAAAACAAAGATTTAATGGAGGACACATCAATAACTTTTAGATCTTCATCTTGATTTTCATAGGAATTGGAAGAACACACTTTAATAAAGGCATCTTTGGAAGCACGCATCCTAGCGGTTCTTTCCTTGCACTCATCAATGGAAATTCTCATGGCTTTGAGAGACTCATTGATATCATGCTTAGGAGAAATAGATGTAAGCTTTAAAGAATCAATTTCAAGAGAAATTCTATCAACGTTCCTAGCCAACTCATCAACTTGAAGCAATTTCTCTTCAAGCAGAGCAGTAAAATTCTTTTGTGAATTCATGAACTCTTTAACACTACTCTCAAATTCAGAGGGCATCTTATTAAAATTTCCATAAGTTTTATTGTAGGAATTTCCATAATTATTAGAAGGATTACTAGGATAAGGCCTAGGATTAAAATTCCCTCTATAAGCATTGTTTCCAAAACTATTCCTACCAACAAAATTCACATCCATAGATTCATTATTATTCTCAAGCAAAGTAGACAAAGGCATATCATTGGGATCAAGAGGAGTATTTTTAGGAGCAAACATCTTCATAAGTTCATCCATCTTTTCACTCAAAACATTGATTTCTTCTATAGCATGCACTTTTTTACTAGAAGATCTTTCGGTGTGCCATTGAGAATAATTAGCCATAATATTATCAAGCAATTTGGTAGCATCCCCTAACGTAATTTCCATAAATGTGCCTCCCGTGGCCGAATCTAAAAGATTTCTAGAAGCAAAATTCAATCCGGCATAAAATTTTTGTATGATCATCCATAAATTCAAACCATGAGTAGGGCAATTGCGAAGCATTAATTTCATTCTTTCCCAAGATTGGGCAACATGCTCATGATCAAGTTGTTTAAAATTCATGATATCATTCCTAAGAGTGATAATCTTAGTGGGAGGAAAATACTTCGAGATAAAAGCATCTTTGCACTTGTTCCAAGAATCAATACTATTTTTAGGCAAGGATGAAAACCAAACTTTAGCACGATCTCTAAGTGAAAATGGAAATAACTTCAATTTGACAATATTGTTATCCGCATCTTTCTTCTTTTGCATATCACACAAATCAACAAAATTGTTTAGATGAGTAGCGGCATCTTCACTAGGAAGGCCGGCGAATTGATATTACATAACAAGATTCAACAAAGCACTTTTGATTTCACAAGACTCATCATTATTAAGAGGAGCAATCGGAGAATTAAGGAAATCATTATTATTGGTATTCGAGAAGTCACACAATTTGGTATTATCTTGTGCCATGGCAACAAGTAATCCAACACACAAGCAAACAAAAAGGCAAAGGGAAAAAGGCGAACGGGAAAGAGAGGAGGAGATTGGGAAAGAGAGGGCGAATAAAACGGCAAAGGTGAAGTGGGGGCGAGGAAAACGAGAGGCAAATGGCAAATAATGTAATGCGAGAGATAGGGATTGCGATGGGTACTTGGTATTGTTGACTTGCTTGCATGAGCCTCCCCGGCAACGGCGCCAGAAATTCTTCTTGCTACCTCTTGAGCACTGCGTTGGATTTCCCCGAAGAGGAGAGGATGATGCAGTAAAGTAGCGTAAGTATTTCCCTCAGTTTTTGAGAACCAAGGTATCAATCCAGTAGGAGACCACGCACAAGTCCCTCGTACCTACACAAAACGATAGCAACTCGCAACCAACGCTTAGGGGTTGTCAATCCCTTCACGGTCACTTACGAGAGTGAGATCTGATAGATAATATTTTTGGTATTTTTGATAGATAGATGCAAAGTAAAAAGGTAAAAGGCAAAGTAAAAACAAAGAAAGTAAATAAAGTGATAGAGATTGATATGATGATAATAGACCCGGGGGCCATAGGTTTCACTACTGGCTTCTCTCAAGAGCATAAGTATTCTACGATGGGTGAACAAACTACTATTGAGCAATTGACAGAATTGAGCATAGTTATGAATATATCTAGGCAATGATCATGTATATAGGCATCACATCCAAAACAAGTAGATCGAAATGATTCTGCATCTACTACTATTACTCCACTCATCGACCGCTATCCAGCATGCATCTAGAGTATTAAGTAAAAACAAATTAACGCTTTAAGCAAGATGACATGATGTAGAGGGATAAATTCATGTAATATGATTAAAACCCCATCTTGTTATCCTCGATGGCAACAATACAATACGTGCCTTGCAACCCCTTCTGTCACTGGGTAAGGACACCGCAAGATCGAACCCAAAGCTAAGCACTTCTCCCATTGCAAGAACTACCAATCTAGTTGGCCAAACAAAAAAGGATAATTCGAAGAGACTTGCAAAGATAACTCAATCATACATAAAAGAATTCAGAGAAGAATCAAATATTTTCCATAGATAATCTGAATCATAAACCCACAATTCATCGGTCTCAACAAACACACCGCAAAAAGAAGATTACATCGAATAGTTCTCCACAAGAGAGGGGGAGAACATTGTATTGAGATCCAAAAAGAGAGAAGAAGCCATCTAGCTACTAGCTATGGACCCGAAGGTCTGAAGTAAACTACTCACACTTCATCGGAGGGGCTATGGTGATGATGTAGAAGCCCTCCGTGGTAGATGCCCCCTCCGGTGGAGCTCCGGAACAGGCCCCAAGATGGGATCTCGTGCATACAGAAAGTTGCGGCGGTGGAATTAGGGTTTTGGCTATTGTTCTGATCGTTCGGGGATACGTAGGTATATATAGGAGGAAGGAGTACGTCGGTGGAGCGTTGAGGGGCCCACAAGGTAGGGGGGCGCGCCCAGGGGGGCGCGCCCTCCACCCTCGTGATTGCCTCTGGAACTGCTTGATGTAGGGTCCAAGTCTCCTGGATTTTGTTCGGTTGGAAAATCACGATCCCGAAGGTTTAGTTCCGTTTGGATTCCATTTGATTTTCTGTTTCTTCGAAATACTAAAAAAGGCAAATAACAGCAATTCTGGGCTGGGCCTCCGGTTAATAGGTTAGTCCCAAAAGTAATATAAAAGTGGAAAATAAAGCCCAATATAGTCTAAAACAGTAGATAAAGTAGCATGGAGCAATCAAAAATTATAGATACGTTGGAGACGTATCAGTTTGCCATGCTCGGAAATAATTCGTCCGTCGTTTACCATGTAAGCTTACTGCCTGGATCATATGATAACTATCTCTTACTTATGTCCAGCGGAAACCTTTCAGGATGCCGTTCACACTAGGACACAATGTACAACCCCATAATCTATTTGTGGAAGCAGTGCGCCATCCATGTTACCAGATGGTAGCAGTTCAGAGGCAACACCGTGAGAGAGCAGTCTAAGCACAGATATTATAGTGCTTGAGGCTCTACTAGAGGCAGAAAGAGATGGTGTGGCTGCCATGAATGAGGTAATCTTTATCTTAAGGAATTGGAGGAAGCAACCCAAGAATTGGAGGAAGTAAGAATGTTGCACTTGAAGACGGAGGAGGTCCTGCTGTTTCTGCTATCTGAAGCCCAAGGTAATCCCGGTTCTTCTTTAGATACCAGTTGAAATTGTCATTAGATTATTGTACTTGCATGTTGTGTCATGTCTCTGAATGTATTATGTTGCAAGACCCCTATGTTGTCCATGTGTTGTAATGATCCGGATTTTTTGGCAAGGTAATCCTCAGTACTTGTATGATTGACATAAGGTGAACTATTTTTCATGTGAGCATATTGTATTGGATGAAATAACTGTTTGACTCAGAGTGTATCCAACCTACTGAATTCGAAGATCACGGCATTTCTAAATCATAATCATATACAAAGGTGGAATAAATCTTTGTTGTGGTTTTGAAGAAATAAATAACAAAACGTATAATTATCTATGGTTATTCGTAATTGAATACAAATTGGATTTGAATTTAGTTTGCCAGGGCCCAGGGCAAACATGAATGCTAATTCTCCCAAGTTTTGAATGAAGCGTCTAAACACCCACTATAATTTGTGGGCTGCCCGAACCAAGTGTTTGTGAGATGGAAATTACTGTCTACCCGTGACACTTGACATCCTTATCGACCGGATTTACGCTGCTGTCGATGGGGGTAAACTAGTAAGTTCAATCAGACGTGACACGACGGCCTCTGAGCCCATTCAGACACGGTGGGTGCCAAACGTGGGCGGAAAAACACATTTGATTCAAGCTCGTCCAAAAGACATGTGTCTCTTCCTCCATTTCCCCATTCATACACGGTGGGCGGCAAAACAAACTCTCCTCGTCCGAAATCGATGTAGGCTAATGTTTTAAGGGACAATTGCATTTTTACCCCTAGTTGGTTCCTACCCACGGGTTTTGCCCTTACTTTTCGAGCTTGCTCAGTTTTGCCCTTACTTTTTCCATCGAGGTCCCTCGAATGCCCTTTGACCGTTTGACGAAAACATTGAAAATTCATAACTATTTCGTATGAACTCAGAAAATGCAAATAAGATATCAAAATGTTCAGATAAACATTACCTTTATGGGCATATCATTTGCATTTAGGACAAAGGCATCATTTAAACAACTCGAGGTAATTAATATTATTAACATTATTAAAAATAAATAGGTATAAACAATATTTTTTCCGTGACTAAAAATTATATGCAAATGTAGGTGATGTTTTCTGAACATCCTGATACCTTATTTGCATTTTCCTGAGTTTGTATCAACTTGTTATGAAGTTTCCAAATAATGGTCAAAGTCGTAAGAACATTCATAACATGTTTACAAACTCATAAAAATGCAAATAAGTCATTAGGATGTTCAAAAAACATCAGCTACATTTGCATGTAATTTTTATTCATGAAAAAATATTGTTTATACCTATTTTTTTTAATAATGTTAATAACATTAATTACCTCGGGTAGTTTAAACGATGCTTTTGTTCTAAATGCAAATGATATGCCCATAAAGGTAATGTTTATCTAAACATTTTGATATCTTATTTGCATTTTTCTGAGTTTGTATGAATCAGTTATGAATTTTCAAAGTTTTGGTCAAACGGTCAAAGGGCATTTGAGGGACCTCAATGGAAAAAGTAAGGGCAAAACTGAGCAAGCTCGAAAAGTAAGGGCAAAACCCGTGGGTAGGAACAAACTAGGGGTAAAAATGCAATTGTCCCATATTTTAAATAGGGGCAGATGTGTAACTCACATCAGACGCGACACAACCGCCCTACCTGTTAGCCCTGTTCATACACTGTGGGCGCCAACCGTGGGCGGCAAAACACTCTCTCCTCGCCCGAAATAGTTACCGACAAATATTTGGGAGATGCGAGATTACCGTCCTATCCCCAACCGACGCGATGTCCGAAATTTTAAACGGGGGATAAGTTCGTAACTTTCCCCCATTTTAGAGAAGTGCGTCCCAAAGTTTGAGATACCCCCCTCCCCCCCCCATTTCCCCATTCGAACACCGGCTGTCGGTGTCAAAACCGGCGGATCTCGGGTAGGGGGTCCCGATCTGTGCATCTTAGGCTGATGGTAACAAGAAGCAAGGGACACAATGTTTACCTAGGTTTGGGCCCTCTTGATGGAGGTAAAATCCTACTTCCTGCTTGGTTAATATTGAAGATATGTGGAATACAAGAGTAGATCTACCACGAGATCATAGAGGCTAAACCCTAAGAACTAGCCTATGATGGTATGATTGTAAATGTGATCGGCCTTCTAAGGACCATCCTCTCCGGTTTATATAGACATCCGAGAGCTAGGGTTTACATGGAGTCGGTTACAAGGAAGGAAACATAATATCCGGATCACCAAGCTTGTCTTCCCCGCAAAGGAGAGTCCCATCCAGACACGAGCCGAAGTCTTGAGTCTTGTATCTTGACGCTTCTATAGCCCGGACGATGAATATAGTCCGGTTGTCCGGATACCCCCTTATCCAGGACTCCCTCGGTAGCCCCTGAACCAGGCTTCAATGACGATGAGTCCGGCACGCAGTCTTGTCTTCGGCATTGCAAGGTGGGTTCCTCCTCCGAATACTCCAAGGTTATTATCGAACACGTAGGTCGTGTCCGGATCTGCAAAATGATCCTCACATACCACCGTAGAGAGAATGATACTTCAGCTGACAATTTTTAGACGACGTGACATGCCACCAGAGCTAGGTCATTATTCGAACCATTTTTCACAACCAGCCACAGTGCGTATTGCGAGGCGGTTTCCTTGACACGTCTTGTCAAAGCAGAGATCATGTCCCCTTATCACGGGATTCTCATTAATATGGGTGTGGGTAATCCCCCCGTGCCATCAATCGTGGCGCTTGGGAAGTAAGCTATTCTCAACAGGCTGGTGGGGAGGCGCACCGCTTTCGTCGCCTCTATAAAGGGATAAGAGTTCCCCATTCTTACCCACGCCTTCTTCCTCCCTCGCATACTCTTGCCCCCTTGAGCTCCAGCACCCTAGCCCATGTTTTCTCCGCACAGTTAGTCATGTCCAGAGAAGGAGGCAAGTGGGTGGCTTCCACCATGACGTAGAAGAAGATCATGAATCTCCGGGCGGCCGAATACTTGGCCGCAGATTTAGCGCACCGGCTACCAGACGAGGGGCAGGTCATTCCAACTCCAGGACCCTACGAGAGGGTCGCGTTCCTGGCCCACTTCGTCCGTGGACTGGGGTTTCCACTCCACCCCTTCGTCCACGAGCTCATGTTCTACTATGGGCTAGACTTTCATGATCTAGCTCCGAACTTCGTCCTCAACATCTCGGCATTCATCGTCGTATGCGAGGCTTTCCTCCGCATCAATCTCATTTTGGCTTGTGGCTACAAATCTTTTGCGTGAAGCCGAAGATTGTGAGTGGCCAACAAGCGGAGTGCGGAGGAGCCATTGTGGGCAAAATGCCTAATGTCACCTGGCCTGAAGGCTCCTTTGAGGAAACCATGAAGGGTGGCAATCGGGGTGGTTCTACATCACCGAGCCGCGCGACGCCAACTGGGCGGCGGCCCCCGAGTTCCGATCTGGAAGCCCTATGCGGCTCACCTCCTGGGAACAGAAGGGCCTACTATGGGGCGAATCTACAGAGCTGACCGGACTCATCAAATGCATCAAGCGCATGAAGGACAAGAACATCAAGCTTGTTAACGTGATCCAAGTTATGCTCATTCGCCGGGTTCTGCCGTGCCAAAGGCGGGCATTCAATCTGTGGGAGTTCGTCCAGGCCGAACACCAGACGCTTCAGAGGCTCTACGGCATGAAGCACAAGGATACGTGGAAGGCGCTATTCAAGGCCACCGAAGTACCTCCTCTTATAACCAAGGACCATGGGCTCCACGCCGCACGACACCCTACCCAGGCGAGTTCTCAGGCCGCCACCGGGTCCGGTTCTTCCCATGTATTCATGGAGAATTCCTAAGTGATTGTGTATATTTGTTTTAGGAGTATGTGGAGACAGCGGAGCAGATCGACAGTCCTGCTCCATTGCCAGAAAGCCCAGCCAATGATCTTCTGACGAAGATGCTGGTCTCGGCACCCTATAAGGGGCCGGAGAAGAAGGCCGATAAGAAGGCCCCAGGGACCCGAAAGGGTCTCCGAAGTAAGGTTGCGTAAGCCTCGTCCAAAGACGACGAGGCGCATTCCTCCCCTGAAGAGGAAGAAGAAGAAGAAGAAGAAGACAAAGAAGAGGCCGCCCCGTCCGGAAAGGATGGGGGCTTGAGACGGCAGACCAGGGGGGCAGGAGAGGCCCCCGACGCAAGGCCGTCATACCCTTGTCATCCGATGACGAAGAGGAGGATTCCTCCCATGGAGGCAGGGAGGAACAGGGAGAAACTCCACCTCCCCATGCTGGGGGAGGGAAGAAGAGGAAGGCCGCCCCGGTGGGAGAGACTGGGACGTCCAAGAAGAGAAAGGTGTCCCTTCCGGACTACTCTGCCACCGCCGCTGATATCGAGGAAGGGTGGCTACCCAAGAAGAAGCCCCTAGTGCGATCGTAAGTATCCGCACTCAATCGTAATTTTGCTTCATAGTATTGTTTATAATGCCGAACTCGTATGCAGTCCGGCCAGGGTCCATCCTGAAGTGTCGTCTTCGGACGGGTCCTTGAGTGAGTCAGCAATGAACTCACTTCCGACGGCCACGTCTCCTTGGCCTGCGGACGACACGGAGGTGCTGTTCCGAAGGCTTCCGACGATGGCGGAGGTGGCCCTGGAGGCGCCTCAAGGCGGCGTCCCAGACGTCGGACTCGCGGGGTTCAAGGTCCCCGCGGATCGTGTTGATGAGAGCCACGATAAGCCGGGCTCTCAGCCGAACACTGTTCCGGAGCCTTTAGTGGTTCCAGACTTAGGCGGGCAGCCCCTTGTTATGGAGGGAGGGCCGTCTGTATCAAGGACTTCCGTTACGCCCCAGGCGCCTGATTGTCTGCTGGAAGCGCTTCGCAGCGCTTCCCTAGATGGAGAGCACCGTACTCTCATGAGTGCGGTGATTCAGAAGGTTTCGCCCGCCAAGAGCGAACTAACCGAAGCCTGCACCAGCCTCCTAATAGGCTTTGAGGTAAGCAGTAAAAATATGTGAAGTTACCACCCGATAGGTAGTAGCCCCTGATGCTCTGTTTGGTGTTCGGAAAGAAAAACCAAACGGAGGGTCAATTATAATCCGCAGGAGTCTGACAATAATTTTGAACGTAAATAAACAGGTTGTGCTGCTGGCCGCTGCTGCTCACACGGCCGAAATCGCCAGCCTAACGCAGGATTTAGAACGGGCACAGGGAGAGCTCGGCCTCGCGAGGAGGCAGCTCGAGGAGAGCAAAGGTAAATGATTCCCCTCTCTCCTATAATGAATAGTAAATAAAATTTGATTATGCTAACGACGAGACATCGTAATATGGTAACAGAGGCCACCACCGAAGTGGCATCTCTCAAGAAGGTGTTGTCCGAGGCTGAACACAAAGCGGCCTTGGAACTCAAGGAGCGCGTAAAGCAAGATGCCCGAGTGGGCGAGGTACAAGAAGAGCTCCGGGAGCTCGGCAAGAAGCTCGAGTCTGCGGAGCGGGAGCTTAAAGCAAAAGAGGCCGACTTGCGAAGGCCCTTAAAAATACAAAAGACGCCAAGGCCGAAGCCGAGAGGGCTCAGCCAGAGATCCAGGAGGCCAAGAAAATAGCGGCGGGTAAGAATTTTTTTATGCAACGCAAACATGTGGAGGAGGCGTTTCTTTTACTTACTCGAATCCGGAGATCTCCAGGGGCATTCGCAGACCTGCCATGCAGCATATTAGATGCCACAGAGTTCTACCGTGCCCAGGAGGGGAGCTCAACAAAGAAGTTGTTCTGGTCCCAGTATGCTGGGGCTGAACATGCAACGCCTCTGAGTGACCAACTGAAGCAGTTGGTTGAACTCCACAAGGCGGCTGAAGTGTCTATGAAAGATCTCATAGTCTGGATATGGCCTGGTGAGCTTCTGCCCACCAGCTACTTCGTCCTGAAGCCGATGGTGGATTCTTGTCCGCGACCGGAAGTCATCAAGCGATCCGTTTGTATTGAGGGTGCCCGACGGGCCCTTGCCCGCGCCAAGGTGCATTGTGGCAAGCTAGATACGGAGAAGCTGGTGAAGGACGGGCCGCCGGAGGGCAAGCCGCATCGTGTCGCCGAGAAGTATTATGATGGCGTAATGAAGGGTGCTTGCCTCGTGGCCGATGAATGTACCAACGACATAATTTTTGAATGAATTCACTTCTGTCATGTTTGTAATTTAAAGACAAAGTTACTTGCGCTATGTAGCGCCTTTGTGATTTAAAATATTACCTTCTGTGCGGCTGTTTATCAAATTCTGAAAGTAGGCCAGTCGTCGGCTTCCGCCCCCGTGTAACTAGTATTGGGGTGTTTGTGGAAAACCCGCACACTCTTTGTCCAAATGTTTGGTCCCTTAAGGAGGTGTCCAGCGCAGCGAACCAGGCAATCAGACTATACGGCTTTATAACCTTCACTTAGCCATAGAAGTCTATGATTTTAAATTTCGGCGAAGCCCCTAGTATCCGGAAGGCCGAATTGAGGCGTTATACAGGCCTATATCAGACAAACCCGAATTATCGCCTAAGGCAGAAAAATCTTTAAGGATTTTAAGACCTCTCGAACAGCGACCAGCTCTCGCCACATCATGCCGGACAGTTTTGTGCTTTCTCTACTGAGGTGCTCGTCCGGAAAAACCAGGGCACAATCGCAGTAGTTCTCCCTGCGCTACCTTAGCTGAATTAACGGAACGTAAGGCACCAAAACAAGGGAGCCGGGCTATCCCAACTGTAACCCAAGACATGATTCGGAGTTGATGCATATAATGCTATAAGTTTGGGGTGCCGCACTGTTGAAAGTGTTCGGACTTGTCTTGCCGTATTATGGGGCGCTATAAGAAGCCCCTGGCAAACTCAACGTACCAAAGTGTACGGATGCAAAATCAAATAAACATTTATAAAAAATGCAAAGAATAAAAAAAAATAAGGTGCTGCTGTATATTGTCTCCCATTGATAAATAATACGTTTAAGCGTATGTTTACAATGAATGCATTATGCGAAGATAAATAGGATTATTTGACATATCCTATCCAGGAGCAGGCTACGTACAAATAGATAAAGCAGGAACAACGATCATGAATAGATTCCACCTGGGTGTTTCCTGGTGTGCCTGAAGCCTGTTACCTCCTGGGTTTCCTCTCCTTTGTAAGTCCGACAATCCGGCTCTTCTGGAGAAGCTGCACTAAAGCGATGTCCTTAAGGGTAAAAGGAAAGGTTATGAAGCAATACCGTAATGTTGACTGAGCCACTACTACGCCTTCGCCTGTGCCCATGGTATTTTGAGTGCGTAATTGTGTACGCGTGGCACGAATGCTGCCTTGGTGGGACTTGGGCGGAGGCCAGACTGCTAGTCATGTTCTTGACGTGCCCGCTGATCCTGTTGCTGGGTGTTCCACCCTCACTTGACGGAGCTTGAGGTTGTCGTCGCCAGATTGGTGGTTCGCCGGAGGAGGCCGCATTGTACTTCGGCCGCAAGGGCCGCAGTGTGTTCCTCTGTATGGAGAGAGCGGTCCATATTCCCGTTGACTGTTATGACCCCGCGCGGGCCTGGCATCTTGAGCTTGAGGTATGCATTGTGTGGTACCGCATTGAATGTAGCAAATGCGGTTCATCGGAGCAGTGCGTGGTAACCACTACGGAAAGGGACGATATTGAAGATTAGCTCTTCGCTTCGGAAGTTATCCGGAGATCCGAAGACCACTTCCAATGTTATAGAGCCCGTACAGCAGGCCTCTACTCCAGGAATGACACCCTTAAAGATGGTTTTGGTGGGCTTAATCCTTGAAGGATCGATGCCCATTTTTTGCACTGTGTCCTGATAAAGCAGGTTCAGGCTGCTACCTCCGTCCATAAGGACTCTTGTGAGGTGAAATCCGTCTATAATTGGGTCTAAAACCAATGCGGCTGAGCCGCCGTGACGGATGCTAGTAGGATGATCCCTACGATCAAAGATGATCGGACAAGCTGACCATGGATTGAATTTGGGGACGACTGGCTCCATCGCATATACATCCCGTAGTGCTCGCTTCCGTTCCCGCTTGGGGATGTGGGTGGCGTAGATCATGTTGACCGTTTTCACCTAGGGGGGAATTTCTTTTGCCCCCTCCCCCATGTTCGGACGTCGGGGCTCATCGTCATCATCGCTGTGCGGCCCCTTGTCCTTGTTTTCGGGGTTTATTTTGCCGGCCTGTTTGAATACCCAGCAGTCTCTGTTGGTGTGGTTGGCTGGCTTGTCCGGGGTGCCATGAATTTGGCACGAGCGCTCCAGTATACGGTCCAGACTGGACGGTCCTTGATTGTTACGCTTGAATGGCTTCTTCCACTGACCGGATTTGGATTCACTGAATCCGGCATTGACCGCCGTATCCTCGGTATTGTTGCCATTGTTCCATCGCTTGTGTCTGTTGCGCCGTGGCTTGCCATTATTGTCCCAGACATCTAAAGTTCCAGAGTGTGGCGTAGTGCTACTGCGAGCCAACCAGCTGTCCTCGCCCGCGCAAATGCGGGTCATTAGTGTCGTAAGAGCTGCCATGGACTTGGGTTTCTCCTGGCCGAGGTGTCTGGCGAGCCACTCATCACGGATATTATGCTTGAAAGCCGCCAGGGCTTCGGCGTCCGGACAGTTGACTATTTGGTTCTTTTTAGTTAGGAACCGAGTCCAGAATTTCCTGGCTGATTCTCTGGGCTGTTGAGTAATGTGGCTCAAGTCATCGGCATCCGGAGGTCGCACATATGTGCCCTGGAAGTTGTCAAGAAATGCGTCTTCCAGATTTTCCCAAGTGCCAATGGAATTTCCGGGCAGGCTGTTTAGCCAGTGCCGTGCAGGTCCTTTGAGCTTAAGGGGAAGATACTTGATGGCATGTAGATCATCTCCGCGGGCCATCTGAATATAGAGAAGGAAATCCTCGATCCATACCGCGGGGTCTATGGTGCCATCGTATGATTCGATGTTTACGGGTTTAAACCTTTCTGGGAATTCATGATCCATCACTTCATCAGCGAAGCAGAGGGGGTGTGTGGCGCCTCTATGTTGGGCTATGTCATGATGCAGTACGGCTGCGTCTGACTGGTTGTATCCGGCCCGGCCGGATTTGCTGTTAGTGTATCCGGTATGACGGCCATCGTCATATGCTTCGGCGTGCTCCCATGATCCGTAGATCGATCTTGGATGTCCTGCGGCGTTATCCAATTTATCGCGCAGGTCCTGAGTATTGCGCCAGGCTGTAGTAAACCGGCGCGGGGGTACAGGCTGGTATTTCGGCTGATATGCCATTTTGTCCCGACCTCGAGGTGGTCGGTCAGCCGTGGGGTGCTCGAGTCCATATTCCTCGGCTGACAGGACTTCTGTCCATCTGTCTGTGACCAGATCCTGATCAGCTTGGAGCTGCTGCTGCTTCTTCTTCAGGCTTCTCGCAGTGGCAATAAGTCAGCGCTTGAAGCTCTCCTGCTCTGCGGGGTCTTCGGGTACGCCGAACTCGTCGTCGCCGAGGCTAATCTCGTCTTCGGAGAGGGGCATGTAGTTGTCCTCCTCCAGATACCCGTCTGTCGCCTGTTCAACTGGGCTGTCATGCCCGTCTTCCTATTCGGCCTACTCGAAGGCGGGCTGTTCGGGGTTGTATTCGTCGTTGGCACCGTCCGGATTATTATCGTCTCCGGTGCTGGTATTGCCTTGGCGGGGCTTGGAGCGGCGCTGGCGACGCCCATGCTTTGCTTTCTTCTTGGAGGGGTTATCCTCCATTGCCTCATCGCCATTGGTTTCTTTCGGAGTGTCCACCATATATATATATCATATGAAGAGGTGGTTGTCCACTGCCCTGTGAGCGGTGGCTCCTGTATGTCCCCTGCATCGTCGTCCATACCGTCGATGTCTTCGAAGTCAAAGTCGAGTACGTCGGTTAAATCATCGATCGTGGTGACAAAGTGGGTGGTGGGTGGGCAGCGAATTCCTTCGTCGCCTGCTTCCCACTCAGGCCGGACATAGTTCGGCCCAGAGCCTCCTAACAAAGAGAGAGACTTCAATGAGCTCAGCATGTCGCCAAAGGGCGAGTGCTGAAAGATGTCCGCAGTGGTAAACTCCATTACCGGAGCCCAGTCTGGCTCGGCAGGCTCGAGAGTGAGCGGACCAGGACCAACAGCCGGATATGAGTCCGGGGCCCCAGGGTTACAGGCCTCCACAGAGGTGAGACCCGTGTTCGGCTCCACCGCCAATAAGTGTGCGGCCTGCGGGGCGGGGTCCAGCCCTGCATCCATAGGCGACGCAACCTGCCCTAGATTTAGATCCGGGGCTGCTTCGGGGATGATGTCCCGGGCACTATCCGACAGCAGGTCTAGGTCGTGCTCGTCGTGGTTGTCCGGCGCTCCTGGCGCAGGCCTGAACCCGTCGAAGATCAAGTCTCCGCGGATATCTGCCGTGTAGTTCAGGTTTCCAAAACTGATCTGGTGGCCAGGGGCGAAGCTGTCGATCTGCTGCAACTGGCCAAGCGAATTGGCCCACAATGCGAAGCCGCCGAACAGAAAGATCTGTCCTGGGAGAAAAGTCTCACCCTGGACCGTGTTGTTGAGGATTGAAGACGCCATCAAGCCTCGAAGCGATGACACGAAGGAACTCTCAATGAAAGCACCAATGTCGGTGTCAAAACCGGCGGATCTCGGGTAGGGGGTCCCGATCTGTGCGTCTTAGGCTGATGGTAACAGGAAGCAAGGGACACAATGTTTACCCAGGTTCGGGCCCTCTCGATGGAGGTAAAACCCTACTTCCTACTTGATTAATATTGAAGATATGTGGAATACAAGAGTAGATCTACCACGAGATCGTAGAGGCTAAACCCTAAGAACTAGCCTATCATGCGATGATTGTAAATGTGATTGGCCTTCTAAGGACCATCCTCTCCGGTTTATATAGACACCAGAGACCTAGGGTTTACATGCAGTCGGTTATAAGGAAGGAAACATAATATCCGGATCGCCAAGCTTGTCTTCCCCGCAAAGGAGAGTCCCATCCGGACACGAGCCGAAGTCTTGAGTCTTGTATCTTGACGCTTCTATAGTCTGGACGATGAATATAGTCCGGCTGTCCGGATACCCCCTTATCCAGGACTCCCTCACCGGCGGCGGCACGACAACCTTCGCACTGCAGCGAGCCTTCTCCGTCCGCCACCCCATCCTCCACCTTGCCGGAGCCGCTACCCCTACCCCGTCGTCCACTGCAAGAGATGGACGTCTCTCATCCACGGCACCGGACCAGGATCCTTTCATCGCCTCCTCTTGCTTCATCGGCACCGTCGTCCACCTTGCCGTTGCCGCTCCTACGACCGCCTCATCCACGGCAACAGGATATATCCCCCGACCCGGCCGTCTGCCATCTAAAGTCTTCTTCCCCGTCGCCGATAGCCATCGCACCCGCAGCGCCCTCAACGTATCAGCATAGGCCTACACGGCGTCGCGAGAGAGGTGGTACTCTTCCATATGTGTTTAAGTTATTGATCTCACACGCAAAATAAATCGTAATTTGTTTACTGTACTTTTCTTGTCCGTACCAAATTGTAGTGGCTAGTTGAAAGCAAACATTGGTTGCGAAGTAGCTTTGTCCGGTTTGCACCTTCTGATCCGCCATGGCACGGGCACTATACTCGTAAAGCCTATGGTTTCCCCCCTTTATATTCACTACCATCATCGTAGGTGCTCCGTGTCGTGCTAGCACTGCTCCTCAAGACCTCAACCCAAAGCTTACGTGTTGAAATATGAATCTGATATGATGCTCATATCATTAAAACAGAGAACGTTTAATTGGTCACCTAATGTTCCTATATTCGTTTAGAAAAGCATGTGCACCACCCACTGGTCCAGCTAGTTCCACTTTCCTGATTTTTCTCTTGATGCTTAGGGTTTTCCCCTTTTATCTACTATACTATGATCTGCGTAGGTGCTTTCTGTCGTACTAGCATTACTCCACCCTTCAAGCTAAACAACACGCACTCAGAATTCGAAAGCTTAGTTGTTCAAATATGATTGTGATATGATACCGATATTAGTTAACCGACACATTTAATTGGTTAGCTAAAGGTCCCACTTGAGTTTCCAAATGCATGTCGTGACATATAGAGAGACATCATAATTGCATTTCTTTGTCACTTGTTGACCGTACTTTCTTGTCCATACCAAATCTTAGTTGTTATTTCAAAGCAAACATCGGTTGCTAACTACCCTTTGCGCGGTTTGTAGCTTCAGATCTACCATCCCACTGCCACGGTCAACACTATCCTTATCATGCTTATGTTTTCCCCATTTTATGATGACCACAATCAGCCTACGTGGTTCGTGTCGTAATAGCACTGCTCCACCCATCGAGCTAAACAAGCTTAGTTGTACAAATTCATATCCGATATTATTGCTGATATTAGTAAAACTAAGAGATGTTTAATTGGTTAGCTAAATGTTCCTACTTTAGTTTCGAAATGCATGAGAGCCACATATGGAGAGACTAGAAAGAATAGTATTTCTTTGTGCGCTCTGGTTCATCATGGGTGGCCAACCGACATTGTATTAAAAGACTTGAAATATCTTCAATCTGCTTGCTCTTCTGCTCTTCTTTAAGATGATATTCTTCTCTTGCGGATGACTGGTCAGGTCGAGTTGTTCTCCCTTAGTATATTTTGAATCTGTCAGGTCAGGTCGACTTGTTCTTCTTTACTATATGTTGAAGCTGTTATCTGCGAAGTGTCATCACTTCTGGAGCTCTCATATTTTGAGTAGTAGGCCACATTATATTAATGCACACAACAAATTACAACATGCATGGCATCCTTTAAAAGAATTGCAGAGATAGCACAAAGGGGTTTACAGGGAGGCAGTATTGGATTAGAATCACTTCTGCATTACAAAGAAAATCTCACTTGTTTTTATGTTTTCATGCATGTCAGATATTGAACATTATCAAAATGAATATGAGAATGGGCGCGCGAGAGGAATGTTGCGGAACGGTCCACTGGCTAACAAACTTGGCATGGTGGAGGATGGCCTATCTTATTCACCCACCAAGGTGCTTGCTCTAACTTTGCAAAGTTGTATTGGTCGCACATATTTTGCATCTGACCTCTTGCATTACTTCCACTTTGTTACAACATCTGCTTAATTTAAGCATCATATATGAGTATATGCCATACCTATCCATTTTCTGTACCTTTTCCATGTGTCATCACACTATGTTTTTCCAGTCAAATGTTGTTCTTCCGTAATAGATGTCCAAAAGGAAGAGGGTGAGTGCAGATCCTCAAGGAGTACAAACTAGGTATTTGGAGAAGGTAGTGATACCTGTTAAATCGGATAGATCAGCAGCCATAGAAAACACAGGTCCAACTGTACCACACTTTACCCCTACTCCAGTGGCCAAACCCCTATTAGAACTGCTGGGAGCCCAGCGTCAGGTACTGTCTATGATATCAATTCAAAATTTGAACTCCTAAATTTTTGCTTGTGCCTTACCTTCTCTCTTGTATGAAAACTAATTTCAGATGAATCTCCTTGCTCAAAGGATCATACGATCTCAAAACAACAATGGGCTCTGCATTGCTCTTGTCAGTACCTCTCTCCCTTTTGCCTTGTAACGCTGTACTTAATTAATTGCTATTTGATTATGTATCATCAGTCTGCACCTGAGCTTCATTATCCTCTGTTTCTTCCAATATTATTTGATCTATATTTACTCTTTGCAAAATGTAGAATAATGGCAACGCTTATAAAGAATTTTCTTTGGGGAATTTATTGAATTATCCTTCAATCAACATGGAGAAGGGCTTTGTCCAGCCCGTGTTAACATGTAATGTAAGTTCATCCTTCTCAAGCCTTCAAACTTTGTTCTAGTATAGATTTGGATAGGCATCATTTCCTCCACTACTGTTTGCTTTGCTGTTTACATCTGATTGGATGTTTGCAACAACTACCAGTTTCAAATTGTAGTTGTAAAAACATGTTCCTTATGCAGAACAGATCCATTTATTTGCTTATATAACTGTTAAACCTGTTACGAGTCTCCTTGTTTCTCTTTCAGAGTCGTATCTCTTACACCGGGCAGAACTTTAGGGAAGATAGCGAGCCAAAATATCTTGAGGACAGCGAGATGACCCCAAGGTCCTGTCTTGATGAAGACAGTGAGTTGAAGCTACTCACCAGCAGGTGTAAGACAACCTCTGTGTAGTCGTTTCCTCAATCAGTTCGACTTCTTTAGTCTCAACTTAAAGCGGAAAGGCTTGCTTTAGCTCAGCTCCAACTTGAAGTCAAAGATGCAATGAAGATGTCAGAGGACTGCCGTGTGCACCATCATGCCTTAAATCTAGTGTTGATGCATCTATCGTTGACACAACCGAGGTCTACTCAGCTTCTTCAGCTGTTTGGGGGGCCCGACCTGGCCAGGCCTAGTGCCTTCTGAAGTGCTCTTAGTTTTGTATATTCTTTTGTCGGCGCGTTTATTTGCACTGGTGGCAAACTTTGATGCCCAGTGGATGTAATATGTGTGATAGCCGTGATAGCCTAGCGTAAGTTGCTTGCTTATTTATTTCCTTGTTGTCTTGTTTATTTGTTTGCTTGTAGTCATAGCAGTTCTTTTTCCGCGGTTTGCTAGTGGCTGCAATAACCTATTTTTTAAAACTAGGCCACAATGACCATGGGCTAATATTTACTATAGTGACACTGGGCCTCCTACAGGCCGTAGAAACAGTGGGCCCTCTACGGGCCATAGAAACAGTGGGCCTTCTACGGGCCATAGAAACAGTGGGACTTCTATGGGCCGTAGAAACAATGGGCCTTCTACGGGCCGTATGATCGATTGGCCAAACATGGGCCAATAACAGGCCGCAATATGGCCGTAAACGGGCTAGAGTTGGAATCGTCCGTTCATGGGCCGACCATAATGGGCCATCGTTAATAGGCCGTATTTGATGACGCTATGAAAACGGCCCAACGTATTAACGGATCACAAACGGGCCGACTGTAACCACAGGCTGAATTTGGCCCACAAGCAGAAAATGACAGTAACGGGCCGTAAGTAAACGAATGCTGGAAAAGATCCCAAGAATAAATGGGCTCTGAGAAGGCCGAAAGATAACATGGGCTGGAAACGGCCTAACGGAATAACGGGCCGTTAATGGGTATAAAGTGATACACTGTTCATTACAGGCCAGTTTCACCACGGACCGTTAATGGGTGTAAAGTGATACACTATTCATTACGGGCCAGTTTCACCACGGGCCGCTAATAGGCCAAGAGTTACATAGGGCCTCATATGGGCCGAAAGACGTCATGGGCCATACATGGGCTAGAAGTGAAAACGGGCTGAATCATATTGGATGGCCCAGATGACGCTACTGGGCCTAATTTGGATAGGGCGTAACGAGCCTTGGGTTAGCGGACTGTAAATGGGCTATATGCGAACAAACCGTTATCAAGCTTTACATGGGCCGGCCCGCCATCTTTTGACCAAGTCAAACAGGCCAGCCTTTTCACAAGAATGGGCCTCTGTTGGGCCGTGCCACGTGTCGAAGTATCATAGGCGCCTTCTGTCCAATGAGTGGATGACATCTGTCCCAATGATGAGCCGACACGTGTTTCCTCCAGCCAATGATGATTTTACACGTGGAAAATCCCCATTGGTCGGGGCTGTTAACGGGTTATCGGATCCAAAACCCGACCCGATAGCTTAACGGTGTTCCGTTACGGTGGATGCCACGTGTCGGTCACCCTTGATGAAAGCACTTCTGTGACGCGCGATTTATCGTCATGGAAGTGGACACTTCCGTGATGATAATTTTGGTAACGTCATGGAACACTTCTACAACAGCACATCTATGACTATCTTGATTCTGTCATAAATTTGTCATGGATGTACATGCATGACAGAAAACGCGACCTACTGTGACAAACACGTATTATCACGGAAGTGTTTTTTTGGTAGTGCATGGTATCATCATTTCACCCACATATCATCGTTAATAGAAGTTCATCATCACATTAAAACCAAAGTACATACATAGTTCTCATTGAACAACATATAGCTCTCCAGAGCATCTAATTAAACCATACATTGAAATTATGTAAAACATTTCAATGCAACGACAAATGCGATCATAATCGCAACCAAGGTAACAACTGATCCAACTGCACAATGATACCAAGCCTCAGTATGAATGGCATATTTTCTAATCTTTTTAATCTTCACCCACATTGCATCCATCTTGATCTTGTGATCATCGACAACATCCGCAACATGCAACTCCAATATCATCTTCTCCTCCTCACTTTTTCTTATTTTTTCCTTCAAGTAATAGTTTTCTTCTTCAACTAAATTTAACCTCTTGACAATAGGGTCGGTTGGAATTTTCGGTTCAACAACCTCCTAGATAAATAAAATCTATGTCATGTTGGTCGGCATAATTGTCATAAACAATAAATGAACCAAATAGTTATGAAAAGATAATATATACCACATCTGAATCATAGACAGGACGAGGGCCGACGGGGGCGGATACCAAAACCATCACACTATATAATAACAAGGAATAATAAAAGTAAGAAAATTAGACAAGTATCTATCTGAAGTAAGAATTTTTTTCTTTCAAAAAGAAGATAAGAACAAGAGGCTCACCACGGTGGTGCCTGCAACGATATCGGCGCGGGCGATCGACAGCGGTGAAGACGGGGACGGTACGTGACGGACCGCTAAACCTAGACAAATCTCGGGGAAAATGGAGCTCGGAGGTCGAGTTTCGAGAGGAGAAAGATTAACTAGTGTGGCTCGGGCATTTCATTGAACGCCTCATGTGCATAGGAGGTGAACTAGAGCACCCAAATGCCCTCCCCTCGCTGGCTTGGAAAAACAGAGCACTGTGGAGTGCTCTGCAGCGACGATGGGTATATATAGACAAATTATTTGTCCCGGTTCGTGGCATGAACCGGGACCAAGGCCCCACCTTCTACACCGGTTCAAGGCATGAACCGGTACCAATGTCTGTGGGCCAGGAGCGTGGCCCATGGGTCCCGGTTCGTGCCTTAAACCAGGACAAATGGATCCAGACGAACCGGGACCAATGCCCATGAGGCCCCGGCCGGCCCCCTGGGCTCATGAACCGGGACTAATCCCCCCCCGTGGGTCCCGGTTCATGAGGAACCAGTACTAATGGGCTGGCCAGGCCCGAACGATAGCCATGTTTTCTACTAGTGAGTGAGTCGCACTCGAATCACGAATTCGGCCAAAGCTCCAAAGCAAAGTCAACCATTGTGAGGACGCCCCAAGCCCATCTCAACAGATGGTTCTAGCGCTTGGGATAACTGTGCCACGCCCCTATATGTATGCATCCATCATTCATTTATTATCTTTATCTTTCTATGCACATGCCAAATGGAAAGCCTGGACTATTTGACTCCATATCTAAACATGGCTAAATAATTTTGTATTTTTTATTAAAATTGAATTAGTTATTAATGTTGAGTTCCTGGCAGGGGAACTTGAGTTCGACATCACAGACCTCCTGAACAAGGTTACAAACCCTAAGGAAGCCTCAGAGCGCATGGCCAATGGCCGACGGTGGTGTGCGAGGTTAGGATAGGGAAGAAAGCGTGTGCATCACACCGTTGGAGAGAAAAAGAAGATAGGTGGAGTAAATAAGGGACACTAGGGTTTCCAGGGGTAGCTTTACACCTCGGGGGAGGAGCGAGGGTGCAACGGTCAGAGCCCATGGGTGACATCGGCATCAGAAGTTTAGCTAAGAAGTGCCCTCTGGGCTGGAGAGAGAGAGAGAGAGAGAGTGAGAGTGAGAGTGAGAGTGAGTGAGAGTGAGAGATGCCTGCTTTATTTATTTATTCTCTTTTTTAATGAATTTGCTCATGTTTGTGAATTTTGTGAGGATCCAAAATAGCACCAAATAATTTGCAACTTTTTATGTGGCACTACTATGCTAGTACAAGTCCAAATAAATAATCTCTAGATTATGAAACTTATATTTAAGTGCTACAATTATAAACACAATTTAATTATTTTTATGGTTTAGTCCAAAAAATAATACTTTGAACCTTTAAAATTTTGGGAATGGCCACATAATGAATACGATGCTCTGACCATAGTATTCAGGGTTTGGAAATGGCTCTTTGAATGAAAATTGGTAATTTCATTGGATTTTGGTCTTTAAGAAAAAACATGAGGGTTTCATCCTCATTTTTAAATAAAAATAAAAATAAAATATGATGAGTATGAGATGATCATGATGCACAAATCAGTTCCTAAGAATATTGTTAATCTTGGGCTGTTACATCAACTCTCCTCGTGCTTTTGACTCTCTCAAAAGCGGTTTTGACTCTCTCCTCTATCGATAGTTGATGCTATATCGAATTTGATGTGGAGGTGATACGACCGCCATCGAGCCCATTGCAACGCACGGCTCTTTGTTGGTAAGATAGGTATAAGAGGAGACATAGGGTTTACCATCTTTTTTTAGAATCCATTTGGGGCGTGTTTGGTTGTCCGCATCGGGCCCAACCAGGCCTGCGCGGGGAAGGAAGAGGCCTGTTTGGTTGCCCGTTTTCACTGTTGGGCCTGCATCACACGCTTCTTAAAGTAACTCAGAGCCTGGCTCACTGGAAACGCTCGAATCGGTAGTTTCTCGTGAGCCAGGCCAAGGCGAGCGCTAGCGAGAGGGCCCTTGCATGAGTGGAGATAGGAGAGATGTTGTCGGCGTTCTGGGAACGGGGGTCCCCAGACTTGCCGGGCTGCGGCCTGCGGCGTGGCTCAGCAAGTGGCCCAGTACGGCCTGTCTTCATCAACAAACGCACAAGACCCTCGCAAGGGGCCAAGCCTTGCAGGGCGGACGACGCAAGGCCTCCTCAGGGGCAGCCTCATCAGGCAGGCTTGCGGGGAGGCGGAGAGATCAAGGCCAGGGGTACCTCGCGAGGTGCTCATGACGCAAGCCATGATGATCAAGACCAGGCAGGCGCCAGGCGGGTGCCTGCCTGCATAGTGTCCTTGTTTCCTCTTTGGTGCAAAGGGGGCAAGCGCAGGCACGGAGTACTGAGGCATCAAGCAAATCTTTCCATATCAGTGCAACAAGACCAAGACCAGTAGGACGGCAGGACAGAGGTCACCGTGGAGCCCAAGACAGCGTCATCACTAGTGCCTTTGGCAGTCGAAGAGCACCTTTAGTTAGGATAGCTTGTACTATCTGTCCCCTTTCAAAATGGCCGTTGTTGGCTCCCTTCCCGCTCCATATTTGGGAAGAGGACCAGAGCCTCCATAAATAGAGACAGCCACCACAGTAGGAAGGCATCTGGAATCTGATCCGGACCTAGCTCATCCACACCACCACAAGAACACCTCTCCTCGCGAGGCTGTTCTTCCTCTGTACTGTTCATCATCAGCCCAAGAGGCAATCCACCACACCACACACTAGATTAGGGTATTACACCACAACGGTGGTCCGAACCAGTATAAACCTTGTGTCTCTTGCGTTGTTCATCGTTCTATCTTAGAATCGCGACGTGGTTGTGGGCGTGTTTCGGTAGGGAGAAGATCTTCGTGCGCACCCCAGAGTTCGAACCTAAAGGGTTTTGCCGGATCCCGATATCCGACATTTGGCGTGCCAGGTAGGGGTGCACCGAAATCTTTTCTCCGCTGATCTGCGTCCCATCGCTTCGTCGCATCCATGGCAGACGCTCGCTGAGCTCGCGCCGGGCTGCTCTCGCCGCTCGCGTTGGCCAGACGGCTCCCGTCGGCGGGCCTCCTCATTGTTCTCCGTCGCCTGCCGCCAATGCCGCCACCGGCCCGGCGGGGAACAAGCAGCAAGCATCTTCGCTGCACCCCTCGGTGCGGCGGGAAGGCCGCACCGCCACTCCGTCGCTGACCCCAGCTGGTTCGTCATCTCACGCTCGTCGCGCCCCCACAGATGCGCAGGCCGCGTTTCTCCTAGCACATGAGCTCCTGCACTACCACCCCATCGACGACCTCTATGAAGAATGGCTCGCCCGCATCACCGAGCTCGTCAGCGCCGCAGGGGGCTCTCCTGCACCGTCCCTCTCGCTGCCTCGCCCTCCATCATGCATGGGCAACGCGGCTCAGGGAGCGCCTCCACCACCTCCTCCACAAGAAGGCGCCCTGACTTGAAGGCGCGCGGCCCCTGGATGTGACCCACCGTGTCCGGTGCCCGCGCGGCAAGAAAGAAGCTGCCAAGAAATTCCTCGGCCTCAACAGGCGCTCACGTGCTCCCTGCACCAGCATGCCAAGACCCCATGCTGCCCCTGGCGGCAGTGCGTGGGAACCATCAAGAGCAAGCCCCCCGCGTGCAAAATGCTCCGATGGCCACCGCAGGATGCCGCGCCTTCACCACCGAGCTGCGTAGCGTCGTCTGGCCGGGCAAGTTCAAGCCGGACCTGCCTCCTCTCTACGACGGTACTATAGACCCCGTGGAGTTCCTGCAGCTGTACGAGCTGGGCATCGAGGCGGCCAACGGAGACGAAAAGGTCATGGCGAACTGGTTTCCCATGGCACTCAAGGATGGCGCCCGCACCTGGCTCCCGAACCTGCCTCCCGGCTCGATCTCCTCTTGGGACGAGATGTGTAGCCGCTTCATCGCCAACTTCCAGGGCACTTGTGACCGCCCCCCGGCCGCGGGCGACCTACACTGCATCAAGCAGCAGCCTGGAGAGACCCTACAGAAGTGCATCCAGCATTTCAACAACGCCCGTCTCAAGATCCCCAAGGTGACGGACGAGGCCATCATCTCAGCATTTTCTGATGGCATCCGTGACGTCAAGATGAAGGAGGTGTTGGGTAACGTAGTAATTTCAAAAATTTCCTATGCACACGCAAGATCATGGTGGTGCATAGCAATGAGAGGGGAGAGTGTTGTCCACGTACCCTCGTAGACCGAAAGCGGAAGCGCTAGCACAACGCGGTTGATGTAGTCGTACGTCTTCACGATCCGACCGATCCAAGTACCGAACGTACGACACCTCTGAGTTCAGCACACGTTCAGCTCGATGACGTCCCATGAACTCTAATCCAGTAGAGCTTTGCGGGAGCGTTACATCAGCACGACGGTGTGATGACGGTGTTAATGATGCTACCAACGCAGGGCTTCGCCTAATCAACGCTACGATATTACCGAGGTGGAATAAGGTGGAGGGGGGCACCGCACACGGCTAAGAGATCAATGATCAATTGTTGCGTCTATGGGATGCCCCTTGCCTCAATATATAAAGGAGGAGAGGAGGGGAGGGGCCGGCCCTCTCTATGGCGTGCCCTGGGGAGTCCTACTCCCACCGGGAGTAGGATTCCCCCCTTCCATGTAGTAGGAGTAGGAGTCAAGGAAAGGGAAGAGAGGAGAGAAGGAAGGAGGGAGCGCAGCCCCTCCCCCTAGTCCAATTCGGAGTAGGCCTTGGGGGCGCGCAACCTCCCCTCTCTCTTTCCCCTAAAGCCCAATAAGGCCCATATACTCCCCGGCGAATTCCCGTAACTCTCTCGTACTCCGATAAATACCCGAATCACGCGGAACCTTTCCGATGTCCGAATATAGTCGTCCAATATATCGATCTTTATGTCTCGACCATTTTGAGACTCCTCGTCATGTCCCCGATCTCATCTGGGACTCCGAACTATCTTAGGTACATCAAAACACATAACTCATAATATAAATCGTCACCGAACGTTAAGCGTGCGGACCCTACGGGTTCGAGAACTATGTAGACATGACCGACACACATCTACGGTCAATAACCAATAGCGGAACCTGGATGCTCATATTGGCTCCCACATATTCTACGAAGATCTTTATCGGTCAAACCGCATAACTACATAAGTTGTTCCCTTTGCCATCGGTATGTTACTTGCCCAAGATTCGACCGTCGGTATCTCAATACCTAGCTCAATCTCGTTACCGGAAAGTCTCTTTACTCGTTCCGTAATGCATCATCCCGCAACTAACTCATTGGTCACATTGCTTGCAAGGCTTATAGTGATGTGCATTACCGAGAGGGTCCAGAGGTACCTCTCCGACAATCGGAGTGACAAATCATAATCTCGAAATATGCCAACTCAACAAGTACCTTAGGAGACACCTATAGAGCACCTTTATAATCACCCAGTTACGTTGTGACGTTTGGTAGCACACAAAGTGTTCCTCCGGTAAACGGGAGTTGCATAATCTCATAGTTATAGGAAGATGTATAAGTCATGAAGAAAGCAATAGCAACATACTAAATGATCAAGTGCTAAGCTAACGGAATGATTCAAGTCAATCACATTATTCTCCTAATGATGTGATCCCGTTAATCAAATGACAACTCATGTCTATGGTTAGGAAACTTAACCATTTTTTATTAATGAGCTAGTCAAGTAGAGGCATACTAGTGACACTATGTTTGTCTATGTACTCACACATGTATTATGTTTCCGGTTAATACAATTCTAGCATGAATAATAAACATTTATCACGAAATAAGGAAATAAATAATAACTTTATTATTGCCTCTAGGGCATATTTCCTTCATTCTCCCACTTGCACTAGAGTCAATAATCTAGTTCACATCACCATGTGATTTAACACTAATATTCACATCTGCATGTAATTAATACCCATAGTTCACATCGTCATGTGACCAACGCCCAAAGGGTTTACTAGAGTCAATAATCTAGTTCACATTGATATGTGATTAACACCCAAAGAGTACTAAGGTGTGATCATGTTTTGCTCGTGAGAGAAGTTTAGTCAATGGGTCTGTCACATTCAGAGCCGTATGTATTTTGCAAATTTCTATGTTAACAATGCTCTGCACGGAGCTACTCTAGCTAATTGCTCCCACATTCAATATGTATCTAGATTAAGACTTAGAGTCATCTGGATCAATGTCAAAACTTGCATCGACGTAACCCTTTACAACGAACCTCTTGTCACCTCCATAATCGAGAAACATATTCTTATTCCACTAAGGATAATTTTGACCAATGTCCAGTGATCTACTCCTAGATCACTATTGTACTCCCTTGTCAAACCAGGGCAGAGCATACAATAGGTCTGGTCCATAGCATGGCATACTTTTATAGAACATATGACTGAGGCATAGGGAATGACTTTCATTCTCTTTCTATTTTCTGCCATGGTCGGGATTTGAGTCTTACTCAATTTCTCACCTTTGCAACACAGGCAAGAATTCTTTCTTTGACTGTTCCATTTTGAACTACTTCAAAATCTTGTCAAGGTATGTACTCATTGAAAATCTTATCAAGCGTCTTGATCTATCTCAATAGATCTTGATGCTCAATATGTAAGTAGCTTTTACTGAGGTCTTTCTTTTAAAGAACTCCTTTCAAACACTCCTTTATGCTTTCCAGAAAAATTCTACATCATTTCTGATCAACAATATGTCACTCACATATACTTATCAGAAAGGTTGTAGTGCTCCCACTCACTTTATTGTAAATACAGGTCTCACTGCAAGTCCGTATAAAACTATATGCTTTGATCAACTTATCAAAGCGTATATTCCAACTCCGAGATGCTTGCACCAGTCCATAGATGGATCGCTGGAGCTTGCACATTTTTTTAGCACCTTTAGGATTGACAAAACCTTCTGGTTGCATCATATACAACTCTTCTTTAAGAAAACAATTAAGGAATGTAGTTTTGATATCCATTTGCCAGATTTCATAAAATGTGGCAATTGCTAACATGATTCGGACAGACTTAAGCATCACTACAGTTGAGAAAATCTCATTGTAGTCAACACCTTGAACTTGTTGAAAACCTTTTTTGTGACAAGTCGAGCTTTGTAGATAGTAACACTACTATTAACGTCTGTATTCCTCTTGAAGATCCATTTATTTTCTATGGCTTGTCGATCATCGGGCAAGTCCACCAAAGTCCACACTTTGTTCTCATACATGGATCCTATCTTAGATTTCATGGCCTCCAGCCATTTCGCGTAATCTGGGCTCATCATCGCTTCCTCATAGTTCGTAGGTTTATCATGGTCTCGTAACATGACTTCCAGAACAGGATTACCGTACCACTCTGGTGCGGACCGTACTCTGGAAGAGCTACGAGGTTCTGTAGTAACTTTATCTGAAGTTTCATGATCATCATCATTAGCTTCCTCACTAATTGGTGTAGGAATCACAGGAACTGATTTTTGTGATGAACTACTTTCCAATTCGGGAGAAGGTATAATTACCTCATCAAGTTCTACTTCCCTCCCACTCACTTCTTTCGAGAGAAACTCCTTCTCTAGAAAGGATCCATCTTAGCAACAAATATCTTGCCTTCGGATCTGTGATAGAAGGTGTACCCAACAGTTTCCTTTGGGTATTCTATGAAGACGCACTTATCCGATTTGGGTTCAAGCTTATCAGGTTGAAAACTTTCACATAAGCATCACAGCCCCGAACTTTAAGAAACGACAACTTTGGTTTCTTGCCAAACCACAGTTCATAAGGCATTGTCTCAACAGATTTTGATGGTGGCCTATTTAAAGTGAATGTAGCTGTCCTAATGCATAACCCCAAAACGGTAGTGGTAAATCGGTAAGATACATCATAGATCGCACCATATCCAATAAAGTGCGGTTATGACGTTCGGACACACCATTACGTTGTGGTGTTCCATGTGGCATGAGCTGTGAAACTATTCCACATTGTTTTTAAATGAAGGCCAAACTCGTAACTCAAATATTCTCCTCTATGATCCGATCATAGAAACTTTATTTTCTTGTTACGATGATTCTCCACTTCACTCTGAAATTCTTTGAACTTTTCAAATGTTTCAGACTTGTGCTTCATTAAGTAGATATACTCATATCTGCTCAAATCATCTGTGAAGGTCAGAAAATAACGATACCCGCCACGAACATCAACACCCATTGGACCGCATACATCGGTATGTATTATTTCCAACAAGTCAGTAGCTCGTTCCATTGTTCCGGAGAACGGAGTTTTAGTCATCTTGCCCAAAAGGCACGGTTCGCAAGCATCAAATGATTCATAACCAAGTGATTCCAAAAATCCATCTTTATGGAGTTTCTTCATGCGCTTTACACCGATATGAACCAAACGGTAGTGCCACAAATAACTTGCACTATCATTATCAACTTTGCATCTTTTGGCATCAATATTATGAATATGTGTATCACTACAATCGAGATCCAACAAACTATTTTCATTGGGTGTATGACCATCGAAGGTTTTATTCATGTAAACAGAACAACAATTATTCTATGACTTTAAATGAATAACTGTATTGCAATAAACATGATCAAATCATATTCATGCTCAACGCAAACGCCAAATAACATTTATTTAGGTTTAACACTAATCCCGAAGGTATATGGAGTGTGCGATGATGATCATATCAATCTTGGAACCACTTCCAACACACATCGTCACTTCACCCTCAACTAGTCTCTGTTTATTCTGTAACTCCTGTTTCGAGTTACTAATCTCAGCAACCGAACAAGTATCAAATACTCAGGGGCTACTATAAACACTAGTAAGGTACACATCAATAACATGTATATCAAATATACCCTTGTTCACTTTGCCATCCTTATTATCTACCAAATATTCAGGGCATTTCCACTTCCAGTGACCATTTCCTTTGCGGTAGAAGCACTCAGTTTTAGGCTTTGGTCCAGCTTTGGGCTTCTTCGCGGGAGTGACAACTTTCTTGTCATTCTACTTGAAGTTCCCTTTATTTCCCTTTGCCCTTTTCTTGAAACTAGCGGTCTTGTCAATCGTCAACACTTGATGCTCTTTCTTGATTTCTACCTTTGTTGATTTTCAACATCACGAAGAGCTCGGGAATCATTTTCGTCATCCCTTGCATACTATAGTTCACCACGAAGTTCTAGTAACTTGGTGATGGTGACTAGAGAACTCTGTCAATCACTATCTTAGCTGGAAGATTAACTCCCACTTGATTCAAGAGATTGTAGTACCCAGACAATCTGAGCACATGCTCACTAGTTGAGCAATTCTCCTCCATTTTTTAGCTATAGAACTTATTGGAGACTTCATATCTCTCAATTCGGGTATTTTCTTGAAATATTAACTTCAACTCCTGGAACATCTCATATGGTCCATGATATTCAAAATGTCTTTGAAGTCCCGATTCTAAGCCGTTAAGCATGGTGCACTAAACTATCAAGTAGTCATCATACTGAGGTAGCCAAACGTTCATAACGTCTGCATCCGCTCCTGCAATAGGTCTGTCACCTAGCGGTGCATCAAGGACATAATTCTTCTGTGCAGCAATGAGGATAAACCTCAGATCACTGACCCAGTCCGCATCATTGCTACTATCATCTTTCAAAAATAAACATAGGGAAGCAACAACGCGAGCTATTGATCTACAACATAATTTGCAAAATACTACCAAGACTAAGTTCATGATTAAATTAAGTTCAATTAATCATATTACTTAAGAACTCCCACTTAGATAGACATCCCTCGAGTCATCTAAATGATCACGATATCCAAATCAACTAAACCATGTCCGATCATCACGTGAGATGGAGTAGTTTTCAATGGTGAACATCACTATGTTGATCATATCTACTATATAATTCATGCTCGACCTTTCGGTCTCAGTGTTCTGAGTATTCTGCATGTGTAAAACTGTCTTACACCCATTGTATTTGAACGTAGAGCTTATCACACCCGATCATCACATGGTGTCTCAGCACGAAGAACTTTCACAAAGGTGCATACTCAGGGAGAACACTTATACCTTGAAATTTAGTGAGAGATCATCTTATAATGCTACCGTCAATCAAGCAAAATAAGATGCATAAAGGATAAACATCACATGCAATCAATATAAGTGATATCATATGGCCATCATCGTCTTGTGCTTGTGATCTCCATCTTCGAAGCACCATCATGACCACCATCGTCGCCGGCGCGACACCTTGATCTCCATCATAGCATCATTGTCGTCTCGCCAATTATTGCTTCTACGACTATCGCTATCACTTAGTGATAAAGTAAAGTAATTACAGGGCGATTGCATTGCATACAATAAAGCGACAACCATATGGCTCTTGCCAGTTGCCGATAACTTTGTTACAAAACATGATCATCTCATACAATAAAATTTAGCATCATGTCTTGACCATATCACATCACAACATGCCCTTCAAAAACAAGTTAGACGTCCTCTACTTTGTTGTTGCAAGTTTTACATGGCTGCTATGGGCTGAGCAAGAACCATTCTTACCTACGCATCAAAACCACAACGATATTTCATCAAGTTAGTGATGTATTAATCTTCTCAAGGACCGGGCGTAGCCACACTCGGTTCAACTAAACTTGGAGAAACTGACACCCGCCGGCCACCTATGTGCAAAGCACATCGGTAGAACCAGTCTCGCGTAAGCGTACGCATAATGTCGGTCCGGGCCGCTTCATCCAACAATACCGCCGAACCAAAATATGACATGCTGGTAAGCAGTATGACTTGTATCGCCCACAACTCACTTGTGTTCTACTCGTGCATATAACATCTACGGATAAAACCAGGCTCGGATGCCACTGTTTGTTAACGTAGTAATTTCAAAAATTTCCTACGCACACGCAAGATCATGGTGATGCATGGCAACGAGAGGGGAGAGTGTTGTCCACGTACCCTCGTAGACTGAAAGCGGAAGCATTAGCACAACGCGGTTGATGTAGTTGTATGTCTTCACGATCCGACCGATCCAAGTACCAAACATACGACACCTCCGAGTTCAGCACACGTTCAGCTCGATTATGTCCCATGAACTCTGATCTAGCTGAACTTTGTGTGAGAGTTATGTTAGCACGACGGCGTGATGACGGTGTTGATGATGCTACCGATGCAGGGCTTCGCCTAAGCACCGCTACGATATTACCGAGGTGGAATATGGTGGAGGGGGGCACCGCACACGGCTAAGAGATCAATGATCAATTGTTGTGTCTATGGGGGGCCCCTTGCCTTAGTATATAAAGGAGGATAGTAGGGGAGGGGCCGACCCTCTCTATGGCGTGCCCTGGGGAGTCCTACTCCCACCGGGAGTAGGATCCCCCCCTTCCATGTAGTAGGAGTAGGAGTCAAGGAAAGGGAAGAGAGGAGAGAAGGAAGGAGGGGGCGCAGCCCCTCCTCCTAGTCCAATTCGGACTAGGCCTTGGGGGGTGCACAGCCTCCCCTCTCTCTTTCCCCTAAAGCCCAATAAGGCCCATATACTCTCGGGCGAATTCTCGTAACTCTCCGGTACTCCGATAAATACCCGAATCACACGGAACCTTTCCGATGTCCGAATATAGTCGTCCAATATATCGATATTTACGTGTCGGCCATTTTGAGACTCCTTGTCATGTCCCCGATCTCATTCGGGACTCCGAACTACCTTAGGTACATCAAAACACATAACTCATAATATAAATTGTCACCGAACGTTAAGCGTGCGGACCCTACGGGTTCGAGAACTATGTAGACATGACCGAGACACATTCGCGGTCAATAACCAATAGCGGAACCTGGATGCTCATATTGGCTCCCACATATTCTACGAATATCTTTATCGGTCAAACCGCATAACTACATACGTTGTTACCTTTGTCATCGGTATGTTACTTGCCCGAGATTCGATCGTCGGTATCTCAATACCTAGCTCAATCTCGTTACCGGCAAGTCTCTTTACTCGTTCCGTAATGCATCATCCCACAAATAACTCATTAGTCACATTTCTTGCAAGGCTTATAGTGATGTGCATTACCGAGAGGGCACAGAGGTACCTCTCCGACAATCGGAGTGACAAATCCTAATCTCGAAATACGCCAACTCAACAAGTACCTACGGAGACACCTGTAGAGCACCTTTATAATCACCCAGTTATGTTGTGACGTTTGGTAGCACACAAAGTGTTCCTCCGGTAAACGGGAGTTGCATAATCTCATAGTCGTAGGAACATGTATAAGTCATGAAGAAAGCAATAGCAACATACTAAACGATCAAGTGCTAAGCTAACGGAATGGGTCAAGTCAATCACATTATTCTCCTAATGATGTGATCCCGTTAATCAAATGACAACTCATGTCTATGGTTAGGAAACTTAACCATCTTTGATTAACGAGCTAGTCAAGTCGAGGCATACTAGTGACACTATGTTTGTCTATGTATTCACACATGTATTATGTTTCCGGTTAATACAATTCTAGCATGAATAATAAACATTTATCATGAAATAAGGAAATAAATAATAACTTTATTATTGCCTCTAGGGCATATTTCCTTCAGGAGGAGCTCGCCATCCACGAGGATCTGTGCACATCTCTGGAGCTGTTCAACCTGGCGACCAAGTGCGCAAGAGCTAAGCAAGGACACCTCTTCCTCCTTGAGCTTCCAACTGCTGACCTAGAAGAGAAGAAGGCCAAGGCCAAGGACGTGAAGTGCAAAGGAGCAGCCATGCTCGCAGCAGAACCAGACACAAAGCATGGTAGGGACCAACCAGAGTCGTCCAAGGGCAACCAATTCTGCGCCTACCACAACCTCCACACCCATAACACCAACAAATGCCAGGAGCTCAAGGCCGGTCGAGAAGGACGCTTTGGTCGATGCCCCGAGCGCAACGACCGGGGCTATGGCCGAGGAGGAGGACGAGGTGGAGGACGATGGGACGACCGAGGCCCTCGCCAGGAGTGGCGTGACCGACCTCGCGAGGATCGCTGGCAGGACCATCCTTGCGAGGGAGCCTGGAGGGATCAGCCTCGTGAAGACCGTCCGCAGGGCAATGCAGGACTTCCTCCTCTGCTGCCACTGCTAAGAAGGAATGATGACCACCACCAGGACGAGGGGGCTGGGGCTTCCAGGAGCCACGTGCTATCGCTAGCATCTTGGGCGGTGCCCAGGCCCCAGCTTCTCTGTGCATCTTCAAGCAGTTTGCTCGCGAGGTGAATGCAGTCCTCCCCAAGCTCGAGGCCACATGCCCGCTCAGGTGGTCCAAGTGCGCCATCACTTTCAGCTCAGCAGATCAACTCAAGTGTGCGGCTACAGCTGGCGTCCTCCCAATGCTTTGTTCCCCAGTCATCAGCAACGTGCAAGTTACCAGGACCCTCATCGATGGCGGCACAGGGCTTAACGTTCTGTCCGTCGAGATGTTCAACAACCTTCAAGTGCCATATGATCAACTTCAGCCTACCAAGCATTTCTCGGGAGTTACTAACGGCTCCACCACCCCGATAGGGCATATCTGCCTCCCTGTCACTTTCCGACAACGCAACAACTACCGTTCCGAGCTCATCAACTTCGACGTCGCCCACATCTGTCTGCCATACAATGTCATCCTCGGGTATCCGGCCCTGGCCAAGTTCATGGCGGTGACCCACCATGTCTACAATGTCCTCAAGATGCCAGGAAGCGGCGGAATCATCACAGTCCGCTGCAAAGAGAAAGATGCGGTGTGCTCCCTCCAGCGCGCCTTCCAAGCTGCATCAATCGAGGACCTAGACAGCAAGGGCGAGAAACCTCCTGAGGCAGTCCCCAAGAAGAAGAAGACATCGCTCAGCTCAAGGCCTCAGGTGGTTGGCATTTCAGGAGGTGCTGCGTCAGGATCCGCGCCCGTGCAAGGGGCGCCTGTCGGTGTCAAAACCGGCGGATCTCAGGTAGGGGGTCCTGAACTGTGCGTCTAAGGCTAATGGTAACAGGAGGCGGGGGACACGATGTTTACCCAGGTTCGGGCCCTCTCGATGGAGGTAATACCCTACTTCCTGCTTGATTGATCTTGATGATATGAGTATTACAAGAGTTGATCTACCACGAGATCGTAGAGGCTAAACCCTAGAAGCTAGCCTATGATTATGATTGTTGTTGTCCAATGGACTAAACCCTCCGGTTTATATAGACACCGGAGGAGGCTAGGGTTACATAGAGTCGGTTACAGAGAAGGAGATCTACATATCCGAATTGCCAAGCTTGCCTTCCATGCAAAGGAGGGTCCCATCCAGACACGGGATGAAGTCTTCAATCTTGTATCTTCATAGTCCAACAGTCCGGCCAAAGTATATAGTCCGGCTATCCGAGGACCCCTTAATCCCAGACTCCCTCAGTAGCCCCTGAACTAGGCTTCAATGACGATGAGTCCGGCGCGCAGATTGTCTTCGACATTGCAAGGTGGGTTCTTCTCCAAATTCTCTAGAGTACCTGTTGTAGCGAGCAGTGTCCGGCTTCCCATCAATGTTGCACTCCTCGGCTTCTGTGCTTTAATAATGGCTATCTCCACATGTCGAGCGGATGCGAGAAGTCGGGGCATTTTTTAATTTGCCACCCTGACCATGCAAGTAAATCGTCTATTTAAAGAGTTGAGGATCCTCAGATCCAAATCATACCATCTCCTCCCAACGAGTATCCATCAGAGCGCGCCCGAAAAAATCCATCCCATCATGGCCGGTCGTCGCAGCTCCTCCTCTCGCTCCCGTAGCACCAAGCCAGGCGATTGGGAGAAGTGTTCCGTTCCTCATAGCCGATTGGTAGAGCTGCAGACCCAGGGGTTTCTCCCGCCCGCCTACATGGTCCCTGTCCGAGCCGGACTAGCCACTTATAATGGCGGGGAGCAAGCGAAGAGTTCCCCCAACCCATCCAAGGGGGAGCGGGTATGCTTTGTCCCCTATTTGTTGAGGGGACTTGGATTTCCAATCCATCCATTCCTCTGCGGGCTCCTGGAATTCTACAGTATCCAGATACACAACTTTACTCCAGCCTCCATACTGCATATCGTGGGTTATGTCGCCTTCTGTGAGCTATTTCTGGGCTGCGAAGCTCATTTTGAGCTATGGAAGAGGCTATTCTGCCTTATACCCCATACTCAGGAGGGGTCGATATATCAAGTGGGCGTAGCCGAGATATGGCGCATCGCCGAGACCGGATACCTGTCTGGTACTCCGAAGAAGGCATCCGAAGACTGGCCTTGATAATCCTCAAGTGCAGGGAATCATCGTAGCAATTCCCAAAGGTGGAAGTGATAAGTATGGAGTGTCAAACCCACAAGGAGCTAAAGGTAAGATCAATATTCTCTCAAGCCCTATCTGCCACTAATACGACTCTACGTGCACCGAATGTTTGCTTCCAACTAGAAACAAGAAATAAAACTGTGTTGTGGGTATAAAGAGGATAACTTTGTATGATATCGGAGAGCTAAAATATAAAAGTAGGTGATGTTATCATGAAGTTAGAATATATTACTAAGTAATATAAATAGCGAGTGTGGAATAATGGTGGATCGGTGTGCAGAATTATCCTAGGCAATTGTTAACAAGACCGGTAGTCACTATTGCAATTTCATATGAGGGAGAGGCAAAAGCTAACATACTTTCTCTACTTGGATCATATGCACTTATGGTTGGAACTCTAGAAAGCGTCCGCAAATACTAAAGATCATTAAGGTAAAACCCAACCATAGCATTAAACCATCAAGTCCTCTTTATTCCCATACGCAACAACCCCTCTTACTCGGGTTCGTGTTTCCGTCACTCACCAACCCACTATAAGTGAATCATGAACGTATTGCAACACCCTACAGCGGGAATCCCTCACGCTTGCACGACACGGAGGGCACCATAGGACAACATCAAAGTGAAACATACAACTCATACCAATCTAGATCATCAATCAACCCAAGGACAAAAGATATCTACTCAAAACTGCATAGGATTGCAACACATCATTGGATCATAATATGTGGCATAGAGCACCATGTTCAAGTAGGGATTACAGCGGGGTGCGGAGAGTGGACCGCGTAAAAGAGATGATGATGGTGATGATGATGATGGTGATGTTGATGAAGACGATCACCGCGGCGATGATTCCCCTCCCGATGGCACTCCGGTGCCCCCAAGAGAGAGGAGGAGAGGTTCTCCCCCTTGTGCTTCCTCCTCCATGGCCTTCCCCCTCTGGTCCTTGGCCTTCATGGAGATGATGGCCCCTCCAAGATCCTCCTCCATGGCCTCCGGTGATGATGGCCCCCTCCGACAGGGTGCCAGAGAGGGCCTAGATTGATTTCTCATGGCTACAGAGGCTTGCAGTGGCGGAACTTCCGATCTAGGTTAATTCCCGAAGGTTTCTATATTTATAGGAATTATTGGCGTTGGTTTCACGTCAGGGGGGGGGGCTCCGGGCCATCCACGAGACAGGGGGGCGCCCCCCCCCTAGGGGCGCACCCTCCTATCTCGTGGGAAGCCCGAAGCTCTTCTGGCCCAACTCCGATGCTCCATGGTCTTCTTTTGGTCCATAAAAAATCCTCAAAAATTGGCACGTCATTTGGACTCCGTTTGGTATCCCTTTTCTGTAAAACACAAAAACAAGGAGAAAACAAAAACTGGCACTGGGCTCTAGGTCAATAGGTTAGTCCCAAAAATCATATAAAATGGTATATAAATGCATATAAAACACCATAGATGGGTAATATAATAGCATGAATACTTCATAAATTATAGATACGTTGGAGACGTATCAGCATCCCCAAGCTTAATTCCTGCTCGTCCTCGAGTAGATAAATGATAAAAGAAATAATTTATGAAGTGTGAATGCTAGTAGGTGCACAAGTTTGATATGATAATTTCAATCACCTTTTCTAGCATCAATATGTGTCATAATAGTAGCTTATCTCATAAAACTTTTCATGATCAAGTAACAATCTATTCACAATGTCAAGTATGGTTCAGAAACTTCATTGAGAACTAACAAACTATAATCTTAGTCATTGAAGCAATTGCAATTTATCATAACATCAGAAAGAGTCAAGAATAGAGCTTTTCAGCAAGTCCACATACTCAACTATCATATAGTCTCCTACAATTGCTAACACTCGCGCAATACTTGTGGTTATGGAGTTTCAGCCGGACACTAAGAAAGATAGGGGCTTATTGTGTTACCTCCCAACATATTCACCTTTAGGTGATGTCAACAATAATAGCCCATGCTGACTTACATCCAATTGGATATATATATCATGATCTGTCAAACACGAGGAGCTCGCCAAAGGATAAAATGAAAAAGGGAAAGGTAAGGATCACCTTGACTCAAGCATAAAGTAAAAACATAAAGTAAAAGATAGGCCCTTCGCAGAGGGAAGAAGAGGTTGCCATGCGCTTTTAGGGTTGGATACACAAAAACTTAATGCAAAAGAATGTCACTTTATATTGCCCCTTGTATACGGACCTTTATTATGCAGTCCGTCACTTTTATTGCTTCCATAACAAGTTCGTACAAAGCTTATTTTCTCCGCACTAATAAGTCATGCATATTTAGAGAGCAATTTTTATTGCTTGCACCGATGACAACTTACTTGAAGGATCTTACTCAATCCATAGGTAGATATGGTGGACTCTCATGGCAAAACTTGGTTTAAGGATATTTGGAAGCACAAGTAGTATCTCCACTTGGTGCTAGGAATTTTTGGCTAGCATGAGGGGGAAAGGCAAGCTCAACATGTTTGGAAGGTCAATGACAATATACTTTAACTAAGATGTCGGAAAACATAAACCATTACGGTGTCTTCCTTGTCCAATGTCAACTCTTTTAGCATGTCATACTTAATGAGTGCTTCACAATCATAAAAGATGTCCAAGATAATATATTTGTATGTGAACCTCTCTTTCTTTATTACTTCCTATTAATTGCAACGATGACCAAAACTACGTTTGCCAACTCTCAACAACTTTTATGCCTCATACTTTCTATGTGTGAAGTCATCACTAACCATGTTATAAGCAAATGAACATATGAAAGTTCAGATTTATGACATTCAATTCATTCCCCCATTTACTCATAGGATATACATGAAGCGCAAGAGTAAATGACAAACTACTCCAAAAGATATGAGTGAAAGACTCTGAGTAGTCAAATAATTATGTAGCCATGGGAGGATTCCTTTTTATTCAATAATTCAGATCCAATGATTTTATTCAAACAGCAAGTAAAATTGAAAATACGCTCCAAGCAAAACACATATCATGTGACGAATAAAATATAGCTCCGAGTAAGATGTACCGATAGTTTTGAAGACGAAAGAGGGATGCCTTCCGGAGCATCCCCAAGCTTAGGCGCTTGAGTCTTCCTTGAATATTACCTTGGGGTGCCTTGGGCATCCCCAAGCTTAGGGTCTTTCCACTCCTTATTCTCCTCATATCGATATCTCACCCAAAACTTGAAAACTTCAATCACACAAAACTTAATGGAACTTCGTGAGATAGGTTAGTATGATAAAGAGTAAACCATGCACTTTGGTACTGTAAAAGACAAGGTTCAGAATTATTTTCACATAATGCCTATTGTACCATACCATTTCCACAATTTATATTGAGAAATATAAGCCATAGAAACTAGAAGACAAGCAAACTATGTAATGAAAACAGAATCTGTCAGAAACAGAACAGTCTGTAATGATCTGAACAATAACCATACTTCTGCTACACCAAAAATTATGAAATAAATTGGTGGACGTGAGGAATTTGTCTATTAATCTTCTTCAAAAATAATCAACTCAAAAGCACTCTTCTGTAAAAAATGACAGCTAATCTCGTGAGCGCAAAGTTTCTGTTTTTTACAGCAAGATGACATTAACTTTCACCCAAGTCTTCCCAAAGGTCTTACTTGGCACTTTATTGAAACAAAAACTATAAAACATGATTTATACAGTATCTTAATCATGTTTACACACAAAAACAGTAAGGATAAATATTGGGTTGTCTCCCAACAAGCGCTTTTCTTTAATTCCTTAGCTAGGCATGATGATTTCAATGATGCTCGCATAAAAGAAAAGATTTGAAACACAAAGAGAGCATCATGAAGAATATGACTAGCACATTTAAATATAACTCACTTCCTATGCCTAGGGATTTTGTGAGCACACAATTTATAGGAACAAGAATCAACTAGCATAGGAAGGCAAACCAAGTTTAACTTCAAAACATTAAGCACAAAGAGAGGAAACTTGATATTATTGCAACTCCTACAAGCACATATTCCTCCCTCATAATAATTTTCAGTAGCATCATGGATATCTACTTTTTTCTCATACTCAATTGGAACCTCTTCTGAAATAGTGGAATACTAACTAATGTTGACACTCTTCCAAATCCACTTTCATAGATATCGTACGGAGATTCAACACCCTCCAAGATAGTGGGGTCACTAATTCCTAAAGTTGACACTCTTCAAAACCCACTTTAAATTATAGTATTATTCATACTCCAAAAGATATAAGTGAAGTTCATGGAGCATTCTACAGTTAATGTAGACTAACCAATGTCCAAGCTCAAAATATATAAGTGAAGCACAAAGAGCAATTCTATAAAGTCATACTTAAAAGATATAAGTGAATCACATGAAGTATTATATGAATCAATGAAGAGCTATCTCATACTAGCATTAATCTTAAAGGAAAATACAAACACGAAGGACACAAGTCATGTGAACAAAACAAAAACCTAGGTATACCGATATTTGTCGAAGAAGAAAGATGGGATGCCACCGGGGCATCCCCAAGCTTAGATGCTTGAGTATCCTTTTGAAATATTTACTTGGGGTGCCTTGGGAATCCCCAAGCTTGAACTCTTGTATCTCTTTATTCTTCTCACATCGGTAACTCCTTGTTCTTCAAATACTTCGTTCACAAAAACTTAAACAAAAAGTTTGCGAGATCCGTTAGTGTAATAAAGCAAACTACCACTTTAAGGTACTGTAATTAACTCATTATTTGTTTATATTGGTGTTAAACCTACTGTATTCCAACTTCTCTATGGTTCATACCCCCCAATACTAGCCGTAGATACATCAAAATAAGCAAATAACACACGAAAAACAGAATCTGTTAAGAACAGGATAGTCTGTAGTAATCTGGAAGTTTAGTAAACTTCTGTAACTCCAAAAATTATTAAATAAATTTTAAAATTAGAAAAATTTGTACAGAAGTAATGTGCAAAAAGTTTCAGACCCATTTTACTTTCCAGTAAAAATTGTAAATTCATGTACTACAGCCAAAGTTTCTGTTTTTGTTCTGCACATAGTAAGCAGGCTATTTTATCATCCTACAACCAAAGCTTGGCACATTATTTTTAGAACACAATGGTTATATACAAGGGGATAATTATTTACAGAGAAACTTCCATGAAAAAATTCTACATTGTTTCCGTGAGCATGAACACAAGTGCTCAAGGTCGACCCTCACTTCTTCAATGCATAACTTTCCAATCGCTTCTCTTTTTGAAAAACTTTTTTAGGCAAGAGAGGCAAGCAATTCCTTTTTGGTATTTTAATTCTTTTAAAAAAATTGTATGTTTCACCCACAACTAAACAGAAACAAAAAGGAAAAACAAAATCTACTAAGTAAAGAAAGCAAACAAGCACACACGAGAATATCAACCCCACGCTATTGCTCCCCGGCAACGGCGCCAGAAAAGAGCTTGATAATCCCCAAGGGGAGGGAATCATCGTAGCAATTCCCAAAGGTGGAAGTGATAAGTATGGAGTGTCGAACCCACAAGGAGATAAAGGTAAGATCAATATTCTCTCAAGCCCTATCTGCCACTGATACGACTCTATGTGCACCGAACGTTTGCTTCCAACTAGAAACAAGAAATAAAATTGTGTTGTGGGTATAAAGAGGATAACTTTGTATGATATCGGAGAGCTAAAATATAAAAGTAGGTGCTGTTATAATGAAGTTAGAATATATTACTAAGTAATATAAATAGCGAGTGTGGAATAATGGTGGATCGGTGTGCAGAATTGTCCTAGGCAATTGTTAACAAGATCGGTAGTCACTATTGCAATTTCATATGAGGGAGAGACAAAAGCTAACATACTTTCTCTACTTGGATCATATGCACTTATGATTGGAACTCTAGCAAGCATCCGCAAATACTAAAGATCACTAAGGTTAAACCCAACCATAGCATTAAAGCATCAAGTCCTCTTTATTCCCATACGCAACAACCCCACTTACTCGGGTTCGTGTTTCCGTCACTCACCAACCCACTATAAGCGAATCATGAACGTATTGTAACACCCTACAGCGGGAATCCCTCACGCTTACGCGACACGGAGGGAACCATAGGACAACATCAAAGTGAAACATACAACTCATACCAATCTAGATCATCAATCAACCCAAAGACAAAAGATATCTACTCAAAACATCATAGGATGGCAACACATCATTGGATCATAATATGTGGCATAAAGCACCATGTTCAAGTAGGGCTTACAGCGGGGTACGGGAGTTTGGTCCGCGTAAAAGAGATGAGGATGGTGATGATGATGATGGTGATGTTGATGAAGACGATCACCGCGGCGATGGTTCCCCTCCCGATGGCACTCCGGTGCCACCAAGAGAGAGGAGGAGAGGTTCTCCCCCTTGTGCTTCCTCCTCCATGGCTTTCCCCCTCTGGTCCTTGGCCTTCATGGAGATGATGGCCCCTCTGAGATCCTCCTCCATGGCCTCCGGTGATGATGGCCCCCTCCGGCAGGGTGCCAGAGAGGGCCTAGATTGATTTCTCGTGGCTACAGAGGCTTGTGGCGGCGGAACTTCCGATCTAGGTTAATTCCCAAAGGTTTCTGTATTTATAGGAATTATTGGCGTTGGTTTCACGTCAGGGGGGTCTCCGGGTCGTCCACGAGACAGGGGGGCACCCCCCCTAAGGGCGCGCCCTCCTATCTTGTGGGCAGCCCGGAGCTCTTCTGGCCCAACTTCGATGCTCCGTGGTCTTCTTTTGGTCCATAAAAAATCCTCAAAAATTGGCACGTCATTTGGACTCCGTTTGGTATCCCTTTTCTGTAAAACACAAAAACAAGGAGAAAACAGAAACTGGCACTGGGCTCTAGGTCAATAGGTCAGTCCCAAAAATCATATAAAATGATATATAAATGCATATAAAACACCATAGATGGGTAATATAATAGCATGAATACTTCATAAATTATAGATACGTTGGAGACGTATCAGGCCTTCGGAGTGGTTTTACATGGAGGATGTCCCTCTTTCGGACCCTATTCGGTTGGGCCTTCCCGAGTTTGCAAATGCCCCGTTGAAGAAACGCCACAGCTGGCGCCCCCGGAGCCCCCAGGAGGAAGATAACAAAGAGATCCTTTTCCTGATGGACAAGATAAAGACACTGGCCAAATCAGGACTGACAATAAATGAGGTTATGTCTATATGTATAATGTGGGGAGTGCAGCCACTTCAATATCAGGGGAAACCCATGTGGCACTTCAATGGAGAAGACGATGCCACCCGGTGCAACTGTAAAGGTCCGAACTCCACCGCCGCTCTGGCGAAGATACTGTCCGATTTGTACAAAGGAGAAGAAGAGGAGTTCATCCGTCTCAGGCCACGGGATGGATTCTCCATGTACAACCCCCCAAGCTGGGTGAGCTGCTATCTTTTATTCCAGTCTTTCCCGCATTTTTTAGCACAAATGTTTACCTTGTCAATTCCTAGCAGGAAATGCGAAGAGCTATGAGGGAGGTTCACAACCAGTATCCACAGCCAGAGGACCCCAACCGGGCCCTCGACCCTAGACTCAAAGAAGATCAGGACACATTTGTGGAGCTCGTCGACAGGACATTTTATCAATTAAGCTGCGATAGTGCGTTGGTGGCCATCATAGCTAATTATCCTGGCCTACTCCCTGTATCACATGTAAGTAAAGTCGGAGTCCCAACTTCCAAAAAGGATTCCCTCTTTGCGCCTTACCCACCGCACATGTATTGCGTTTTACAAGGAAGGCCATCGGGACGCCATGCCGAACCCGCGGTGACTTGTCAACAAGGGGCACCGAATCCGGGTAGGCTTAAAAGGAAGGCGGTCAGGACCGAGACGCTATTGCAATGGTATGTATAAAAACCTGCCACGTAATTATCATCATTAAAATATAACAATGTTCGTTGTTTCCTGGTAGAAAAACCGCTCGCCGGACTATATCTGGAGAGCCTGTCGGCCACACCTCCACCAGCCGCACTCCGAGGCCGGACTCAAGGGCGGAGGTCAACACGGGGACAACACCGGACAATCCTCCTATAGAGGATGCGGATAGATTCTCTGCTACAAACTCCGAAGTGGAGAGCGCCATGAATCATAGGCGCCGACGGGCCACACTACACGACCCTAATTTCTCTGAAGAGGCGTTCAATGCCTTCAACTCAGGGGAAGCGTACATCCGGGCTGCTCAAGATGGCCTCGCCAGAGCCACGGACCAGTACGTAAAGGATATACGGGTAAGAAAATTTGATAAGTATGTATATCAGTAGCCCCTAAGACTTGAAACAGTTGGCACAACTGATTTAAGGATCCTCGTGTGCATAGGTTCTGACAGAGAAGAATACCCAGCTGTCTAAAGAGCTGGAGGAGTGCAAAGCCCAACTGCGTGCCGCAGTCGCCGGAATGGAGGAGTCCAAGAAGGCCTCATCTGGTAATACTTGTCTTGATCGAAAAGAATGTATTGACATATACCAGTTAGTATTCGGCATGCATGCAAATCTAACAACAGATTCTGCAGACAATCCCGGAGGTAATCTGGAGATCGTATCGGAGGATGAGCAACATGCTCAACGACAGTTGAAGGCTGGCGAGCGTGTGCTTACTAAGGTTATACGGGAGAAAATAATCTCCAGGATGCGAACACCCGACTAGACGTCGAATTAAAGGATGTTCGGGCCAAGCTTGCTGACTCCGTGAAGGAGATAAGAGGCTTCGACGCGGCATTTTTAGTAAGTGCTCTTACGAACCACTATAAGGTTCGGCGAAGAATGGGGCTAACAGAATTATATCTGTAGGTATGTTGATAGGTCGTCCCGAAGAGGAGATGCCCGGATCTGCAAGAGCTCTCACAACTGCACGAACAAGTTCGGCAGGTGATGCAGGGCATTGCCCAGGCCTTTTGGCCATCCGCCTCCCTGCCATGAGGCATGGGGGAGCTTGTAGAGATGCTCAAGGGAGCGCGGTGGCGCTTCCGATTATGGAAGATATCGGCCTGCCGACAAGTTGCAAGGGAAGCCTGGGCCATGGTGAAGATGCGATACACCAAGGCTGACCCGAACCACATGGCCGAGGTCGGACCTGTAGGGTCAGATGGGAAAGAGATCCCTGTAAGTCTGGTATACGACCAGGTAGCATTAGCTGCTAAGTATTCCCAACATGATTGTAGGCTAGACAGCCTGTTGGATGGTATAGAAGAAGAGTTTAGGCATTCTAAGTGACTTTGTACTTCAAAGGACATATTTTGTCCCTAGCCGGATTGTAAATCATTTGTCTTGGCGGACCTTTTCGCTTCAACCTCTGGACCCGACAGTCCGGAGTGTATCCGAATACCCGCTCGGTTATGTGAAAACCGTGGCACGTGTGGAAACCAGGCGTAGGGGTCATAAGTGCTTGAACAGACAAGTACCCAACTAGTTATGTTATATTACATGGGTAGTAAGAAACATCTTCCAGGAAGAATAGTTCCATCAAGTGTTCCTTTCGTCGTGGAAGTATCACGTCAGATGTCCTATCGAAAGGACTTAGTCATGGAGCCATCGCAATGAGGTTAACTTGAAGGGGTTAAACCAGAACAAAGGACACGGGGAGTTTATACTGGTTCGGCCCCTTGCGGTGAAGGTAAAAGCCTACGATCCAGTTGTTGTTGGATTGATTGAACTCGATGAGCAGGGAGCGAATCTGCTTTACCTATCTCTCGAGTTGTTGTTTCTTGTCCCTGAACCACCGCCAGGTCGTCCCTATATATACATAGGTTGACGCCCGGCCGGTCTACAGAATCCCGAGGCCGGCTCATACAAGTGTCCGGCTTGGTTTCTTCCTTTCCCTAACTTACAATACAAGTTATACATGTATGGCGGTTTATTACTATGGGCCCTAATCCGCCATTGGGCTCTGGGCCTCTAAGCCTCCATAGTTAAAGCGCCATGTACTTCGTCTTCATGGGTTTCTTTGCGCATGACTCCTTGTGAGTTAATCCGGCCCCTCCTGGGCGGTTTAACTCAGTAGTCATATCCCCAACATTAGGCCCCAGATTGGTTTGAACCTGTTCATGTCAATTTTCAACTTAGAGAAATTCTGATTTGAACATTTTCATGTTGATCTTGTAAACCGCCATGACGTCATCTTCTACAATTGTCGTAAACCACCGTGACGTCACCTGCATAAAAATGTCGTATATATTATTCTTTTATTAATTGTCCTCCGAAAATCGAGGTGACAGTTGTGCCCTATATCCCTTTTTAGGCTCCTTGATTTTCGCGCCTGTCACTTATCCCTTTGCCTTTATAAATAAGACCGAGGGTCCTTTCCAGTTCCCCCCTTGCCTCTTCGCATCTTCTTCCTCCTCACGACCGAAGAGCTCGAGCATCGCCGCCGCTGTTGACCTCTGAGTCTGCACCAACCAGGCCGCTGCATCAACCTATTCATACCAGAGACCTGCGGCTCTTCTCCGCTATTCCTGTGCATCCGGTAAGCCTCCTTCCCTCAACCCTAGATCTGTACTAGGGTTTCGGTATTCATTCTGTGTTCATCAGTGTTCATCCTTGTTTGCTGCTTCACCCTTGCTGTCTTAATGAGTCTATATAAACATGTCATCTTCCTTTGCGGCCGAAGCTGTAGCTTTAGTTTACCTCGCCATAGTATCTCGTTGTTCCTGGATACATCCCATCTGGACTTTTGGTGTTCTACCGTCGCCATTTTTAGGGCTCAGAAAATTTTCTTTACTAAGCCGCGGTAGATCCAAAATTATAACACCATCTTATGAAACATGTTTCTTTAGCACTTAATGAATTTCGGATCTGCTTCTTCCACTGTAGGCGGTTTAACCTTTAGAAAATGATAATCCGCAATGTACCATTAGCCCTCACTTAAACCGCCAACTTTACCTGAACATAGTATCTGGTTTAACATGTACATATGCCTTGACTGAACCCCCCAGTTTGACACCGGTTTATGCATATCAATCATGAACCGTGAACCGGCATTTGAACTTCCTTTACAGTTTGTCATCAAAAATGTCCAAACAGTTCTCTTCCTGCAATTGGGTTCCCTCCCGGATCAAAGAAGAGCAACTTATTGGGTATGTTCTGACTAGCGTTTTAGCCAAGAAGGAGATCATTCATTGGCGAGTCCCTGGCACTAAGAACCCTCCTGAACCTCAAGATGGAGAAGTGGTTGTGTTTATGCAGCATCTGGACCGGGGTTTTAGCCTTCCCGGATCAAAGTTTTTCCGGGATGTACTTGCTAGCTTCCAACTCCACGCTCAAGATATTGGACCGAATTCTGTGTCCAATATTTGCAACTTCCAAGTGTTCTGTGAAGTTTATCTGCAAGAAGAACCGACCGTTGAACTTTTTAGAAATTTCTTCCACTTGAACCGCCGTACTGAATTTTCTGACGGCCCTAATACTGAACTTGGTGGAGTGTCGATTCAAAAAAGAAAAGAAGTCAATTTTCCTCATGCCAAACATCACAGCCACCCCAAGGATTGGAATCAAACATGGTTCTACTGTCGGAACACTACGCCTGCTGATGAAAATCCTCTGCCGGGTTATCGTGCTTACCGACTCAGCAATGAACATCCAATGCCTCAGCGGCTTACTGCCAGAGAACGACAAACATATGCACCACAGCTTGATAACCTCCGGGCTCTTCTAGCAAACGGCTTAGCCGGCATTGACCTTGTCTATTGCTGGATTTCATGGGGTATCCTGCCCTTAAGCCACCGTAGCAGATTAATGCATGAATATATCGGGGATGTCAAAGATCCTCAATGGCACACTGATATACAGATGACTAACGATGAGGTCACTGAGTCCGTGAATAAGATGCCAGATGAACCGATATTTGAGTGCAGCAAAACTGGGATGCGTCCCTTTTATGCCAAAAACAAACCGCCAGTTGTAAGAGTTTTATCCTTCTGTTTTTAATCCGCCCTCCTTTTAACACATTCTGATAGCCTTCTATTTATTCTTACAAGCCAAAGATCCATTCTGGGAGAGGAAGACTCAAGACAAACCGACAAAACCACAAGACAAACCAGTGAGAGCTCCTCGTGCCAAGAGCAAGGCCACAAAGAGGCCCGCAAAGAAGAAAACCGTCGAGTCCTCTGATCCGCCCAAAGATGTTGACGACTCAGAGTCAGAGGTAGAACTCGACTCCCTTGGTTCATTTTTCATACATCTTATTGACAATGACCATTATCAGGATGATGCGGAAGCCAGCCGTGCTGACCAGGTAGAGGTAATCTCCCTTTCCACCGATTCAGATCATGTGCCGGTACAAAAATTTCGCCGCGCAGTCCGGAAAGTAAAACGTTCACATCCCCTTGCTCATTTGGATCCACACTTTTCTTTGAAGACACAACAACATGAAGCTCGTCACACAACCCGGCATAGTGGCCATCAGGTTACTTCCTCCGGTTTACCAGACACACCGGTTCGGAAACGCCGTCCAGAGGTCTCTTGTTCTTCTAATAAATCTTATCCCTTGGCGGGTTGCTTCCGATACCCTCTTAATCCATCTGATTCGAATTATCAAGGAACTTCAAATTCATCCTCTGGTGATTCATCAACCACACAGATGCCTCCACTCAAGACTGTCCCTGGGTAAGTATAATTATCTTTAGCCTTGCCTTCTGGTGCCGGTTTAACATATTAACCTCTGTTTGCTATTTTGCAGCGCCAAAGCCCAACTCAGCAAGAAGGCGAAAATGAATGCTCCCACTGAGGAGTTTAAACCGGAGAGGACCTCAGAAGGTGTTGATGGAGATGCTGACATTGCTATGTATGATCCTGTACCACAAGGTCAGGACACTTATGTTGATCCGCCAGAAGCTAACCCGGCTAGTCCTCATGCTGATCCGCCAAGCCCAGCCAAGGGTGAAGATCTACCAAGCCCAGCCAGGAATACTGACAATCCGCCAAGCCCGGCCAGGGATACTAACAATCCGCCAAGCCCGTCCAAAGGTGGCAATGATGATGTTGTTATCACTGGTACTGGTCACACTGTCCCTAGCAACCTCGTCGCTTTGTCAAAGCACAGTGCTAAAGTGGAATCTGCTGCTATGGAGAAAGGCAAATGGAAGACTGATCTGTCAAGCTGTGCTCATCTCAACGCTCAAGAACTTCACTCTGGATACGTAAACCGCCTATATACAAGCCGTGACTATGAGGCCGGTTTAATCAACTTGATGAAGGAATGCTATGAGGTAACTTCCATTCCAAACCCCTTTATAAATTTTCTTTATACTATATATCAATTCCACTGTAGCCCCCAAGGGCCGGTTTATCTCTTCAAGATGAACCGGTACTTTGGATAAAAAAGACTTCAACTGTTTAGCCACCAAGGGCCGGTTTACCTCTTGAAGATGAACCGGGACTTTCTGTTCAAAACTTGTCCTTGTTGAATTCCTTCACCTTTGTTTTTTCTGATCAATTACACATTAGCCCCCAAGTGCCAAGATTAATACTTGTATTGATCCTTGGGACTTTAAATATCAGTCAAAGAAGCAATCCGCATTAGCCCCCAAGTGCCAAGTGTATAACTTGTTATATGCTTGGGACTTTGAGAAAAATATTAACATTTTCATCATCTGTCTTTTGCAGGCTGACATGAGCAACAAAGATTCCCAAATTGTCGGTCTTCAAGAAAATATCAAGTCCCAGCAAGCAGAAACCTCCAAGGACAAAGATGAACTGAAGGGCGCTTTAACTGCCATGGAGCAATTAAAGGATGGTTACAAAAGCGAGCGGGCGGACTGGGAAACCAAGAAGGCTGCTCTATTAAAGCGGGCTGAAGATGCCGAAGCAGCTCTTAAACCGGTGGCGGAAGAGCTAACTGGCCTAAAGTATCAAGTCAATGCTATGACTTCTGCAATATTTGGTAAGTATTCTTTGTAAGAACCTTTCTTAAACATCTTTGAAGTTGCCGGTTTTGACAACAAATTCTTAAACCGTTGCAGGTAGTTGTGTTGCTCATCTGGGCTCGGATATGCGGATGAAGTTGAAAGCAGCTTATACATTGATAGAACAACTGTATACCGGCGCTCAACGAGTCATCTGTGCGGCCTCATACAACAAACCGGCTCCAACCTTGATCAAAGATACGCTAGCCAAATTATCTATGACCCCTGCCCAGATAGAAGAGGTAAAGCAATCCGCTGCAAGGGCTGGCGCTTTAACAGCACTGAGTCGGGCCAAAGCTTGGATTGCAGATCTTGATCCGGCAGATATCGCAAAGGGCTATCCTGGCCAACAAGAAGATGAGTCAGAATTTGATAGTGAAGCCCTCAAAGCGCTGACAAAGGAGATGCGCCCGCTGGCAAGCCAATTGGCCGAAGAGGTTGACTTGTCTGTTCATCGATCCAGCTATGATACAGACAACAGACGGGTTGATGCATCTATGAAAGAAGCGCAGAATCTTATCCCGCCAATCCGTAAGCACACCTGTGCCCCTGATGTTGAACCGTCCAATCTTATAAGTGACGAAGCTGTCTTCCAAGCTTTAACCCAGATTGATTGGGCCACCATTGACTTCCAGCCACTAGGTGGGGAGGAGGAGGTTGAACCGGCGCAAGATGCTCCATCAACTTCTCGCCAGCCTGGTGATGAGTCATAATCCGGCAGCCAGTTGTAGCTTCGCATACTTTAGCTTATGCAAGAAACAATTATTCTCATGGGCATCAAGCGCCTTGTAATAGGCTAGTTGAAATACTTTGATCTCGTGCCATCATGCACTGCTACATGACTTTGTGCAATCCTTCGTGATTGTTGTTATGCTTGCTCATATGCCTTAGTACCTTTTGGAAATCCTGCCTTCTATATTTGAAAAACTTAAATGTGCCCTGGCGGTTTACCACCGGACGGGTTATGATATCCAATACAGAACCAGAGGTTGTATAACCAAAGCTATAAAGCAATAACATATGAAATATATTATACCTGTGATATAAACCACATTGTTGGTTTATCAACTTGTATAGTAAAGGTGAGAACCCAAATCTTAAGTGTTGATAACTCCCACCATGCACTGCTGATGTATAATAAATCATACCGGGTTATGATGAACACCGGATGATCATCCTGGCGACATGTAGTCAAAGCGAGACCGGGCTAAAAACACCGGTTTAAAATTTGAAAGTGGTCTGACAACTTATAGTTGAAAGCCAAGCCGGGTTAACAAACACCGGGTTAATATGATGACTGATAGTCATGTCGGGTCAATAGACGCTGGTTCAACATAAAATTTCATCAAAGAACAAATCTTGACAAAGGCAAATAAAACCGTGTAGTCGAGGCTTTTCATGGGCTGCCAGGCTGCTGACTTAAACCATTTTGCAAAGCCTTTCAAGATGGGCCTCAAACTAACCAATTGTCGTTTAACTTTGACAAGTTCAGGGTCTGTATAAGATTGACTTGTCAAACGTTCAGCGGGTCATGCCAGGATTACCTGGATAGGAGTGGCTTACTTGATGAAGGCAGGTTAACCCGGGGTTTTAGGTGAATACACCAGGCTTCCAAGCCGTGCTTGATAGCATATTACAAGGGTCCTTTCATACTCTTTGTTGCATTGCACAAAGAGCCCCCAAGTAACTTTGTGAGTTGTGCTCAATGGGTGCCTATGTTTGAGTTGTGCATAGCAACCAGACTCTCTTTAGCCCCTTGGGTGTGAAGCTCTCAAGCTGTATTGTGGCGTGATAGCCGGTTTAATGAAAAAACAGGATGTCGCTTTATAAGCAGAAGCCCCCTTGTAACCAAGAATATTGGAAGAACGGCAGAGGCCCCGCTTGTAGCAAGGATGCCGGTTTATTATATTGATCATAATATATACATTATCAAAATATGTGCATAATGGGAGCCTATGGCTCAAGTGTAGTAAGGCCGGAGATGAGCTATATTCCATGGCCGATGGGTCTCCTCCTCTGATTTGCGTGAGTCTTTGTGCTCTCGAACGTCGATGAGGTAGTATGATCCGTTGTGCAGATTCTTGCTGACCACAAAGGACCCTTCCCAAGGTGGGTATAACTTGTGCATACCGGTCTGATCCTGGATGAGCCGGAGCACTAAGTCGCCTTCTTGAAAGGTTCTTGTTTTAACCCGGCAGCTGTGATAACGCCGCAGGTCTTGCTGATAAACCGCCGAATGAGCCAACGCCATGTCCCGCTTTTCATCTAACATGTCCAGTGCTTCTTGACGTGCTTGCTCATTGTCCGCTTCAACATAATTGGCAACCCGGGGCGAGTCATGACCTATATCACTTGGGAGGACTGCCTCTTCCCCGTAAACCATGAAGAAAGGTGTATAACCCGTAGACCGATTTGGGGTGGTGTTTATGCTCCATAACACAGATGGTAATTCCTCCACCCAACAACCCGGCGTCCGTTTCAAAGGAACCATAAGCCGGGGCTTGATACCCTGCAAGTTTTCTTGATTAGCTCTCTCAGCTTGACCATTGGATTGGGGGTGAGCCACGGACGACACATCAAGCCGGATGTGCTCTCGTTGACAAAAATCCTCCATCTCACCTTTGGAAAGGTTCGTCCCATTATATGTGATGATGCTGTGTGGAAAACCAAAATGGAAGATCACCTTCTTGATGAATTGAACCGCCGTGGCTGCATCACACTTGCTTACGGGCTCCGCTTCAACCCATTTAGTAAACTTGTCAACCGCCACCAACAGGTGGGTCTTCTTATCCTTGGATCGCTTAAAAGGCCCTACCATATCATGCCCCAAGTAGCAAACGACCAAGTGATTGTAATCATCTGTAACTCCTGAACCGGAACATGAGCTCGTCGTGAGAACTTCGGACAAGCATCACACCGCTTTACCAGGTCCACAGCATCAGCATGAGCCGTTAGCCAATAGAAACCATGACGAAAAGCTTTAGCAACCAAGGATTTTGAACCGGCGTGGTGACCAAAATCTCCTTCATGGATCTCGCGTAAAATCTCTTGGCCCTCTTCAGGAGAAACACAGCACTGGAACACGCCTGAAACACTGTAGTGATGTAACTCGCCATTGTGAATAACCATGGACTTTGATCGCCAGACTATCTGTCTGGCTACAACTTCATCTTCTGGTAACTCGCCTCGGTTCATATACGCCAAATATGGAACCGTCCAATCTGGAATTACATGTAAAGCGCCCACCAACAATGCCTCCGGATCAAGAATAGCGAAATCCTCCTCTATAGGCAACTTAACAGACGGGTTATGCAGGATATCCAGAAAGGTATTGGGTGGTACCGGTTTACGTTGAGATCCCAGTCGGCTCAAAGCATATGCTACTTCATTCTTGCACCGATCAATGTGCTCAACCTGATAACCCTTGAAATAACCATCCACAATATCCACTTCGCATCGGTAAGCCGCCATGAGTGGATCCTTGGAATCCCAAGTACCTGAAACTTGCTGAGCCACTAGATCGGAGTCTCCAAAGCATCGTACCCGGCTTAAGTTCATTTCCTTACCCACTCGAAGACCATGGAGTAACGCCTCATACTCAGCTGCATTGTTAGTACAGGGAAACATTAAGCGGAGAACATAATGAATTTTATCACCTCGAGGGGAAGTAAGGACAACTCCAGCCCCCGAGCCCTCCAATTGTCTGGACCCGTCAAAGTGAATAGTCTAGTATGCGCTGTCCGGTTTATCTTCCGGTGCCTGCAACTCTGTCAAGTCATTGATGAAATCCACAAGATCCTGAGACTTGATGGCAGTGCGAGGCACGTATTTCAAACCATGTGGTCCAAGATCAATAGCCCACTTAGCAACCCGGCCAGTTGCCTCCTTGTTCTAGATTATATCCACCAAAGGAGCGGAACTGACCACTGTGATGGGATGGCCCTGAAAGTACTGTTTAAGCTTCCGACTTGCCATGGAAACCCCATACACCAGCTTCTGCCAATGCAGATATTGTTGCTTTGACTCAATTAGCACTTTGCTGATTTAATAAACCGGCCTTTGAACCGGATATTCCTTCCCAGCCTCCTTGTGTTCCACCACAATGGCTACGCTGACAGCCCGGGCATTAGCAGCCACGTATAACACCAGTGGCTCCCTTATCAACCGGAGCAGCAAGAACCGGCGGTTCAGCCAACTGCCTCTTTAAATCCTCAAACACCGCATTAGCAGCATCACTCCAGACAAAATTGTCTGTCTTCTTCAACATCTGATAGAGAGGGATCGCCTTCTCTCCCAATCTGCTGATAAACCGGCTTAGAGCCGCAATACGACCCGCCAGCCGTTGAACATCATTGATACACGCCGGTTTAGCCAGAGACGTAATAGCCTTGATCTTTTCTGGATTAGCCTCAATGCCCCTGTTAGATACGAGAAAACCCAAGAGTTTGCCTGCCAGAACACCGAAGACACACTTATCCGGATTGAGCATCATCTTATAGACCCGAAGATTGTCGGAGGTCTCCTTGAGGTCATCTATCAATGTCTCCTTCTTCCTGGATTTTACCACAATATCGTCCACATAAGCATAACCATTGCGCCCAATCTGAGTATGAAGACAATTCTGCACACATCGCTCGTAAGTCGCATGGGCACTCTTGAGCCCAAATGGCATAGACACATAACAGAAGGCTCCGAAGGGAGTGATAAAGGCTATCTTCTCCTGGTCCTTAACTGCCATCTTGATCTGATGATATCCAGAATAAGCATCCAAAAAACTCAAACGCTCACAACCCGCTGTAGCATCAATGATCTGATCAATACGAGGGAGAGCAAAAGGGTCAGCTGGACAAGCCTTGTTCAAGTCCGTGTAATGCACACACATTCGCCAAGTGCCATATTTCTTAAGCACTAGCACCGGATTAGCCAGCCACTCCGGATGAAAAACTTCAATTATAAACCCGCTGCTAAGAGCCGGGCTACCTCCTCACCAATAGCCTTGCGCCTTTCTTCATTGAAATGGCGGAGAAATTGCTTGACCGGTTTGAACTTAGAATCAATATTGAGATTGTGCTCAGCGAGTTCCCTCGGTACACTTAGCATATCAGAAGGCTTCCACGCAAAGATGTCCCGGTTCTCACAGATTAACTCGATGGGCGCGCTCTCCTATTTCGGATCCAGAGTGGTGCTGATACTAAACTGTTTAGATGAATCGCCAGGAACAAAATCAACAAATTTAGTCTCATCAGCCAGTTTAAACTTTAGGGTCGTGCGATGCTCTGTGGTGGGCTTCTTCAGAGGAGTCATATATGCCGGATCAACATTGTCCTTGTAGAACTTCAACTCTTCTGTTGCACAAACGGACTCAGCATAGGCCGCATCACCCTCTTCACAGTCCAAAGAGATCTTACGACTCCCGTGCACCGTGATGGTCCCCTTATGACCCAGCATTTTGAGCTGTAAGAAAATATAACAGGGCCTCGCCATGAACTTTGCGTAACCCGGCTGTCCAAACAGGGCGTGATACGGGCTCTAGATTTTCACCACTTCAAAGGTCAAAGTTTCTGACCTGGAATCATGCTCATCACCAAACACAACCTCCAAAGCTATCTTGCCAACTGGATATGCCGATTTGCCTGGTACTACATCGTGAAAAACAGTGTTCGACGGTTTAAGATTCTTATCCGTCAATCCCATGCGACGGAAGGTTTTATAATACAGGATGTTGATGGTTCTCCCTCCATCCATGAGTACCTTGGTGAACTTATAACCCCCGACCTGAGGTGCCACCACCAAAGCCAGATGACCCGGATTATCAATCCGGGGCGGATGATCCTCTCTGCTCCACACAATGGGCTGTTCGGACCAACGCAAGTAACGAGGTACTGTCGGTTCAACAGCATTAACTGCCCTCTTGTGAAGCTTCTGATCTCGCTTGCACAAGCTAGTGGTAAAAACATGATACTGCCCACCATTCAACTGCTTCGGGTTACTCTGATAACCTGATTGCTGCTGATTCCCCTGATTTTTCTGCTGGTTTTGACCACCTTGGTTGTTCTGGTTGCCCTGATTATTCTGAAATCCAGAGCTTGAACCGTCGGCCACCGTAACCCGGCTCGTGAAAACCTGGGCCTGAATGGACCCTGATCATACTGGAAGAGATCAGAGTTTTGGAACTCCTTCATAATGAAGCAATCCTTCCAGAGGTGCGTGGCCGGAACTTCCTTCGTCCCGTGCTTTGGGCAGGGTTGGTTTAACAGGCGCTCCAGATTCATGCCTCCACCGCGCTGGGGTGGTTTACCCTTACGACGTTGCGCATTGCCCTGCACATTGGTGTTAGCCACAAAATCCGAATTATCCGCTTTACGCTTACCATTGTTCCCATGGCCCCTTTGGTTATGTTGTTATCCCTTTGCACCGCCGTTCTTCTTTCCCTTCTCTGGTTTCTCCTCGTCAGAATCAGGATCTTCGGTATTATCAGAATCGGCATACTTAACCAAGGCTGCCATAAGCGTTCCCATGTCATTGCAGTGGTGTTTGAGCCGTCCCAACTTCATCTTTAGTGATTTAAACCGGCAATTACCCTCCAATGTTACAATTGTCATATCAGCATTGATGCGGTCCGACGAATGCAAGATTTCTGAAACCCGGTGCACCCAATGAGTTGTTGACTTGTTCTCTCCTTGAACACAAGTAGCCAGATCCATAATAGACATGGGTTGTTTGAACGTATCCTTGAAGTTCGCTATAAACCGGGCCTTCAATTGGTCCCATGATCCGATGGAGTTAGCGGGCAGGCTCTTTAACCAAGTGCGAGTTGTTCCTTCCAACATCATGGTAAAGTACTTTGCACATGCCACTTCATCCACTTCCAGCATCTCCATAGCCATCTCGTAGCTCTCAACCCATGACTCGGGGGGTAAATCGACGGTATAGTTAGGCACCTTACGCGGGACCTTAAAATCCTTGGGTAACCGCACATTGCGCAGAGCCAGGATGAGACACGGCACTCCCCAGGAGCTGAAAACAAGTCCTCATTCTACTGATGCCGCTGGCTGAACCAGGGCGGGTTGATGATAACCCGCGTACTGTTCCGCTAATGTGGCCTCCCTTCATGCTCTGCCATTATCCACCATGTACTGAGCATTTGCACCACCGTGCGCTGGATTAGGCCCTCGAGGGGCGTCACAGTTCCGCGCACTGCTTGATATAGCCAGTTCATCCATGTGCCTGCTATAGCTCTTGCTCAGGCAAGGGGTTGAATGAATCCTATCTCGGATGTATGAATAAGCCTGCTGCTGCACCATAGCAGTCTGAAGAAGATCCCTAGCCCGCCGCGTCTCAACCGCTGCTGGCGACTCACCCTCCATCGGAATAGCTGCTAACCGAGATGCCGCACCGATCATGTTATCCAAAGGGGTGGAGAAGTGACCCGGCGGGGGTGTTGTGTACTGCGGCGGGTTATCTGTTCGTCGAGGCGGGCCCATCATCCGTGGCTGATCCGGCATTCCGGTCCTTGGCGCTGCAGTCCGGTTTACCGCTGCCAGATTGCTGGTCCCTGCTCCTAGTGTACTGAAGAGATTCATCGCATTGTAATCCGTCGGCAGGCGAGACTGATGCCTCCTCCTCAATACATCATTCGACGTGTTCTGATCCAGTAAGAGCCGGTAATTCTCGGCCTGAATCCTCTGTGCCTGGGCATCTAAAGCGCCCCATTCCTCAGCCATCCTGGTCTCCTCAGCTGCCAAATCCTCCTTGGCCTGAGTTATCTGATCCCGCAGCTTTGCAACCTCCGCGTTATGCCAATCTTGAGTCTCCGGGGTAACTGCCGTGGTCAACAACGTCATCCAGGCGTCCATCAAACTGGACAGAACTTGAGCCGGCCGGCGCGCGGGGCCTCCTGCCCCGGCTGTCGATCCGGAATTCATCGGTGCTGTAGTGGAATTTTGCAAAGTTGGCTGTGTACCGGCCATGAAGATCGCAACCCGGTTTGGCGGTTCAAAGGATTCCGGAATACTACTGCCATCGGAATAACCCCCAAACAGGCCACCCTCAACTTGATACAATGACTCAGTCTCTCCGGTAGATGATCCGCCATCGGAGTTGTAGCCGTCTCACCATCAGATACCGGTTCAGATTCGGTACCGTGGATGCATCCTACGAATGCCCGCTTCATGGTAGGCTGAACTCGGGCAGGGCTTGCACACTAAGCCATCTCGACAAGGTCGGCGCAGATGTCCGGCTCAGGACCCGGTTCGCCGATCTTGCTGATGAAGACATGAATTCCTCTGAAGGGGACCCGGTACCCATACTCAATTGAGCCGGCCTCGGGGCCCCAGCCTGCGTCGTCGGTGTAGAGCTTGCCGTGACGACTCTTGGTCATTTGGCCAACCGCGTACCCTTTGAGTCCCTCGAAGTTTCCCTTCAAGAACTCGAAACCATCGTGCGATAGCCCCACGGTGGGCGCCAACTATCGTGGAAGTATCACGTCAGATGTCCTATCGAAAGGACTTAGTTGTGCAGCCATCACAATGAGGTTAACTTGAAGGGGTTAAACCGGAACAAAGGACACCGGGAGTTTATACTGGTTCGGCCCTTGCGGTGAAGGTAAAAGCCTATGATCCAGTTGTTGTGGGATTGATTGAACTCGATGAGTAGGGAGTGAATCCGCTTTACCTATCTCTCGAGTTGTTGTTTCTTGTCCCTGAACCGCCACTGGGTCGCCCCTATATATACACAGGTTGACGCCCGGCCGGTCTACAGAATCCCGAGGCCGGCTCATACAAGTGTCTGGCTTGGTTTCTTCCTTTCCCTAACTTACAATACAAGTTATACATGTATAGCGATTTATTACTATGGGCCCTAATCCGCCATTGGGCTCTGGGCCTCTATGCCTGCATAGTTAAAGCGCCATGTACTTCGTCTTCATGGGTTTCTTTGCGCAGGACTCCTTGTGAGTTAATCCAGCCCCTCATGGGCGGTTTAACTCAGTAGTCATATCCCCAACACCTTTCCCTGGGTGTGCATGCATTAATGTGCATGTCCGAACTGCGAAAAAATGATGCAGGATATAAGCATTTGGGGGCATGTTTTGCAATAAGAAAAAGACATCTTTTGTTCACCGACCGAATATTCCCTTAAGAACGCTAGCTTTCGGCTTCACCCAGTCTGAGGTACACATCCGGCTAACCTGGAAGTAACAATCGCAGAGGTGCTCCCCTTATGCCCTAGCCGAATTAACGGGAATGTAGGGCATAAACACAAGAGCCAGGCAACCCAGCTTGGCCAAAACTTAAGTCATATCGATGCATATAGTGGTGAAAAAGGCACATACAGAGAAATGACGCATATGTGGTGGGCATAAAGCCCAGAAGATAATTATATTAAGCTTCTGTATAAGAAGCCCCCAGGTATATTGAGCGCGCATAGCACGGCGGGAGTGTGCGGTCGAAGCTTACTTGAAGTTTCTAAGGCTATATATAAAAAAGAAAAGGAGAGATGATATAACTTAAAAAGGAAGGTGGAGGTAAGGAGACGAACACAGAGTTCGGCACTAGGCGTAGAATCTTCGAAGTTTGGCCACGTTCCATGGGTTCGGCTTGAGTCGATTATCTGATGCATCACGTAGACGGTACGCTCCTCCGGTGAGAACTTTATCAATGATGAAGGGACCCTCCCATTTGGGCTTGAGCTTCTCCTTTTTCTTCTCTGGTAGTCGTAGGACGAGTTCGCCAATGTTATAAGTTTTGGCCCGTACTTCTCTACTTTGATACCTTCGAGCCTGCTGTTGATAGAATGCGGAACGGGCCTTTGCGACGTTATGCTCCTCCTCCAAGGCATCTAAGCTGTCCTGCCGATCCAGCTCGGCTTCTATCTCTTCGTACATGCGCACTCGAGGTGAGTCATGGATGATACCGCGGGGTAGCACTGCATATGCGCCGTACACCATAAAAATGGTGTGTATCCGGTTGTGCGATTTGGCGTGGTCCACAACCCCCATAGTACGGAGTCGAGCTCCTCGACCCAGTGCGTATCTGATTCCTTCAAGGATCGCACTAGTCTGGGTTTAATGCCGCTCATAATAAGACCATTCGCTCGTTCGACTTGACCGTTTGTTTGGGGGTGATAGACGGATGCATAATCGAGCTTTATGCCCATTTTACCGCACCAAGTTTTCACCTCGTCGGCTATGAAATTTGAGCCGTTATCGGTGATGATGCTGTGGGGGACACCGTAACGGTGTACGACCTTGGATATGAAGTCTATCACTGGTCCGGAATCGGCCGTTTTAACTGGTTTGGCTTCTATCCATTTGGTGAATTTATCTACCATGACCAACAAGTATTTCTTCTTATGGCTTCCTCCTTTAAGGGGTCCAACCATATCGAGCCCCCAAACCGCAAAGGGCCAAGTTATGGGGATTGTTTGGAGAGCAGTAGGTGGCATATGGCTTTGATATGCAAAAAGCTGGCAACCGACACAATGTCGGACAAGGTCCTGTGCGTCTGCCCGAGCTGTCGGCCAGTAGAAACCTGTATGGAAGGCCTTGCTTACGAGCGCCCGAGCTGCGGCATGGTGGCCGCCGAGTCTAGCATGAATTTCGGCCAAGAGCTGCCGCCCTTCCTCTTTGGAGATGCATCTTTGGAGCACTCCAGTCGTGCTTTTTTATAAAGCTCTCCCTCGTGGACTTTGTAGGCTTTAGAGTGTCGCACAATGCAACGTGCCTCATTTTGGTCCTCAGGGAGTTCTTGCCTGTTTAAGTAGGCTAAGAAGGGTTCTGTCCACGGGGCGATGACAGCCATAATCGCGTGGGCCGAAGGTGTTATTTCGGTGGCGGAGCCTCCGATTATGTCAGATTGTTCGGGATCTGGGGTTGTGTTCGGATCCGGACTGGTATTGTCGGTATCCCCTTCCCACACCACGGATGGCTTGAACAGCCTTTCCAAAAAGATATTAGGTGGGACGGGGTCGCGCTTAGCGCTAATGCGGGTGAGGATATCTGCTGCTTGGTTGTTTTCTCGGACCACATGGTGGAATTCGAGCCCCTCGAACCGAGCTGACATTTTGAGGACGACATTGCGGTAGGCCGCCATTTTTGGGTCCTTGGCATCAAAGTCTCCATTTATTTGAGATATTGCAAGGTTTCAATCCCCACACACTTCTAGGCATTGAATGCCCATGGAGACTGCCATCCAAAGACCATGCAACAAGGCCTCATATTCGGCTGCGTTGTTGGAATCTGTGTATAGTATTTGGAGTACGTATTGGACTATGTCTCCGGTGGGGGGTGTCAGGACAACGCCTGTCCTAGACCAGCCAGCATCTTAGAGCCATCAAAGTGCATGATCCATTGGAGTACGCATCATACTCTTTAGGGAGTTCGGCTTCTGTCCATACGGTGACGAAGTCAGCCAGTACTTGCGACTTAGTGGCTCGTCGTGGTTTGTATGTGATGTCGAACGGGAGGAGCTCGATAGCCCATTTAGCAATCCGGCTCGTGGCATCACGGTTGTTTATTATGTCACTGAGTGGTACTTCGGAGGCCACCATGATTGAACACTCTTGAAAGTAGTGTCGTAGTTTTCGGATGCCATGAAGACCGCGTATGCTATCTTTTGATAATGTGGGTATGATACTCTCCAACGTATGTATAATTTTTTATTGATCCATGCTACTGTTGGGGAACGTAGTAATTTCAAAAAAATTCCTACGCACACGCAAGATCATGGTGATGGCATAGCAACGAGAGGGGAGAGTATTGTCCATGTACCCTCGTAGACCGTAAGCGGAAGCATTATGACAACGCGGTTGATGTAGTTGTACGTCTTCACGATCCGACCGATCCAAGTACCGAACGTACGGCACCTCCGAGTTCAGCAAACGTTCAGCTCGATGACGATCCCCGGGCTCCAATCTAGCAAAGCGTCGGGGATGAGTTCCGTCAGCACGACGGCGTGGTGACGATGATGATGCTCTACCAACACAGGGCTTCGCCTAAACTCCGCGACGATATGACCGAGGTGGAATATGGTGGAGGGGGGGCACCGCACACGGCTAAGGAACGATCCGTAGATCAACTTGTGTGTTCTAGGGTGCCCCCTGCCCCCGTATATAAAGGAGCCAAGGGGGAGGGGGCGGCCGGACAAGGAGGGCGCGCCAAGGGGGAGTCCTACTCCCACCGGGAGTAGGACTCCCTTCTTTCCTAGTTGGAGTAGGAGAAGGGGCAAGGAGGAGGAAGAGGGGAAGGAAAGGGGGGGCGCCGCCCCCCTCTCCTTGTCCTATTCGGACTAGGGAGGGGAGGGGGCGCAGCCCACCTCTTGCCTCCTCTCCTCTTCTCCCTTAGGGACCATGAAGGCCCAATAACCCCTGGAGGGTTCCGGTAACCCCCCCGGTACTCCGGTAAAATGCCGATTTCACCCAGAACACTTCCGATGTCCAAACATAGGTTTCCAATATATCAATCTTAATGTCTCGACCATTTCGAGACTCCTCGTCATGTCCATGATCACATCTGGGACTCCAAACAAACTTCGGTACATCAAAAACTTATAAACTCATAATAAAATTGTCATCGTAACGTTAAGCGTGCGGACCCTACGGGTTCGAGAACTATGTAGACATGACCTAGAACTATTCTCGGTCAATAACCAATAGCGGGACCTGGATGCCCATATTGGCTCCTACATATTCTACGAACATCTTTATCGGTCAAACCGCATAACAACATACGTTGTTCCCTTTGTCATCGGTATGTTACTTGCCCGAGATTCGATCATCGGTATCCAATACCTAGTTCAATCTCATTACCGGCAAGTCTCTTTACTAGTTACGTAATGCATCATTCCGTAACTAACTCATTAGCTACATTGCTTGCAAGGCTTATAGTGATGTGCATTACCGAGAGGGCCCAGAGATACCTCTCCGACAATCAGAGTGTCAAAACCTAATATCGAAATACGCCAACCCAACATGTACCATTGGAGACACCTATAGTACTCCTTTATAATCACCCAGTTATGTTGTGATGTTTGGTAGCACCCAAAGTGTTCCTTCGGTAAATGGGAGTTGCATAATCTCATAGTTACAGGAACATGTATAAGTCATGAAGAAAGCAATAGCAATATACTAAACGATCAAGTGCTAGGCTAATGGAATGGGTCATGTCAATCACATCATTCTCCTAATGATGTGATCCCATTAATCAAATGAAAACACATGCCTATGGTTAGGAAACATAACCATCTTTGATTAATGAGCTAGTCAAGTAGAGGCATACTAGTGACGTCATATTTGTCTATGTATTCACACATGTATCATGTTTCCGGTTAATACAATTCTAGCATGAATAATAAACATTTATCATGATATGAGGAAATAAATAATAACTTTATTATTGCCTCTAAGGCATATTTCCTTCAGCTACTTTATCTACTGTTTGGGACTATATTGGGCTTTATTTTCCACTTTTATATTACTTTTGGGACTAACCTATTAACCGGAGGCTCAGCCCAGAATTGCTGTTTTTTGCCTTTTTCAGTATTTTGAAGAAACAGAAAATGAAACGGAGTCCAAACGGAATGAAACCTTCGGGATCGTGGTTTTCCAACCGAACGTGATCCAGGAGACTTGGACCCTACTCCAAGCAGTGCCACAGGAGGTCACGAGGGTGGAGGGCGCCCCCCCTGGGCGCACCCCCCTACCTCGTGGGCCCCTCGACGCTCCACTGACGTACTCCTTCCTCCTATATATACCTACGTATCCCCGAATGATCAGAACAGGAGCCAAAAACCTAATTCCACCGCCGCAACTTTCTGTATCCACGATATCCCATCTTGGGGCCTGTTCCGGAGCTCCGCCAGAGGGGACATCTACAACGGAGGGCTTCTACATCATCACCATGGCCCCTCCGATGAAGTGTGAGTAGTTTACTTCAGACCTTCGGGTCCATAGCTACTAGCTAGATGGCTTCTTCTCTCTTTTTGGATCTCAATAAAATGTTCTCCCCCTCTCTTGTGGAGAACTATTCGATGTAATCTTCTTTTTTGCAATGTGTTTGTTGAGACCGATGAACTGTGGGTTTATGATTTAGATTATCTATGGAAAATATTTGATTCTTCTCTGAATTCTTTTATGTATGATTGAGTTATCTTTGCAAGTCTCTTTGAATTATCCTTTTTGGTTTGGCTAACTAGATTGGTAGTTCTTGCAATGGGAGAAGTGCTTAGCTTTGGGTTCGATCTTGCGGTGTCCTTACCCAGTGACAGAAGGGGTTGCAAGGCACGTATTGTATTGTTTCCATCGAGGATAACAAGATGGGTTTGTTATCATATTGCATGAATTTATCCCTCTACATCATGTCATCTTGCTTAAAGCGTTACTCTGTTTTTACTTAATACTCTAGATGCATGCTGGATAGCGGTCGATGAGTGGAGTAATAGTAGTAGATGCAGAATCGTTTCGATCTACTTGTTTTGGACGTGATGCCTATATACATGATCATTGCCTAGATATATTCATAACTATGCTCAATTCTGTCAATTGCTCAACAGTAATTTGTTCACCCACCGTAGAATACTTATGCTCTTGAGAGAAGCCACTAGTGAAACCTATGGCCCCCGGGTCTATTCTCATCATATCAATCTCTATCACTTTATTTACTCGCTTTGTTTTCACTTTGCCTTTTACCTTTTTACTTTGCATCTATCTATCAAAAATACCAAAAATATTATCTATCAGATCTCACTCTCGTAAGTGACCGTGAAGGGATTGACAACCCCTAAGCGTTGGTTGCGAGTTGCTATCGTTTTGTGTAGGTACGAGGGACTTGTGCGTGGTCTCCTACTGGATTGATACCTTGGTTCTGAAAAACTGAGGGAAATACTTACGCTACTTTACTGCATCATCCTCTCCTCTTCGGGGAAATCCAACGCAGTGCTCAAGAGGTAGCATGGTACCGTGATTTGCATGGAGTAAGGACAGTGGATACGTAGTATACCGACTTTTGAAGCGGGAACTTATGTCCATCTGTCTCTCGTTCGACGACGAGCACTGCGCTTACAACCTGGTGTGTTGCAGCTATATATAGCAGCGTGGGTTCACCGACATTTGGTGCAGCCAAGATTGGATTGGTGGCCAAGAGGGCTTTTATTTCCTCTAGTCCGGCCGTAGCCGCATCCGTCCACTCGAAGTGTTCGGTGCGTCGAAGAAGGCGATAGAGAGGTAGTGCCTTTTCTCCTAATCGGGAGATAAAGCGGCTTAAGGCGGCCATACATCCAGTTACTTTCTGGATTTGCTTGAGGTCTGTTGGGGTAGCCAACTGTGACAAAGCTCGGATTTTAGCCGGATTTGCTTCAATTCCTCTATTGGAAACGATAAAGCCCAAGAGCTTTCCGGCAGGTATGCCGAAAACGCATTTTTTCCGGATTGAGCTTGATGTCATATGTTCGGAGATTGTCGAACGTAAGCCTCAAGTCGTCTACTAAAGATTTGACGTGTCTGGTTTTGATGACCAAATCATCTACGTACGCCTCCACTGTTTTGCCGATTCGTGTTTCCAAGCATGTCTGATCATGCGTTGATAGGTTGCACCGGCGTTTTGAGCCCGAAATGCATGGTGTTAAAACAGAAGGGGCCGTATGGAGTGATGAATGCCGTTGCAGCTTGATCGGACTCCGGCATCTTGATTTGATGGTATCCGGAGTATGTGTCGAGGAAACACAATGAGTCGTGTCTTGCGGTAGCGTCGATTATTTGATCGATGTGGGGGAGGGGGAAGGGATCCTTAGGGCAAAGTCTTATTGAGGTCTTTGAAATCGACGCATAGGCGCCAGGATTTGTCCTTCTTTGGTACCATCACTAGGTTTGCTAGCCAGTCCGGATGTTTTATTTCTCTGATGAATCCCGCTTCGAGTAGCTTGGCTAGCTCTTCTCCCATGGCTTGTCGTTTGGGTTCTGGAAAGCGCCGAAGAGTCTATTTGACCGGCTGGTATCCCTTTAGTATGTTTAGGCTATGCTCGGCCAGCCTGCGTGGGATACCTGACATGTCTGAAGGATGCCAGGCAAAGATGTCCCAATTCTCGCGCAAGAACTCTCGTAGTGCGGCGTCTATTGTGGGGTTCAGCTGTGCCCCAATTGATGTTGTTTTTGTAGGGTCCGTTGGCTGGACCTGGAATTTGACTATTTCGTCTGCTGGTTTAAAAAAGGTGGACTTGGGTCGTTTGTCGAGTATCACGTCATCCCTGTCCACTTTGGAGCGCAGCGCAGTTAACCCTTTGGCCGCGAAGGCTTTGGATAATGCCTCCAGGGCTAGTGCGGCGGTTTTATTTTCGGCGCGGAGTGCTATATCTGGATCACTAGCTAGGGTGATGATTCCATTGGGCCCAGGCATCTTGAGCTTCATGTGCCCGTAATGGGGTATATCTTGGAAGATTGTGAATGTGTCTCGCCCTAAAAGGGCGTGGTATCCACTACTGAACGGGGCCACTTGGAATGTTATTTCTTTGGACCTATAATTTTCCGGCGGGCCTAATACTACATCCAGCATAATTTTTCCCGCGCATCGTGCCTCCCGGCTAGGGATGATTCCTCTGAAGGTCGTGCTACTTTGCTCAATGCGGCTCTTATCTATTTCCATTTTGGTAAGAGTTTTCTCATAGATGAGGTTTAATCCGCTGCCGCCGTCCATGAGCACTTTAGTAAGCCGGAAGCCGTCCACAATTGGACTAAGGACCAAAGCGGCTGGTGCTCGGACTGTTTGGAATTGAGGTTCGTCACTAGCATTGAAGGTTATGGTCGTATCGTTCCACGGATTTATTGCTACGACATTGCAGCCTTTGGCGAGGCTGCAGAGTGCTCGCTTACGCCTATTGTTTGAGGTGAAAGTCTTGAAGATTGTCAGTACTGTATTGTTATTCTCTATGGGATGGTGCTCTGCGGTATTGTTGATGAGGAGGTCCTCACCGCTCTTGGCCACCTGCCGGAGTATCCAACCTGCTCTAAGGCTGTGTGTTGGTATGATGCCCGGTGTGCTGTGAATTTTGCATGGCATGTTGAGCCATCCCTCCAGTACGGTTCCTCACCCTGTAAAGGGCTTTGGCTTCTTTGCAATTGGATTGGGTGACCTGCGAGAGCGCACCCTTTTAGTTCGGACGAGGGGTTTAGTGAGAGCCGAGAATCCCAGAATTTTGTTTGGGTTTTCCAAGCGCTTTCCATCACACAGTACTTCTGTACTATGGCCGCCAAGTCGGCGAAGTGTGCTATGTTGCGATGACTTATTGCGTTGAGAATTCCCTTGTCCGTGCAATTTTTGCAAAAGAATGAGATTGCGTCTTCCTCGCGACAGTCCTTAACCTTGCTCATTACAAGTAGGAATCTGGCCCAGAAGTGATGTACTGTCTCTTGGGGCTCTTGTCTAATAAGGGAAAGATCACTTGTGTCTTGGTGGGTGGGTAGACTTAAGCCCAAATCCTGATCCGATCTGAGATCCAGGGGCAAAGGAGCTCCCGAGCTTGGTGGCTCGGACTCCAGGATGTCGCCCAATATTTGTGGCCCGTTGCCCGATTCTAAGTTCAGAGCCTAGGCCATGTCCTCCTGTAAACGGGTATCCGGCTCGGAGAGCTCGGGAATCCGGACATAGTTCGTCCTCAAAATAGAGGAAGAATCGCTGTTTTGTTCATCCACCACCGCTATCTGATGGGTGACCGGCGGAGAGTTAATCTCCCTTTGGTCGGGTTTAAGCCCAATCCAATCATAGTCCGTAGCGACTCCCAGGGCGGCGATGCGATCCAAGAGCTCGTTCAGGGAGGAGAGCTCTATTGGATCCATCTGCTCGGTGAATTCTGAGCTGACGTGGAGGCTGTTCTTGATGACCTGAGAAGTCATCCTCGGCGTGGCGGCCGAACGGGCGGCCATGACGAAGCCGCCCAGCCGGAGAGTCTGGCCTACAGCCAGGGTTCCTCCAGAGGTGACGTTGTCCTTGACAACAAGGTCAAGCCATCAAGCCTTATCGGGACGACATAGTGGAACTCTCAATGAAAGCACCAACGTCGGTGTCAAAACCGGCGGATCTCGGGTAGGGGGTCCCGAACTGTGCGTCTAAGGCTAATGGTAACAGGAGGCGGGGGACACGATGTTTACCCAGGTTTGGGCCCTCTCGATGGAGGTAATACCCTACTTCCTGCTTGATTGATCTTGATGATATGAGTATTACAAGAGTTGATCTACCATGAGATCGTATAGGCTAAACCCTAGAAGCTAGCCTATGATTATGATTGTTGTTGTCCTATGGACTAAACCCTCTGGTTTATAGGAGGGGGCTAGGGTTACACAGAGTCGGTTATAGAGAAGGAGATCTACATATCTGAATTGCCAAGCTTGCCTTCCATGCAAACGAGAGTCCCATCCGGACATGGGACGAAGTCTTCAATCTTGTATTTTCATAGTCCAACAGTCCGGCCAAAGTATATAGTCCGGCTGTCCGAGGAACCCTTAATCCCGGACTCCCTCAGCGCCTCCTTCCATCACATAGGAAGGCGTGCCCGACGCCCTCCTTGGGCAGGGCTCGGGGGCTCTCTTCTGGAGGGCCTCAGACTTTGCCAAGATCACGAGGGAGGCGCTCGGGCACCACTTGGAGGCGTGCTTCGCAGCACGTTTCCCTCAGGAAGGCATGGGGCGTGGAAAGCCCAACCCTCAGGAGTTCATCACCGAGACCACATAGGAGCTTCAGGAAGCAAGAGCCATGCGTGGCGATCGCCGTTTGCCTGGCGTAGCTCCCCATCCAGGCGAGGATGGCGGGCTGCGCGTCTGCATCGATTTCCCAGGGCTCAACCGAGCCGCGCCTCAGGAGCGCCTCTAGCCTTCGCGCGTGGGACGTTGCGAGGGTCCGCCGCACAGCTATGTTTGCATGCCTTTCGGCCTGCCGAACGCGGCTGCTACTCACCAGCGCCATCTGCGGAGCATTCTGGCGGCTCGGGAGGCCAGGCATCATGCAGTCCTGGTGGAGATGGAGATGGTCCTCAAGGAACCACCTGGACCCCCAGAAGCTCCCGAGGCTCAGGGCTCCGGTGGCTCGTGTGGATCGACCTCTTCATCGCGCATCTTCAACTACTCCAACACCCCCTCTACAACGATTCCAGGTGACATCTTCCGAGTTCATTTCAGCTGGGAGCGCCCTCATTGCTGCACCATTCCCAGGTCGCGTGGGTCTGTCCCTGCGGTGTATCCCATTTGCTCATGTCTTTAGTTTACCTTGCTGGGGCACCCCTCGGGCTGCATCATCCCCAAGCCGTTCGGGCCTGACCCAGTGGCATGTATCCCTCCTGCATTTATCTAAGTTGATTTGCCCTTCATGCTTAACCTGCCCATGATTATCATCTGCCGCCTACCACGGGCCTCCTCTCCCTCATGCAAATCGCTTGCGTGTTAAAACGAGGGCTCCTGAGCATCACGACTCAGGAGCTCTTACTGGCTCTCCAGCCCTCACCCCCTGGCCTTTTCCACGGCATCACGACCTGGCATACCAGTGGCGGCTGAGCTCGCTCGAGGGCCGGGACCTGAGGACATAGAGCACAAAGGAGGGTGTGGGGAAGAGGGGGGAAGCTCGCGAGGGCCTAACCCAGCTACATCCCAGCTGCTGACATACAAGTCTGGTGCAATGCGAAGAAACGACTCCATGTTTTTGAGATAAGTTTTGCACCTGGAATAGCTAATTGATGCGACATAGAATCTCCACCTAATGCGGCTCTGTGACGGAAACGTTGCCTTCCTTTCTCATCTTTCGGCGGCTACTTGTGCGCTAAAGGGGACCTCCTGAGCATCGCGCCTAAGGGGCTCTTACTGGACCTTGGGCCGCTCTCCTCCTGACCTTGACCACGGCATCGCGACCTGGCATACCAGCGACGGCTGAAGCCTGTCTGGGGACCAGGACCTATCAGCGTAGAGCACCGAGTCGTTGCGAGGTTAGAAAGGGGGAACCAAGCCGGGACGGGACAAGCATTCGCAGCTTCATAATAAGGATAATATCAACAAAATACATCGCGGACCCTTTACATGCCCCCACGGGGTGTTCTTCTCGATTCCTCGCAGGAAACAAAAGACGTGAATCCTAAGGTGCCCTAACTACACGTGCCTCCATGGCCGACGCCATCATCAACAGTGGGCCATGGGAGGCCGACGCCAACCCCATCCAGATCAGCTTCGGCGACGGCCTGATGCAACCGCCTTGCTCCGGGCATGGTGCGAGCTCGGGGGCACGTAGCTGTCGTCGCTCGTCTCCGGAGTCACGATGAGCTCGGGAGAGTCGCTGGACTCCCAAGCATCGCCGCTGCTGCCAGAGGAGCCATTGGGGAAGCGAACGGCAGGCCTAGCCCCTGCCACATTGATATCCCGGCTGCCTCCTCTGGGGCAGCACTCCAGGCGGCGGCCTTCTGCGTCGAAGACCTTGAAGAGCATCAAGGGGGCACCATTGTATTTGAAATGAATCACGAGGGCACCCCTTGTCCGGCAGACCCGGGCGACCTCGCCCCAGCCTCGGGTCATGAAGACCTTGCCCGGAGCGACGACTTCAACCTCCGCTCCGATCGCCGGAGCACCGCAGTCGGCGTGCTGCAACCAAAGCTCGAGAGGCCCCCTCGGAGGCATCTTGAAGGCGAAGAATGGAGGGAAGCGGATCCAGGTGCTTAGAGGCATCGTGCGTGAAGCACGAGCTCGCAAGAGGAGTCTGTGGCGTGGACTCCAGGACCAACGGCGCGCGCCGCCATGGCTCGTCGACCTCGCGTGCGGCGCGGGCGGCGTCGCTCGTTGCCCCTTTCTCCAGGGCCCTTGGCCCGGGCGTGCAGGGGTAGCGGGAACCCAGGAGGTGGCCACTCGCACCAAGGCCTCGTCATCTCCGGCCTCGCAACCTCGTCGCGGCGGCACGGGACTGGCCTTTCTTCTGCGGGAGCGGGTCAGCCCCCCCCCCCCCGAGGGGGCTTTCCTTTCTCTGCGGCTGAGAACCTGCGGACCGGTGCCATTGACGTCGAGAATGAAGGTGGAGCAAGGGGGAAGAAGCAGGCGGAGCAAGGGGAGATGTGCAACGGGGGCTTTCGGCCCACCCCATTTATATCCCAAGGGAGGCCAACCGTCGGCCTCCACGATCACAGGTAATGATGACTCTTTTTGCATGCAGAGGGGACTCGTCAAATTGGGCAGTTGCCGAGGCAGCATGGGGAAGCGGAGATGCCCACATCCAATCAACCGCCACGCGGCGACCAAGGCCGCAGGCTGTTGGGGCCCGCGGCTCTCCGCACTTGCCTTTTGGCTTCGCTGCTAAGCCAAGTCCGAGCGCGCCTTGGGCCCGGGGCTACTGTCGGCGTTTTGGGAACGGGGGTCCCCACCTGCCTGCGGCCTGCGGCGTGGCTCAGCAAGTGGCCCAGTACGGCCCGTCTTCATCAACAAACGCACAAGACCCTCGTGAGGGGCCAAGCCTCGCGGGGCGGACGACGCAAGGCCTCCTCAGGGGCGGCCTCATCAGGCAGGCTCGTGAGGAGGCGGAGAGATCAAGGCCAGGGGTACCTCGCGAGGTGCTCGTGACGCAAGCCATGACGATCAAGACCAGGCGGGTGCCAGCCTGCACAGTGTTCTCGTTTCCTCTTTGGTGCAAAGGGGGCAAGCGCAGGCGCGGAGTACCGAGGCATCAAGCAAATGTTTCCATATCAGTGGAACGAGACCAAGACCAGCAGGACGGCAGGACGAAGGTCACCGTGGAGCCCAAGACGACGTCATCACCAGTGCATTTGGCAGTCAAAGACCATTTTTAGTCAGAATAGCTTGTACTAGCTGTCCCCTTTCAAAATGTCCGTTATTGGCTCCCTTCCCGCTCAATATTTGGGAAGAGGACCAGGGCCTCTATAAATAGAGACAGCCACCACACTAGGAAGGCATCTAGAATCTGATCCGGACCTAGCTCATCCACACCACCACAAGAACACCTCTCCTCGCGAGGTTGTTCTTCCTCTGTATTGTTCATCATCAGCCCAAGAGGCAATCCACCACACTATACACTGTATTAGGGTATTACACCACAACGGTGGGCCAAACCAGTATAAACCTTGTGTCTCTTGTGTTGTTCATTGTTCTGGCTTAGAATCGTGGCATGGTTGTGGGCGTGTTTCAGTAGGGAGGAGATCTTCGTGCGCACCCCAGAGTTCGAACCTAAAGGGTTTTGCCGGAACCCGATATCCGACAGATGTGAGGTGATTACGCGAGGCCTTCTTCAACCTCCAGTAGGCCTCTATCTAATATCCTCTCTCTGATCTACAGAATGGTGCTTCGGTTCAAGGTAATCTCTACACGAAAAAGATGCACCTCGATGCTACGGTTTCATTCAGGTGATCGGTCCGTAGTTTCATCGGCCGTAAGTTCTTAATCTCGTGTTCCCGTGTGGAGCTATTCTGGACGAATTTTGTCAGATTCATCACGCACGATCGATCATTTGAAATTTCCTTTAACCAGCAACCTAATCTCACAGTCCCTCACAACATTCGTCTTGTAAATTTTTGGTTTCGACGATCGTAGCTGCATCTCTCTTTGAACAACAGTCTACTGCACTGACGTTGCCATGTCGAGCTCCTCTATCCTCTACTCAGAACTCTGCTATTCGTTCCTCTCGACAACGAAGCTCTTCCCCTTGATCTCCTTGCCCACGTCCTATTACACTAGAGTCGTTTCGGGCGTCACGCATCTCGGCCTACTCTCTGTCGTCCTACTACTGCACTGACGCCGCAATGGCGCGCACATTGCTTTCTTGTGTCCTCTGCCTTCGTGCACAGCGCAGTTCGTCGTGCCGCCGACGGGGTCGATCATCTTGGCATCCTCTCTCTCGCCCTACTACAGTGGAGTCGTTCCGGCGTCGATCATCTCGGCCTCCTCTCTCGTCCACTGCACTGATGATACCATGGCGCGAGCACTGCATTCTCCTCGTGTCCACTGTCTTTGAGTGAGCACCGCAACTAGTTCGCCGACGGTGTCGCTCGCGGTGCCGCCAACGGGGTCGCTCATCCACGACTCCATGCTCGTCATGTCGGACATGGCGCCACGGCCACTATCCACCATAGTTGCCATGGTCCGACGCACACTGCATTTCTTCTCCCCCTTCCTCTACTAGCTTTTAACCTTGTGTGCTAAGTGAAAGTGCTAGCTCTTAATCATACCCCATGCGGGCAACCAAACAGCGTGTAGTTACATGCACCGAGACAATGCAGGTAACCAAACAACATAACAAAGTTGATCCTAATGCAGGAAGTCCATATGCAGACAACCAAACAACTCGAAGATGTCAAATATGAGACTGTTTTTTTAGAGCCAGGCTGAGTGAAGAAGGGTATGCAACACGGGTACTGTATCACACGGAAACCAAACACGTCCTTGAATGCTTCTTGCCATAGCAAACTCGCGCACAACAGTACGGCCCTGCCATGGGGACGCCGGCATGGACGGACTCGTGATCTCCTTTGCTGCAGCAATGCGAGCGGCTCCATTGGTGTGGCGATTGACTATTTCTCCATTCAGGAATCTATTCGCGATCCGGCAAGTTCGAGCATAATTGGTTTGATGCCAACGTTTGGCATTGCCAATATTTGGCAAGTCAACATTTGGCAAATCCAAAAGTTGCCAAATGTTGGCAACTTTTTATGAGGTTGACAAAAAAAAATTTAATAACCAACCAATCACTAGCCAACATTTGGTATTTGCCAAATATTGGCATGCCAATTTTTGGCATCAAACCAATCATGCTCTTTATCTTTTCCTGTTCACGGACAAGCCCACGGGCTGAGTGGCAGGTGCCAGGTGGTGCACTGTTAAACGTGAGCAGAACCGTGATTTGTTTACCTGGCTGTTCGCGGCAAACTATACAGCAAAACTAGAGACGATCAGATGTTTAGAAGCGTATTAGCAGTGGTCTAGCAATTGTATCGATATGTCTAATGGCACGGAAAGAAAAACTCAGCAGATGGAAGAAACGTATCATGGCACTGTGTCTGTACCAATAGCGAGCCCCCGGATCGATACGTACGTACTCTACTGGATCTCTATTCCTAATGGACGAATTGGTTGAATAGTCCCCCCACTTTCAACCGGTTTATTTTCAACCGGTTTCTTTTCAACCGGTTTTTCTTCGTCCCACCTCCCACCAGCCCCTCCCACCGGTTTTTCTCTTTTCTCGTCCGACCGGCAATACCCAACGTATTTATGGTAATCAATCTCTACTCCTAATGGACGAATTGGTTGAATAGTCCCCCCACTTTCAACCGGTTTATTTTCAACCGGTTTTTCTTCGTCCCACCTCCCACCAGCCCCTCCCACCGGTTTTTCTCTTTTCTCGTCTGACCGGCAATACCCAACGTATTTATGGTAATCAATCATAATTAATCCACGTATATTAATAAATCAATCCAGGTATGGTAAGGTCATAACTCAGGAAATTTTGAATATGGTAATTATATGGTAATAAATTTAAATTACCCCAAAGGCTATCAATCCAGGTATGGTAAGGCCATAACTCGGGAAATATCGAATATGGTAATAAATTTAAATTACCACCAGGTATGGTAAGGCTATCCACGTATAGTAATAAATCATATAGTAATAAATCATAATTAATCCACGTATAGTAATAAATCAATCCAGGTATGGTAAGGTCATAATCAGGAAATTTTGAATATGGTAATTATATGGTAATAAATTTAAATTACCCCAAAGGCTATCAATCCAGGTATGGTAAGGCCATAACTCGGGAAATATCGAATATGGTAATAAATTTAAATTACCACTAGGTATGGTAAAGCTATCCACGTATAGTAATAAATCATATAGTAATAAATCATAATTAATCCACGTATCGTAATAAATCAATCCAGGTATGGTAAGGTCATAACTCAGGAAATTTTGAATATGGTAATTATATGGTAATAAATTTAAATTACCCCAAAGGCTATCAATCCAGGTATGGTAAGGCCATAATTCGGGAAATATCAAATATGGTAATAAATTTAAATTACCACCAGGTATGGTAAGGCTATCGATCCAGGTATGGAACGCCCTCACCTGATCACCTATCACAATCTCCAGCCCCACGCACGCACCAAAGAACCCACCCGGCACCAAACGCAGCTCCTCTCGATCCCCTCGAGTAAACGCCGCTGCCGTCGTGCGATCTTCCTGACACAGACGCCGTCGCCGCCTCCTTCCCACCTACGGCGTCCCCCACGTCCATGGTGATGGCGCTCGCGTCCTACACTGACCCTCCGCCTCATATAGGTTGGTCGTTGATGGAGTGGGATGTGCCGCTGCGGTTTGGGGAGGCGCAATCACAATCTGGTTGGGATCTCAGTGTGGAATCGTTCTCTGCGATGAAGGATGGCGCTGCCTCCCTGGCAAATGGGATCGGAGGAAGGGGCTCTACGTCGTGAATGTCGGCGAGGCAGCGGCCGAAGGCGAGCCCGACGGTGAGCACAGGTGTTCGTCCCATGAAATAGGCGGCCACGAAGGGCGGATCTGAGGCCACCCCAATCGCCGGTGGCCCTTCCTCCCATCGATCATCGCCTCCATTCTCTCTCTCCTCTAAATCTTTGTCGTCCCTGCCTGATTCTGGCCGACGCCATCCGACTCTCGCATCGACCACCACCAGCACGGCTGAGGACGAGGCGCAACCGCAGACGCCGCCGCCGCCATCCTCATCCACCTCCTCCACCATCCTTCCTAGCCGTCGTCGGGGGCACCCGCCATCTACGCTCTAGCCCACCCGCTCCCTCCTATCCCCTTCCCCTGCCTGCCAGCCCCGTGATCCATCGCACAGATGGCAGGTACTACAGCGACCTCCTCCCCGGCGGATCCGGCCTCCTCCGATGAAGATCCATCCTGGGCACCGCCTTATTCTCATGCGTGCACGTCTATATCAACGTCTCATTCCACCTCACCTGAGCCTTTACCTTCCCACCTCTGCTTCAGATACACATCACTTTGCAAGGTATGTGCTTGATTGTTCCGAACTGGATCGATGGATTGTGCAAGGTACTTTGGGTGTCGTCATTGACGGCAATTGTCACGCCATGCTACCATCGGAGGGGTCCCTCATTGATGATTAGGGTCTTCCGAACTGCACGAGCTCCATTGAGAAGGATGTTTTTAATTCTGGTTTTGCCTACATGCTTTCTTTGCCTGTATCTACTTAGCTAATGTCTTCTTATAGATAGTAGCTGCTGAAGTGGTGATCAAAGTTGTTCACTATAAGGAAAGAACCATGATAACAAAAGTGTATATTCCCTGACCTTTGACCTGAAGTACTTTTTCATTAGAAACTTGCAACAGCCAGGCATTGAAGTTAGCAACAGCTTCGTACATACTGAACAAATTTGCAGCAACACGTACTGAACTAAGTTAGGTTATGCTCATCGTTCCAACATGCTTAGTGATAACCACCTAGCAAGATGATCAAACATGAAAAAATTGAAGTGCTACTGCTAATCGTACTATTCTGAATGTGAAAATCTATTTAATTGGCTCTTCTCTAATTGTACACTTGCATAAATCTCAGATTTTGCAAATTACAGTATAACCATAAAAGTCATGCTTTGACTCCTATAGGGCCTTTTGCACTTTAATATGACTAATAGTTTGCCTTAATATCACAGATTGTATTACTATCTTTCTAAGTGAATGACATTCAAGAAGGTCATTAAATAAAACCAAGAAATCCTTCTGGTATTGGAGTGTAGGAAAGTTGAGACTATAAAACCAAAAAGGTTATATTTACGTTTATTAGAGAAGGTTCTTTACTTTTTATAGGAAAACACAAAATGTTGCGATGTAGAGTCTAGGTGGTGGACCTCCTTGATCCACTTGGTGGATGAGGGCGACTCCGGTCCTGGCACCCATAGTGCCAGTGATCCAAAAATCATAGGGCCTGGATATAGCTCTAGCAGACGTATGCGGCTTGCGCATCGAGCTTGGTCGTCTCGAGCATGGAGATAGGCGAGTTGTAGACCAAGAGCTGGTACAGAGATAGGCGAGTTGTAGACAAGAGCTGGTGGGCAGCAAGAAACGCATGCACACCAAAGAACAAATCTGAGTCACATGCCTACTTCTATTGGTTTCTACAAAGAGCGGCTAGCTTAGATCTTAGACCAGTCGGTCACTGTCGAGGTCGCCAAGGTGATCTTACAGCACCGCCGTGGAGATTTCTCATGATTTTATGTAGGCAAGCCGCAAGCGGTGGTGGTGATTGGCTGGGTGGTGTCGCTGCCTTGGGAAGAGACGAAGTGATGGTAAAAGTAAGCAGGATCCGATGATTCTTCCGTGGGGATAGCCAAAGTCAAGATGTCGACTACAGACTCGTCGCAGACTTGCAGTGAACCTGAATGCGGCGAGCCTGATTTGTGGATCGATGGCGGGTCTTGACTTTGTTAGTCTGGGATTGGATGGTTGCGGAGGGTGGTGTGCTTGGTTGGGTTCCCATGAAAGAATGTGGCCTCCTCGTGGATCTGGTCATGCCCATCCTAGAGAACATTGTGTCCCTAGCTCCCTCGAGGAGCAAGGACAGTGCAAGCGGCAGCAGGGGGTAGGGGTAGATGTGGGGAGGGATGTCGGCGGCTGCTCGAGGTCATCATGATGAAACCCTTGACGTCCCATCTTTATCAATGGAAGTGGAAGAGCACGAAGTCGAGATTGGATAGGAGTTTGAGTTCTTTTTGGCACCGATCGGTTCCCCACTTTAGAGATGTATTTTTTTTGCGTGCGAGCAAACAGTGGGTTGATTCTAAAAGGGATAGGCACTTTTCAACAGAAGTGCATGACGGACCAAAAATATGACCTCATTTTATTCGTTTGATTGATATCGTATTATTCGTTGTTGTTCGTTCGGTGAAATTTCCTAATATTTGATTGTTGTGTTTCTAATTAGAGCACCCCATAATCACCCAATATGAGGGGATGATAAATGAAAGATACTGATTATAAATTTTGAAAAGCCCGTGGCAACGCACGGGCGTTATACTAGTAAGATATGGAGAAAGATGTGTCTGCTTAACGAGCCGCACGTCGTGCGCCCTCGTGATTTCTTCTTCTTTGGACGTCGGCAGAGCGATGGAGGCAGCCTTTGCGTTAGCATGTCGACGGTGAAAGGCTTTTACTGGCTCATACTCCACGGGTTGATGATGACATTTCTCAAGCAGCCTGACCTTGGAAAAGATCGCCGTGAAAACTCGGAAAGGCTGCGGCGTTCTGCGTCGATCAGTCCAAAGATGAGACGGGCTTTCGACGCGTGTTCGCCAAGCATACACTCATCAGTGGCCTAGTTATCCACAGCACGTGGTGTCTAGACTCTAGTCTCTAGAGACAAAGAAAATATTCCCTCCGTTCATTTTTGTAAGTCGTTTTAGACAACTTAAAATAGGCTGTTTTGCACATTGTTTAAAATGTCTACAAGGTCTTATAAAAGTGAACAGAGGAAGTAACAGAAATTGCACATTGTTTAAAATGTCTACAAGGTCTTATAAAAGTGAACAGAGGGAGTAACAGAAATTGCATGGAGAGGTAACTCACTGCCAAGAAAATAACAGAAAATACTTGCAGAGGTAATAACAAGCCGGTGGAGGTAACTTGAGTCCTTCCTGGACGCTGTCTGCGAACCTCTGCGGCTCCGCACATTCATTCATTCATTCAAGGTTCAGTGACCTCTGAACCCGGTCAATCTCGAATATGGTATACCATGCTACACGGGTACATACGTACGTATGTTTTCTTTTCTTTTTTTACGGGGGCGTACGTAGGTTTTCCTCTTCATCAGTCAATCAAAGCCCTCACTCCATCCGCGGGATCCCGCCGGTAAAATGGTCCACGTACGTACTGGAACGCAGCAGCAATTGAAGCCGGGCGCGCTGATGGTTGAGGACTTGAGGTCCATATTTTGACTGGATCTCATCTCACGCCCCTCCTCTCGTATAAATGCCCGCCTGTCTGCCTCCGCGACATGGACGAAACTGTGTACGTACGTATCCTACGTACCGTACACCTTCAGTCAAGCGTCTGAAGGCCGGCCGCAAACGAATGAGAAGGAGGAAAACGGAGTGAGACCGCGGTGGATGTCAGATTCGTTCATTTACAGCGCGAGCATCGTGTCGAGCTACTGTACGTCCAAAAGGTGACGCGCGCTGCAACAGTGGCGATCGAGGCCGAGGCATGGCCCCGTACGGAGGTAGCTGGCGAGATGTACGTCCGGCCGGGCTCGAACCGTCTCTGCTCGGCACATCCATAAAAGCGTAAGCATGGGACGAGTGTACGTGGTACGTGCCACGCTTGGCGCGAACATGGCGAGTGCTGACTGACGGTACCGTCGGTACGTCCGGACATATGGGCACATTCACCTGTTCACGCAGAAGGCTTCCCATGCATGCATGCATGTCGTGTAGGTTGGTGTGCGATGTAAAGGCCAAAATGATTGCCAGAAAATTACGTCTTCTTCGTCCACCAAGTGCTTACGCGTCCAAGACATTAGGCAACGCCGAGATGACGGGGTTATTTGTGTTTTCCTAAAATAAGTTCTTAAATCCGTCCATCGAGAAATTAAGCTCGTGCCAACGTCCACAGTCCACGTGACTGCCATGACATTTCTCGCTACAAAACTACTACGAACAGTCCCTTGATCTATGGCACGCTTTGTTGATGCTCACTGCCAGTTCGGTCCCTAGAGGCTCTTTATTCTTTCTGGTAAAACATCTTGAGTGGCTCTGTGAGCAGATAATGATCGGGACCGGACGATGCTTGTCTTGTACTATGACGGTTTGCGTTTACCACACGAGATAAAAGGGTAAAATTGAAATGTCACGATCTGGTGGTACTATCATCAGCATCATGCATGTGTGGCGGGCCACGCCCGAGTGCTACCGAGCCGTTTTCTGCCGCAGCGCCGGGCCGGGCAGCACGTGCGTGGCCAGAGCGCGTAGCTCCAACCAAAAACATCCATCGAAGTGCCGAGGACAGTGCAGCAGCGTCCGCTGCATTTTCACTCGGGAGATTGTTCACGGTCATGTTTTGGCTTCCGGACATGCTCACGAACGCAGTCGATGCACAGTGAAACAGTGCCTAGGTTTTCTAACTGCTCGGGATGGGATAGTTGATTGAAGTCCAACAGTTTTTTCTTTTCCATCTCAGGCACTGCAGCTGATGGCCTGACTGATCCTACAGCTTCTCCTAAACTTCAGTCGCGCCACAAGAACTCAGCCGACGAGAGAGCTTCTGGAGATGACCGTACGTCAGACCAAAAGTTTCTTTTTTCCTTTTTGTTAGGAGAAACCAAAAAAAGTTGGCAGCACTGCAACTCCCATTTTTTTTCTTTAGATGAGCACTGCAATTCCTTGCTGGACGCCGCGAACATTCTGCGGCTCGGCCGCATATGTATCCAGGCTCGAGAGATATCAGGTACCCGTCTGAACCCGGCCTCCATGCATCGAATGGTTCCACAAGACCACAAGGCATATGCATGCTACGTACGTCTCGCTGGCTCGATGTACGTACCCTACACAAGAATGGACCGCTGCACATCGACACCTGGAACCTGCCCAGTCAAAAAACCCTCCACATCGAGACCTGCAAGATCCTCCTGGTCTAATGTTCCATCCCTGAAGTCGGGATGCGCCATTAGTGATGGCCTTGAGGTGGTACGTACGGATGGACTTATTACTCTCTCTATCTACAAGGTGGTTGGCTGACTCCACACTTGACTGGATCTCATGCTCCTCGGGTAAATGCCTCCTACGCGCCTGGGACAAAAATTGAACTTGGAGCGTCTCAAGGACACCAACTGAATGAGAGCCTGCACATTTTGGAGGGAGATCACAGCGACAGCGAGATTTACTCTTACACGGTTACACCATCCATCTACCAAAGCCTGGTACAGTTCCTTCGGTGGCACAAGCAACGTACGTACGTACGTACTACTGTAGCATCGGTATGGCGATGCATCCAAAGGGCAAAAAAAAAAAGCAGTGGCGAGGCATGGGCCGCCCCGCCGCCGTCCGGAGCAAAGGTGTGTTGCACGTCCGTAAAAGCCAGGTGCAACGGTCAGCAGAAGCATGGAAACCGGTCGACTGTACGCATGGTAGCATGGGGCACGACGTGAATGCGATGAGAGCATCTCAAGCCGTTGTGGCCCAGGGACGATTTTTACGCCGTATGAAGATTTGCGGGCGCTAATTTTGCTGGGGGCCATGAAACCTAGCCCGCACCCAGGCCCCCGTGTCGCCCCCCGCTAGGGCAGCTCGGGCGGAACCCTACCCCCACCGCTGCCGGGCTCCCAACCCTTCCCTCCCCTCCCCTCCGCCGTCGTTGGAGGAGGCCGCCGGGCAAAGCCCCGGGCGGCCGTCGGCGGCGGCGGAGGCTCCCTTCCCTTCGGCATTCCTTTGGGTGAGGCGGGTCATCGGGGCGCAGGGGCCCTTCTCCCAGATATGAGCCGTCGTCGCGGCGGCGCGGCCGATCTAAGGCCACCGACGGCGCCTTTGGCGGCGTGGTGATGGGAGGAGGCGACGGAGCAGTGGGCTTTGTGGAAGATCTGGTGGTGTCGGCTGCTCGGTGGGCATGCTTGGTCATGGCGGCGTAGGTCGCAGTGGCCGGTGGCTTGGCCGGTCGGCGGCGGCGGAACATGGCCGGTGGCAGCTGAAAGGATCGATATGGTTGACTAGAGGGGGGGGATAGGCAACTAACAACTTTTAGACTTTTCTTTAACAAATTAAACCTTGCAACGAAATAGGTTGTCTAGATGTGCAACTACGTGAACAACCTATATGATGCAAGGACAACAAGCACACTAGCAAGCAATAGATACAACACAAGTAAGCTTGCAAAAGTAAAGGCACAAGATAACCAAGAGTGGAGCCGGTGGAGACGAGGATGTGTTACCGAAGTTCCTTCCTTTTAAAGGGAAGTACGTCTCCGTTAGAGCGGTGTGGAGGCACAATGCTCCCCAAGAAGCCACTAGGGACACCGTAATCTCCTCACACCCTCACACAATGCGAGATGCCGTGATTCCACTATTGGTGCCCTTGAAGGCGGCGACCGAACCTTTACAAGCAAGATTGGGGCTATCTCCACAACACTTGGAGGCTCCCAACAACACCATGAAGCTTCACCACAATGGAGTATGGCTTCGAGGTGACCTCAACCGTCTAGGGTGCTCAACACCCAAGAGTAACAAGATCCGCTAGGGATAAGTGGGGATAATCAAATTTCTCTTGGTGGAAGTGTAGATCTGGGCCTTCTCAACCAATCCCGAGCAAATCAACAAGTTTGATTGGCTAGGGAGAGAGATCGGGAGAAAATGGAGCTTGGAGCAACAATGGAGCTTTGGGGGAAAGAGGTGAGTCAACTTGGAGGAAGAAGACACCTTTATATAGTGGGGGAACAAATCCAACCGTTACCCCACTGAGCAGCCCCGCACAGAGCGGTACTACCGCTTGGGCAGGGCGGTACTACCGCTGAGGGCGGTACTACCACTCTCACCCAGCGGTACTGCCGCGCTGGCGAGGAGATCAGAGACCCAGCCCCAGAGCGGTACTACCGTGGGAGTAGGCGCGGTACTACCGCTTGGAGCGGTACTACCGCCCCTACTACCGCACCTAGTACCGTAAAACCCGACACGAAAAACATCGGTCGAGAATCGAAGCGGTACTAGCGCGGAACTGCTGCAGTACTACGGCCGAAGTCCTCAAGCGGTACTACCGCTCGGGGGAGCGGTACTACTGCTGGGGAGTGGTACCAGGAGCGGTACTACCGCTAGAGTGCTTCGGCGGTACTACCGCTGGGGTAGGTCAGGGCAGGAACACGGAAGGAACAGCTGCTCCATCGAAGTGGGAAGGAAGACATTGGGTGTGAAACGGATGTGTACGTGTTGATTCCACCCTAGCCTTACCAAAGCGGATCCCCTCTTGATAGTACGGTGACTCCTACGAAACTAGTCCACCAACAGAGAGACGAAGGAGCTACACCGTCTTGAAAGACACACCGAGGGGAGGAAATCTTCTCGTGCCAATGGATGAATCTCTGAAAGAACTTAACGCACACGATTAGTCCGCAAAAGCATTGTCATCAATCACCAAAACATCTTGGGGATAAATATGCCCTTACAATCTCCCCCTTTTTGGCGGATTGATGACAATACGGGATTTGCACAAACATGATATAGAGTGAGCGCACAAACCCCACCGTCCTAAAATGTAGATGGGCTCCCCCTAGATGTGTGCTATCTAGATAAGTGCTTTGGACTGCACGGCACACATACTAGGATCAACGCTCCCCCTACATTTTAGAGACCAACAATCTAAGCAAGGTATATGAGAGTAGCATAGATGACTTAACAGGATAAGCAAGCAACTCATAAGCTAGATAGTGACATAGATAATGATACTGGAAAGATAAGGTGGCATATGTCTCACACCATATGACTCGAACTTAGGTCTCACTGACAAACCAAACAAAACAAATGCGAGGAAAACACGAACACAAGAGACGGAAGACACAAAGCGCAAATCCCTAAACTCTCTCCCCCTTTGGCATCGAGACACCAAAAAGAAGAGGGAGTGTTGCTACGGCTCCAGGTGAGAGCAAAGGAGGGACACACACATCAGAGCTCAGCGGGATCATCGGCGCCACCGTCATCAGTCTGGAAGTGCTCGGCATCAGAATCGGTCCACGGGCAGTGCTACTGAATCCACTCCTCCTCCTCGGTAAGCTGGTCCTCAGACCCACTGATAACTGTAGCACCCAACTGACGCATGAGCTCCTTGTGGCGACCTCGGGCCTTCTTCTCAGCCACATGAGTCATGTACTGACCGTGAGACTCCATGCAGAACAACTTCTTCATCTTGAGCTTGAGCTTCTTTGCCCAAGAGGGCTCTGCCTCAGAAGGCATGTAGTCATCATCATCATCCTCAGCCCCAGTCTCCTCCTCGGTCTCCATGGCAGTAGCAGACGAAGGAACTCCAGTCCTAGGGGCCTGAGTGCCCCAGTTATCCTTCTTCCTCAGACGGTTGACATCGTGAGAGATCAACTCTCCAGTCTCCAGTAACACCTGGGGATAGACACAATCCCAGGCTTTCTCAATGAGCAGCATGATGAACGGACCATAAATCGGGCACTTGCGCTCGGAGATAGAAGATAGCAACTCAGACCACATAACATGAGAGATATCCAATGACTCTCTGGTGTTCTGACCCTTCTCACGCTGGCAGAAGAGAAGCATGTCTACGAGATAGGAGTGAACCTGGTCCAGATTCCCGATACGAGGGAAAAGAGTCTCTCTGAAGATACGGTGAAGGATATCCAGATAGGCAGGCATCTCATAGGTTTCCTTCTTCGTCTCAGGGTTGATCCTCAAAGTGCAGTATGGCCATAGAGCTTGCTTGTGAGTGGCATTGGTGCGGCGGTGGGGGCGAAAGCCGACAGAAGACTCAAGACCTAGATCTTGCACCCCAATTAACTCCATGAAAGCTTTCCACTTGACTGAAAGCAACTTGCCATTGGTCATCCAGGTCAGTGTCCTGTCCTCATCAGTCCCAAGGTGAACCATGGCATAGAATTGGGCCACAATATCAGCATCATAGTCCTTGTTGAATTGCATGATCCCAAGAATGTTCAGTTGAGTGCACATCTGAAGAGCTTCACCAAAGTATTCAAGATCTTTCTCCATATGGTCGGTGTCGACGGAGTGCACGTTGACATAGAGGTTCTTCTTGGCTTTGAGAACATCAAAGAAGATGGCAAACTGGAACCTGTTCCAGAACGGACGGTTGACCAAAGTGGGATCTTGGTCTACCTCATACGGGTTGCGGTGGCGCCTTGCCCAGAACTCCTTTGGCGGCATTTCTGGCACGGTTTTGCCTGGCTTTGGCTTGACCCCAGGCTTCTTTTGAAGTTGAGGTGGAGGTGGAGCACTAGAAGAACCTCCGGCAGGCTCGGTGGTGCGGTAGCGCTTGGACGTGGCACGACCGGGGTTGACACGATGAGCCTGATGCTCAGGAACCTCATCACCTGGAACCACACACAAAAACACGCAAACAACCAGAAAGAACGAGCATAAGCCACAAAACACGAGCAAAAAGGATCACTGAGAGGTAGGAATATGGTGGAAACTGGTAGAGGGCGGTAGTACCGCGACCCCTGAGCGGTAGTACCGCTCTGGAGCGAGCGGTAGTACCGCTCGAGACGGGGAAACGGCCGGTTCCAACTGCCGTGGTCAGATCCCGTACTACCGTCCTACCAAATTCAAAAATACCCCAACCAAACACTAACCCACACTGTCTAGAAGCATTCTCCATCCTACTCAAACCTAGATCTGGCCAAAAATCTAGAGATGCAACTGCTATTGCCCCTAAGACGCTAGATTGGAAATCTAGACAAAAAGAAACAGGGAACGGGGGCAATACCGGCATCCATGGCAAGAGGACAAGGTGGGGATCGACTCCACCGAAGGAAATGGAGAGGAGCGCCTCGGAGAGGGAGATCCGCCGGAGCCCTCCCGCGACGCCGGTTGCTGAAGAGAGAGAGGAACAGAGCAAGGGGGCGAGCGAATGGGTATGAGGGAGAAGAAAGTCCCCCTGCCCCCGATATAACCCCCAGTCCGCACCTCACAGCGGTAGTACCGCGCTGGAGGGCGGTAGTACCGCTCGCCACCAGCGGTAGTACCGCTTCAGCAACCGCACGGCTTCTAGACCAACGACTAAAGCTCCAAGAAGACGGAAAGGAAAACCAAGAGAAAGAGAAGACCAACAAGGCAACACACACACAAGCAACGGACCAGAAACCACTCAAACAAAAACAACCACATGAAACAGAGCGAGCTCTGTCCTCTCTCAAGAGAGGGCGGTGGCTGGAGCCACCTTGTTTGAGTCAATTGGTATGGCACCGCGAAGAATTATCCTTGGGCCCATGACCAAAACTCGTCTTTGAAGCACAAGTACCATCAAAAATGGCTAATGTGAAAGAGTTGATCGATTTATGCATAATGGGGGGAGGGAGAGTTCATTAAGAGAACAACACTCCCCCTATGTCCATGCCTACATCTAAGCTAGACAACAAGTTGAGTGAGGTGGGGTGTGCAAGGGTTCAAGTCACATTGCTCGAATCAATGATATTTAGCTCATGCCTTAACTCGCGAAATCTTGCTTCATCCAAGGGCTTCGTGAAAATATCTACAAGGTTATCATGAGTGTTGACATATTTGAGCTTGATCTCCCCTCGCCTAATGTGATCCCGGATGAAATGATACCAAATCTCAATATGCTTTGTCTTGAAGTGTTGCACCGGGTTGAGAGAAATCTTGATGGCACTTTCATTGTCACACCAAAGAGGCACTTTGTCACAAATGACACCGTATTCCTTTAAAGTTTGCCTCATCCATAAAAGTTGTGCACAACAACTACCGGCCGCCACATATTCCGCTTCATTGGACGAGAGAGATACACAACTTTGCTTTTTGGAAGACCAACTCACCAAAGAGCACCCAAGAAATTGGCACCCTCCGGAAGTGGACTTCCTATCCACTTTGTCTCCGGCCCAATCGGAATCCATGAATCCTTCAAGCTTGAAGTCCGCCCCTCTTGGGTACCATAAGCCAAAGTTTGGGGTATGAGCCAAATATCGAAAGATTCGCTTGACCGTCACATAGTGACTTTCCTTCGGTGCGGCTTGAAACCGTGCACACATCCCCACACTCAACATGATATCAGGTCTAGATGCACAAAGGTAAAGCAAGGAGCCAATCATGGAGCGATATACCTTTTGATCCACCGCTTTACCATTGGGATCAATGTCAAGTTGGCACTTGGTGGGCATTGGAGTAGTAGCCGGCTTGACATCACTTAGCTTGAATCTTTTTAGCATGTCTTGAGTGTATTTGGCTTGGTTGATGAAGGTTCCTTCTCTTCTTTGTTTAATGTCAAAACCAAGGAAGAACTTCAACTCTCCCATTGAAGACATCTGGAACTTGGAGGTCATGAGAGCGGCAAATTCCTCATTGAAAGCTTTGTTAGGGGAACCAAAGATAATGTCATCAACATATAGTTGGCATACAAACAACTCCCCTTTGACCTTCTTAGTAAAAAGAGTGGGATCGATTAGCCCCACTTTAAATCCACGATCTTGTAACAACTCGGTAAGGTGGTCATACCACGCACGTGGGGCTTGTTTAAGGCCATAGAGTGCCTTATCGAGTTGATACACATGATCCGGGAAGTAGGGATCCTCGAACCCGGGGGTTGCTTGACATAGACCAACTCATTAATAGGACTATTAAGGAAAGCACTTTTCACATCCATTTGTTGCAACTTAAAGTTGTGATGGGAAGCATAAGCAATCAACAAACGTATGGATTCAAGACGAGCAACAGGAGAAAAGGTTTCACCGTAGTGGATACCCTCGACTTGGGAGTAGCCTTGTGCTACCAATCTTGCCTTGTTGCGAACGATGTTCCCATGAGCATCTTTCTTGTTCTTGAAGATCCACTTGGTTCCGATGATGTTGTGGTTCCCCGATGGCCTTGGCACCAATCTCCACACCTTGTTGTGCTCGAAGTTGTTGAGTTCTTCATGCATGGCATTGAGCCAATCCGAGTCTTCGAGCGCCTCATAGACTTTTTGGGGTTCAACACAAGAGACAAACGAGTGATGTTCACAATAGTTTGCTAATTGTCTACGAGTGCTTACCCCCTTTCTTAGGCTTCCAACCATATTTTCCATGATATGGCCTTGGGTGGTGAGCTTGGAAGCAATCTTCACGGCACGACGCTCTAATTCCTCCTCGGATGTGGAAGGAGGAGGGTTAACTTGATTATCTTGAGCGCCGTCTTGAGCTTGTTCTTGATCTTGAGCTTGCTCATGATCTTGAACTTGCTCGAGGGGGAGAACTTGACCTTGGGCATCATTTAGAGGTTCACCACCATCTTGAGGTTGATCTTGCCTTTGGTCTTGTTCATGAGGTTGAGGACCTTCACATTGTTCTTCGGAAGCGTGTGGGTCTTGGGGAGGTGATGGCTCCACTTGAGTGGAGCATTGTCCTTCTCCTTTGGCCACAAGGGGTTCCTCATTGGGTAGAATATAACCAATACCTATTCTTCTTATGGCTTGGGGAGGAACTTCATCACCTACATCACAAGTACCACTTTGCTCCACTTGGGAGCAGTTATTTTCGTCAAACTCCATGTTACACGTCTCCTCAATGAGTCCGGTGGACTTGTTGAGAACACGGTAAGCATGAGAGTTTGTAGCATAACCAACAAATATGCCCTCATGAGCTCTAGCCTCAAATTTAGACAAGCGAACACCTTTCTTGAGAATGAAACACTTACAACCGAACACCCGGAAGTACTTGAGGTTGGGCTTGTTGCCGGTGAGTATCTCATATGGAGTCTTGTTCAAGCCTTTGCGGAGATAGAGCCGATTGGATGCATGACATGCAGTGTTGATGGCTTCGGCCCAAAAGTTGTATGGAGACTTGAACTCCGCCATCATGGTCCTAGCCGCATCCATCGATGTCCGGTTCTTCCTCTCCGCCACACCATTTTGTTGAGGGGTGTATGGAGCAGCATATTGGTGCTTGATCCCCTCATCACTAAGAAACTCATCCAAGGTGTAGTTCTTGAACTCGGTGCCATTGTCACTTCTGATTGTCAAGATCTTTGCATTATGTTGACGTTGAGCTTCATTTGCAAAGTTGATGACGGTTTGTTGAGTCTCACTCTTCCTCTTGAAGAAGTATACCCAAGTGTTATCTTGAATAATCATCCACAATCACCAAGCAATACTTTCTTCCTCCAAGACTATCAAAAGATGGAGGCCCAAAGAGATCCATGTGAAGGAGCTCCAAGGGTCTCTTCGAGTAGATGATGGTAGAGGGAGGGTGAGCCTTCTCATGTAGCTTTCCTTCAATACAAGCACTACAAGCACGATCTTTGGCAAAACTAACATTTGTTAGTCCACGAACATGGTCCCCCTTGAGAAGACTTTGCAAAGATCTCATATTGACGTGGGCTAAACGGCGATGCCAAAGCCATCCCACGTCAACTTTAGCCATTAGGCATGTCACGGTCTTAGTGGGTCGCTCCGAAAAGTTAATCACATAGAGACCATTCTCGACATGCCCAACAAAGGCTACTTTAAGAGTCTTGCTTCACAAGAGGGCCACGGTATCAATGTTGAAAGGATCGATATGGTTGACTAGAGGGGGGTTGAATAGGCAACTAACAATATTTAAGCTTTTCTTTGCCAAATTAAACTTTGCAACAAAATAGGTTGTCTAGATGTGCAACTAAGTGAGCAACCTATATGATGCAATAACAACTAGCACACAAGCAAGCAAAGGATGTAAAACAAGTAGGCTTGCAAAAGTAAAGGCACGAAATAACCAAGAGTGGAGCCGGTGGAGATGAGGATGTGTTACCGGAGTTCCTTCCTTTTAAAGGGAAGTACGTCTCCGTTAGAGCGGTGTGGAGGCACAATGCTCCCCAAGAAGCCACTAGGGCCACCGTATTCTCCTCACGCCCTCACACGATGCGAGATGCCGTGATTCCACTATTGGTGCCCTTGAAGGCGGCGACCGAACCTTTACAAACAAGGTTGGGGCAATCTCCACAACAATCAGAGGCTCCCAACAACAACAACACCATGAAGCTTCACCACAATGGAGTATGGCTTCGAGGTGACCTCAACCGTCTAGGGTGCTCAACACCCAAGAGTAACAAGATCCGCAAGGGATAAGTGGGGGGAATCAAATTTCTCTTGGTGGAAGTGTAGATCTGGGCCTTCTCAACCAATCCTGAGCAAATCAACAAGTTTGATTGGCTAGGGAGAGAGATCGGGCGAAAATGGAGCTTTGAGCAACAATGGAGCTTTGGGGGAAAGAGGTAGGTCAACTTGGAAGAAGAAGACCCCCTTTTATAGTGGGAGGAGCAAGCCAACCGTTATCCCACTCACCAGTCCCGCACAGAGCGGTACTACCGCTGGGGAAGGGCGGTACTACCGCTCCGGGCGGTACTACCGCTCGACCCAGCGGTACTGCCGTGCTGCCCGGGGCCCTGACCCCAGGGCGGTACTACCGCTAGGGAAGAGCAGTACTACCGCTACGGGCGGTACTACCGCTCCTACTACCTCCCTTAGTGTCGCAAAACCCGACTCGAGAAACTTCGTTCGAGAATCGAGGCAGAAGTAGCCCAGACGCACAGCGGTACTACGGCCGAAAATCCCAAGCGGTACTACCGCTCGGAAAGCGGTACTACCGCTTGGAGCGGTACTACCGCTCTGAGAGTGGTACTACCGCTGGAGAGCGTCGGCGGTACTACCGCTGTGGTCGCGGTACTTCCGCTAGAGCAGAGCAAAGCATAGCAAGGGGAAAACGGCAGCTCCAGAGATGCGGAAGGAAGGACGACGGGTGAGATAAGGATGTGTACGTGTGATTCCACCCAAGTCTTACCAAAGCAGATCCCCTCTTGATAGTACGGTGACTCCTACGAAACTAGTCCACCAACAACGAAACGAAGGAGCTACACCGTCTTGAATTACAACACCGAGGGGAGGAAATCGTCTCGTGCCAATGGATGAATCTTTGAAAGAATAAAACGCACACGATTAGTCCGCACAAGCATTGTCATCAATCACCAAAACATATTAGGGATAAATATGCCCTTACAATCTCCCCCTTTTTGGTGAATTGATGACAATACGGGATTTGCACAATATGATAGATATAGGATAAGCGCAAAAGCACAACCGTCCTAAAATGTAGAAGGGCTCCCCCTGGATGTGTGCTACCCCAAAAAAAACTTTGGACTGCACGGCACAGATGCCAGGATCAATGCTCCCCCTACATTTTAGAGACCAACTACCTAAGCAAGATACGAGAGCAACATATATAAAACAGGATAAGCATGGAACTCATAAGCTAGACAGACATAGATAATGATACGGAAAGGAAAGGTAGCATATGTCTCACACCATATGACTCGAGCTTAGGTCTTACTAACAGAACCAGAACTGAAGTCTCACTGAGACAAACCAAATAAAGCAACAAGCGAAAGCACAAACACAAAAGACGGAAGACACAAAGCGCAAATCCCTAAACTCTCTCCCCCTTTGGCATCGAGACACCAAAAAGAAGAGGGAGTGCTGCTACGGCTCCAGGTGATGGCAAACAAGGGACACACATCAGACCGCAGAGGGGTCATCTGCGCCTCCATCGTCAGCCAGGAAGTGCTCAGCATCAGAATCAGTCCAAGGGCAGTGCTGCTGAATCCACTCCTCCTCCTCGGTAAGCTGATCCTCAGAACCACTAATCACAATAGCACCCATCTGACGCATGAGCTCCTTGTGGCGACCGCGGGCCTTCTTCTCAGCCACATGAGCCATGTACTGACCGTGAGACTCCATGCAAAAAAGCTTCTTCACCTTGATCTTGAGCTTCTTGCCCCAAGAGGGCTCTACCTCAGAAGGCACGTAGTCATCATCTTCATCCTCAGCCTCAGCCCCAAACTCCTCCTCAGTCTCCATGGCAGCAGCAGATGACGGAACTCCAGTCCTAGGGGCCTGAGTGCCCCAGTTATCCTTCTTCCTCAGACGCTTGACATCGTGAGAGACCAACTCTCCAATCTCCAGCACCACCTTGGGATAGACACGATCCCAGGCCTTCTCAATGAGCAGCATAATGAACGGACCATAAATCAGGCACTTGCGCTCGGAGATAGCAGAAACCAACTCAGACCACATAACATGAGAGATATCCAAGGACTCTCCGGCGGTCTACCCCTTCTCCCGCTGACAGAAGAGAAGCATGTCCACGAGATAAGAGTGAACCTGGTCCAGATTCCGGATGCGAGGGAAAAGAGTCTCTCTGAAGATACGGTGAAGAATATCCAGATAGGCAGGCAGCTCATAAGTTTCCTTCTTCGTCTCAGGGTTGATCCTCAGAGTGCAGTAGGGCCACAGAGCTTGATTGTGAGTGGCATTGGCGCGACGGTGGGGGCGAAAGCCGACAGAAGACTCAAGACCTAGATCTTCCACCCAATCAACTCCATGAAAGCTTTCCACTTGACTGAAAGCAACTTGCCATTTGTCATCCAATTCAGTATCCTATCCTCATCAGTCCCAAGGTGAACCGTGGCATAGAATTGGGCCACAATATCAGCATCGTAGTCCTTGTTGAATTGCATGATCTCGAGAATGTTCAGTTGAGTGCACATCTGAAGAGCTTCACCAAAGTAGTCAGGATCGTTCTCCATATGCTCGGTGTCGATAGAGTGCACGTTGACATAGAGATTCTTCTTGGCTTTGAGAACATCAAAGAAGATGGCAAACTGGAACCTGTTCCAGAATGGACAGTTGACCAAAGTGGGATCTTGGTCGATCTCATACGGGTTGCGGCGGCGCCTTGCCCAGAACTCCTTGGGCGGCATTTCTGGCACGGTTTTGCTTGACTTTGGCTTGACCCCAGGCTTCTTCTGCAGTTGAGGAGGAGGTGGAGCACTAGAAGATCCTCCGGCAGGCTTAGTGGGTTCAGTGGTGCGGTAGCGTTTGGACGAGGCACGACCGGGGTTGACACGATGAGCCTGATGCTCAGGAACCTCATCACCTGGAACCACACACACAAACACGCAAACAACTAGAAAGAACGAGCGTAAGCCACAAACACGAACAAAGAGGATCACTGAGAGGTAGGAGTATGATGGAACCTGGTAGAAGGCGGTAGTACCGTGACCCTTGAGCGGTAGTACCGCTCAGGGAGAGCGGTAGTACCGCTCAGGGAGAGCGGTAGTACCGCTCGAGGCGGGGAAACAATAGTTTCCCACTACCATGGTCAGATCCGGTACTTCTATCCTACCATATTTAAAAATACTCCAACCAAACACTAATCCAAACAGTCTAGAAGCATTCTCCATCCTACTCAAGCCTAGATCTGGACAAAAATCTAGAGATGCAACTGCTATTGCCCCTAGAAAGCTAGATTGGAAATCTAGACAAAAGGAAACAGGGAACGGGGGCAATACCGGCATCCATGGCAAGAGGACAAGGTGGGGATCGATTCCACCGAAGGAAACGGAGAGGAGCGCCCCGGAGAAGGAGATCCGCCGGAGCCCTCCCGCGGTGCCGGTTGCTGAAGATAGAGACGAACAGGGCGAAGGGGGCGAGCGAATGGGTATGGGGGAGAAGAAACTCCCCCTGCCCCCGATATAACCCCCAGCCCGCGCCTCACAGCGGTAGTACCGCTCTGGAGGGCGGTAGTACCGCTGGGAGCGGTAGTACCATGCTGGAGGGCGGTAGTACTGCCAAGGGCGGTAGTACCGCTCGCCACCAGCGGTAGTACCGCTTCAGCAACCACACGGCTTCTAGACCAACGGCTAACGCTCAAAAACAAAACAGAAAGCAAGGCCAAAAGAGCGAGAGGACCGACGAGGCAACACACACACACAACAGAACAGAGACGACTCAAACACAAACAACCACACGAAACAGAGCAAGCTCTGGCCTCCCTCAGGAGAGGGCAGTGGCCGAAGCCACCTATGTTTGAGTCAATTGGTATGGCACCGCGAAGAATTATCCTTGGGCCCATGACCAAAACTCGTCTTTGAAGCACAAGTACCATAAAAAATGGCTAATGTGAAAGAGGTGATCGATTTATGCATAATGGGGGGAGGGAGAGTTCATTGAGAGAACAACACTCCCCCTATGTCCATGCCTACACCTAGACTAGACAACAAGTTGAGTGTGATGGGGGGTGCGCAGGTTCAAGTCACATTGCTCAAATCAATGATATTTAGCTCATGCCTTAACTCGCGAAATCTTGCTTCATCCAAGGGCTTCGTGAAAATATTTGCAAGGTTATCATGAGTGTTGACATACTTGAGCTCGATCTCCCCTCGCCTAATGTGATTCCGGATGAAATGATATCGAATCTCAATGTGCTTCGTCTTGAAGTGTTGCACCGGGTTGAGAGAAATCTTGATGGCACTTTCATTGTCACACCAAAGAGACACTTTGTCACAACTGACACTGTACTCCTTTAAAGTTTGCCTCATCCATAGGAGTTGAGCACAACAACTACCGGCCGCCACATACTCCGCTTTGGTGGACGAGAGAGACACACAACTTTGCTTCTTGGAAGACCAACTTACCAAAGAGCAACCAAGAAATTGGCACCCTCCGGAAGTGGACTTCCTATCCACTTTGTCTCCCGCCCAATCGGAATCTGTGAAACCTTCAAGCTTGAAGTTTGCTCCTCTTGGGTACCATAAGCCAAAGTTTGGGGTATGAGCCAAATATCGAAAGATTCGCTTGACCGCCACATAGTGACTTTCCTTTGGTGCGGCTTGAAAACATGCACACATCCCCACACTCAACATGATATCCGGTCTAGATGCACAAAGGTAAAGCAAGGAGCCAATCATGGAGCAATATACCTTTTGATCCACCGCTTTACCATTGGGATCGATGTCAAGTTGGCACTTGGTAGGCATTGGTGTAGTAGCCGGCTTGACATCACTTAGCTTGAATCTTTTAAGCATGTCTTGAGTGTATTTGGCTTGGTTGATGAAGGTTCCTTCTCTTCTTTGTTTGATGTCAAAACCAAGAAAGAACTTCAACTCTCCCATTGAAGACATCTGGAACTTGGAGGTCATGAGAGCGGCAAACTCCTCATTGAAAGCTTTGTTAGGGGAACCAAAGATAATGTCATCAACATATAGTTGGCATACAAACAACTCCCCTTTGACCTTCTTAGTAAAAAGAGTGGGATCGATTAGCCCCACTTCAAATCCACGATCTTGTAACAACTCGGTAAGGTGGTCATACCACGCACGTGGGGCTTGTTTAAGGCCATAGAGTGCCTTATCGAGTTGATACACATGATCCGGGAAGTAGGGATCCTCGAACCCGGGGGGTTGCTTGACATAGACCAACTCATTAATAGTACCATTAAGGAAAGCACTTTTCACATCCATTTGTTGCAACTTAAAGTTCTGATGGGAAGCATAGGCAATCAACAAACATATGGATTCAAGAAGAGCAACGGAAGCAAAGGTTTCACCGTAGTCGATACCCTCGATTTGGGAGTAGCCTTGTGCTACCAATCTTGCCTTGTTGCGAACGATGTTCCCATGAGCATCTTGCTTGTTCTTGAAGATCCACTTGGTTCCAATGACATTGTGGTCCCCCGATGGCCTTGGCACCAATCTCCATACTTTGTTGTACTCGAAGTTGTTGAGTTCTTCATGCATGGCATTGAGCCAATCCGAGTCTTCCAGTGCCTCATAGACCTTTTGGGGTTCAACACAAGAGACAAACGCGTGATGCTCACAATAGTTTGCTAATTGTCTACGAGTGCTTACCCCCTTTCTTAGGCTTCCAACCACATTTTCCATGAGATGGCCTTGGGTGGTGAGCTAGGAAGCAATCTTCGCGGCACGACGCTCTAATTCCTCCTCGGATGTGGAAGGAGGAGGGTTGACTTGATCATCTTGAGCGCCATCTTGAGCTTGTTCTTGATCTTGAGCTTGCTCTTGATCTTGAACTTGCTCGAGGGAGAGAACTTGACCTTGGGCATCATTTAGAGGTTCACCACCATCTTGAGGTTGATCTTGCCCTTGGTCTTGTTCACGAGGTTGAGGTCCTTCACTTTGTTCTTCGGAAGCGTGTGGGTCTTGATGAGGTGATGGCTCTACTTGAGTAGAGCATTGTCCTTCTCCTTCGGCCACAAGGGGTTCCTTAATGGGTAGAATTTGACCAATACCCATTCTTCTTATGGCTTGGGGAGGAATTTCATCACCTACATCACAAGTACCACTTTGCTCCACTTGGGAGCCGTTATTTTCATCAAACTCCACGTTACACGTCTCCTCAATGAGTCCGGTGGACTTGTTGAGGACACGGTAAGCATGAGAGTTTGTAGCATAACCAACAAATATGCCCTATGAGCTCTAGCCTCAAATTTAGACAAACGAACACCTTTCTTGAGAATTAAACACTTACAACCGAACACCCAGAAGTACATGAGGTTGGGCTTATTGCCGGTGAGTATCTCATAAGGAGTCTTGTTCAAGCCTTTGCGGAGATAGAGCCGATTGGATGCATGACATGCGGTGTTGATGGCTTCGGCCCAAAAGTTGTATGGAGACTTGAACTCCACCATCATGGTCCTTGCCTCATCCATCAACGTCCGGTTCTTCCTCTCCGCTACACCATTTTGTTGAGGGGTATAAGGTGCAGCATATTGATGCTTGATCCCCTCATCACTGAGAAACTCATCCAAGGTGTAGTTCTTGAACTCGGTGCCGTTGTCACTTCTTATTGTCAAGATCTTTACATCATGTTGACGTTGAGCTTCATTTGCAAAGTCGATGACGGTTTGTTGAGTCTCACTCTTCCTCTTGAAGAAGTATACCCAAGTGTATCTTGAATAGTCATCCACAATCACCAAGCAATACTTTCTTCCTCCAAGACTATCAAAAGATGGAGGCCCAAAGAGATCCATGTGAAGGAGCTCCAAGGGTCTCTTCGAGTAGATGAGGGTTGATGGAGGGTGAGCCTTTTCATGAAGCTTTCCTTCGATACAAGCACTGCAAGCACGATCTTTGGCAAAACTAACATTTGTTATTCCACGGACATGGTCCCCCTTGAGAAGACTTTGCAAAGATCTCATATTAACGTGGGCTAAACGGCGATGCCAAAGCCATCCCACGTCAACTTTAGCCATTAGGCATGTCGCGGTCTTAGTGGGTCGCTCCAAAAAGTTAATCACATATAGACCGTTCTTGACATGCCCAACAAAGGCTACTTTAAGAGTCTTACTCCACAAGAGGGCCACGGTATCAATGTCAAAGAAAGTAGAAAAACCCATGATTGCAAGTTGACGAACGGAAAGCAAATTGTACGCAAGGGACTCAACAAGCATGACTTTCTCGATCGTTAGATCATGAGAAATGACAACCTTGCCGAGACCCAATACCTTAGAATGTGATGCATCACCCCACTCGACATTGGTGGGCATAGATGGAATCTCTTGCACGTCCACCACCAAGTCCTTGCTCCCGGTCATATGATTTGTTGCTCCACTATCGAGCAACCATGATCCCCCACCGGAAGCAAACACCTACAAGAGATCAATGCTTGGTTTTAGGTGCCCATTTAGTAATGGGTCCTTTGATGTTAGTAACAAGGGTCTTGGGAACCCAAATAGACCCTTCAATGTACTCATAAGGAGAACCAACAAATTTAGCAAAGACATGTCCATCACTAGCACGGCACAACACATATGACGGGTTAAAGTCGCCGGCTTTGTTTGAGGACATGCGGTTGCCCTTTTGGACATCAACTCCCTTCACTTTTTCCTTCTTCTCCTTAGGAGCACCCTCTCCCTCTTTCACAAACGTTTGTTTGAGAGGAAGAGGACATTTGGTCTTGTTGTTGTTCTTCTTCTTGCTCTTGGACTTGGGTGCAAACCCAATTCCTTCCTTGGCCACAACTTCCTTTTGATTGCTCAAAAGGTCGTTGAGGTTCTTCTCACCTTGAATGCAAGTCACAAGGCCTTTCTCAAGTTGATCCTTTAACTTGGCATTCTCCTCCACAAGATGCACATGCTCACAACACGGGTTAGTAGCACATGCATTATCAATTAATACCATATGAGGAAAGGTGGCCTTTTCCTTGATTAGCTTAACTTGGAGTTGAGCATGAGACTCTTTCAGATTAGCATGAGTACCCTTCAAGACCTTGTGGGCCTTGTCAAGTAACTCAAACTCCTCTTTGAGTCTAGCATGATCAACCCCAAGTTTAGCCTTCTCGGAGGTTAGCACACGAGACATGAAAAGAGCATGATCGAGATCTTTCTTTAACTTAGCATGGTCATCGTTGTGTGACTCCTCAAAAGTCAAACGATGCACACGCTCTTCCTCAAGAGCATTAGAGAGATCCGATATCTCATCGGCATAGTTACGACTATGACCTTCCATCTTAGAGATGGTTTCTTCGTGAGCCTCGATCATGTCATTGGCCTCACCAAGTTGTTCCAAGAGAGCAACAAAATGCTTCTTGGACTTTCCCTTGAGCTTACTCATAAAAGACTCAAACTCATTCACTTCTTCATTAGACCCATCATGTTCATCAATGCAATCCTCCATGAAGGGATTAGTAATGATGGTGGTTTTAATGTTGGGGATTACCTTGTTTGAAGCTTTAGCCATGAGGCATTTGGCGGTGATGTTTTTGTTGGGTGAATCAAAGAGAGACACCCAGGGAGTAGTAGCAATGGTAACAGATGCCATGGCCATTGCTTCTTCATTTTCATCATCATCGTCATCCTCTTGGTATTCTTCTTGAACCACCAACCCACGAGTGGGAGTCTTCTTGGGGAAGTTGTTCTTGTTGGGGAAGGACTTGGCTTTGTCTTTTCTGATCAACTTGCCACCATTGTCCTCCCGCTTCTCGTAAGGACAATCCGCAACGAAATGGCTCACATTGCCACAGTTGAAGCAAGTTCTAACTCATTGCTTGCCCTTGACGCCACTTGAGTTGTTCTTGTTGAAGTTGGGTCTTGAATTCTTCTTGCTCCAAAATTGTCTTGAAGCAAGGGCCATGTGCTCATGGTAATCAAATTTGGTGTCTTCGGGGTTGTTTTCCTCATCTTCCACTTCTTCCTCTTCTTCCATGATAACCTTGGCCTTCAAAGCAAGGTTGGTCTTCTTTGCCCTCTGTGAACGGAGCACCGCATTGTCGGCAGTCTTGTCCAAGATGCTCATTGCAACGAACTCATCCAACACTTCACTTGAGGTCATGGAGTGGAAGTCCAGTCTTTGACAAATGACGGAGGACATGGCCTTGTTGTAGGGCATCATGGCCTTGAGGAACTTTCGCTTGATCCAATTGTTCATCCGTATCCTTGCTTCCATGATCTCGGAGTGCAACCGCGAGTTTGGTTACTCTTCGAAAGATCTCACGAGGTTCTTCATCTTCTTTCATTGCAAACTCATCGGCTTCATCTTGCACCACTTCATAGTTGGAGCGTTGGATGCTAGCACTTCCTCGATAGAGATGCTCGACACATTTCCATGCTTCTTTAGCCATGACATGAGGTCGAAGATGAGGAAGATCTTCGGGAAGGATAGCATCTTGGATGATGAAGAGAGCACTCTCATTGAATTGATTGTCCACGTGTTCTCGAGGGGTGAAGTTGCTTGGGTCATGAGGATAAAAACCTTCTTCAATGATTCTCCAAAGGTTAGTGTCGGTGTCAAAACCGGCGGATCTCGGGTAGGGGGTCCCGAACTGTGCGTCTAGGTGGATGGTAACAGGAGACAAGGGACACGATATTTTACCCAGGTTCGGGCCCTCTTAATGGAGGTAAAACCCTACGTCCTGCTTGATTGATATTGATGATGTGGGTATTACAAGAGTAGATCTACCACGAGATTAAGGAGGCTAAACCCTAAAAGCTAGCCTATGGTATGATTGTTGTAATGGTTGTTCGGCCTACGGACTAAAGCCATCCGGTTTATATAGACATCGGAGAGGGCTAGGGTTACATAGAGTCGGTTACAATGGTAGGAGATCTACATATCCGTATCGCCAAGCTTGCCTTCCACGCCAAGGAAAGTCCCATCCGGACACGTGACGAAGTCTTCAATCTTCTATCTTCATAGTCTTGGAGTCCGGCCGATGATGATAGTCCGGCTATCCGGACACCCCCTAGTCCAGGACTCCCTCAGTAGCCCCCGAACCAGGCTTCAATGACGACGAGTCCGGCGCGCATATTGTCTTCGGCATTGCAAGGCGGGTTCTCCTCCAAATTCCATGTGCTTGCCGAATAGTGTCCGGCTTCCTTACAAATGTCGCGTTCCTTGGCTTCCACGCCCAATAATGGCCCTCTTCCACGCGTCGCACGAATGCGAAAGGCCAGGGTATTTTCATATTTTACCCCCTAGCTGCGCAAATAATCACACCATCCTCCTTCCGTGAGTACTCATCGGAGCGCCTCTGACAAAAAATCCACTCTATCATGGACCGTCGACGCGGCTCCTCCTCTCGCGCTCCTAGCCCTCAGCCAGGAGATTGGAGGAGATGTTCAGTTCCGCACCACGAGCTGGTGACGCTCCAAACGGAAGGATACCTTCCTCCGGCCTTTATGGTCTCGGTCCGAGCCGGGCTAGCCACCTACAAAGGTGGAAAGCAAGTGGAGGCCACCCCTAGTCCCTCTAAAGGGGAGCGGGTGTGCTTCGTCCCTTATCTAATAAGGGGGCTCGGATTTCCCATACATCCGTTTCTCCGGGGGCTTATGGAGTTCTACGGACTCCAGCTTCATCACCTCACGCCCACCTCCATTCTGCACATCGCGGGTTTCGTAGCTCTCTGCGAGCTGTTCCTAGGCATCGAGCCCCATTTTGCGCTGTGGAAGAGACTATTCCGCCTCGTACCCCGTTCTCACGAGGGGTCAATATATCAAGTGGGCGGAGCCGAAATATGGCGCATCACCGGGACCGAATATCTATCCGGGACCTCCAAGAAGGCGTCCGAAGACTGGACCTCGGAATGGTTTTATGTGGAAGATGCTCCACTGCCGGACCCAGTTTGGATCGGCCTCCCGGAGTTCAGCAAGGCTCCTCTGAAGAAACGCCTAAGTTGGCGCCCGCGGAGCCCTCAACACGAGGAAGACAGGAGCGTCCATTGTTTGATGGGCCGGATAAGGTTGCTGGCCCATTCCGGATTGACCATGATCGGAGTCATGGCCACGTGCATTATGCGAGGGGTGCAGCCGCTTCAATATAGGGGCCACCCCATGTGGGATTTCAACGGGGAGAATGACGCCACCCGTCATGGCCGCAAGGGACCGGGATCGACCGCGGATCTGGTGAAGATCCTGTCCGGCCTGTTCAAGGGGGAGAAGGAGGACTTCCTCCGGACGAGCCCATTGAATGGGTTCTCCATGAATAACCCTCGGAGCTGGGTAAGCGGACGTTTATTCATCCGACCCGTGCTTTCAAAGCCGAGTGCCTTACTCTGTGATTTTGACGCAGGAACTGCGCCCGATGTGGAGGACATTCACAGTCCGGCTCCACAACCCGAGGATCCGGGAAGATCCCTTGATCCGGCCTCCGAAGAGGATCCAGATATAAAGGTGGAGCTGATCGACGGGGTGTTCCACCAACTTAGCATGGACAATGCTCTAGTCGCCATCACGACTGACTACCCTGGCCTATCTCCAGCTTCCCAGGTAATCATGACCGGAGTCTTGACACCATTACTTCGTCCTCGCGTATTTCTTACCGTCGTATACAATGGTGTCTCGCAGGAGGTGCCTTCAAGGCGGGAAGCCGAACCAGCGGCGGTTGACCAACAAAGGTCAGTCCGGCCCAGCAGGCGGAAGAGGGGTGCGGTACGAATCGAAACGTCACCGCAACGGTATAGCTCGCGACTGTTGTTTAGGAAAAGATTCCTAGGAGGTGTATTAATGCTCATTACTTTTCCAGGAGAAAGAGCGTTCGCCGGACTATTCCAGGAGAGGTTGCCAACCAAGCCTCCGCCAACCAGGCTCCAACACCTGGTCCGGAGGGGGAGGCGAGCGCGAGGCGCGAGCCAGATACTCCTCCAACGGAGGATGCCCACAGGCTGTCCGCCACCGGGTCTGAGGTGGAGAGCGCTATGAATCATAGGCGCCGCCGGGCAGTTCTTTGTGACGCGTGTTTCTCCCCAGAGGCGTTGAATGCCTTTAACGCGGGAGACGCGCACCTCCGTGCCGCTCAAGATGGTTTAGCCAGAGCCACGGAGCAGTATGTAAAGGACATACGGGTAAAGGATTTTAATAGTTGTATATGCCAGTAGCCCCCGAGACTTAAAGTAGTTAAAAGAACTGATTTAAGGATCATTTGATATGCAGGATCTTACGGAAAAGAATACCCAATTGTCTCAGGAGCTACAAGGGTGCAAGGCCCAACTTGAGGCCGCACTAGCTGTCGCAGGAGGAGATACCGAGACCCCCTCCGGTAACACATATTTCAAAAAGATAAGCAGTGTGCGGCGTGCGTGTGAGTCTGACAATAGTATTGCAGATGTTGCCGGACTTGATCCGGACAAGCAACAGCTACTGCGCCAGCTAAAGGCCGGTGAGAGGGTGCTTATGAAGGTGCAGCAGGAGAGGAACAAGCTTCAAGATGACCACACCCAGCTGGGAGAAGAGCTGAAAGGTGTGCGGGCCCAGCTGTCTGGCTCCGTAAAGGAGAATCAGCGGCTTCGTCGCGGCATTTATAGTAAGTGCTTGAGCAAACTCTTTTGAAAAGAAGAGTTCGGCGAGGAAGTCGATTGACAGAAATTTGTCTTTAGGTGTGCTCATAGGTCGCCCTGCGGAGGAAATGCCCGGTTCAACGGGTGACCAACTCCTCGAGCTGATGCAACTGCACGAACGTGTGGGGCAAGCGATGAGTGGTGTCGCCCAGGCCTTATGGCCGTCCGTTTCCCTACCCGAAAGCCTTGAAGGGCTTGCCGAGAAGCTTCAGGGAGCATGGCAGCGCTTCCGTCTGTGGAAGATATCGGCCTGTTGTCAAGGCGCCAGGGAGGCCTGGGCCATGGTGAAGACGTGGTACAAGAAAGCGGATCCGAACCACATGGCCGAGGTTGGACCTATGGGGCCCGATGGGAAGGAGATCCCTGTGAGCTTAATGTACGGCCAAGTAGAGTTGGCCGGTAAGTTTTCCCAACAGGACTGTAAATTAGACAGCCTGTTAGACGGGATTGAAGAGAAGTACAGTCAGTCGATTTGACGATGTATTTTGAAATGACATGTAAAATGCCTTCTAGCCGGATTGTAGATCGTTTTTCTTTGCCTACCTTTTCGCTTCGACCTCGGGACCCTAGAGTCCGGAGTGTGTCCGAATACCTTCTCAGTTATGAAAAAACCGGGGCATGCATGGAGACCAGGCGTAGGGGTCATAAGTGCTTTATCAGACAAGTGCCCAACTAGCTATGTTATATTACATGGTTAGTAAGAAACATCTTCCAGGGAGAATAGTTCCGTTAAGGGTTCCTTTCCCTGGGAGGCATGCCCTAAGGTGCATGCCCATACTGCGAAAAGAGCAGAAAAAGCATCTGGGGGCAGATAAATTGAATAAGTAATAAATCATCTTTCAAGTCATCGACCGAATATTCCCTTAAGAACGCTAGCTTTCGGCTTCACCCAGTCTGAGGTACACATCCGGCTGACCGGCAGTAACAATCGCAAAGGTGCTCCCTTTACCTCCTAGCCGAACAATCGGGAACATAGGGGTAAGCACAGGAGCCAGGCAACCCAGCTTGGCCAAAACTTAAGTCATATAGATGCATATAATGGTGAATAAAAGGTACATGCGGAAGTATGACGCATGTATTGGGCATGAAGCCCATACAAATAAGCTTCTGTTAAAGAAGCCCCCAGGTATAATGAGTGCTAGGAGCACATCAAGTGTGTGCGATCAATGCGCAAATCAGCCTATCAAAGGCTTTTTACTGGAAGAAAAAATAAATAAAAAAAGAAAAGAGGAAGAAGGAGGGGGACAAGAGACAGTGAATAATGTAAAAGGTGGACGGAGGAGGGAGACGAACTCTGAGTCCGGTGCTAGGCGTAGAACCTTCGTAGACGGGCTGCGTTCCATGGGTTCGGCTCGAGTCGGTTATCCGATGCGTTACGTAGACGGTACGCTCCGCCGGTCAGGACTTGGTCGATGATGAAGGGACCTTCCCATTTGGGCTTAAGTTTGTCCTTTTTCTTGTCCGGCAGGCGTAGAACGAGTTCGCCAACATTGTAAGTCTTGGCCCGTACTTCTCTGCTTTGGTATCTTCGAGCCTGCTGCTGATAGAATGCAGAACGAGCTTTTGCCACGTCCCGCTCCTCCTCTAAGGCGTCCAAACTGTCCTGCCGATCTAACTCGGCTTCTCTTTCTTCGTACATGCGCACGCGAGGTGAGTCATGAATTATGTCGCAGGGCAGAACTGCCTCTGCGCCGTACACCATAAAAAAGGGTGTGAATCCGGTAGTGCGGTTTGGCGTGGTCCGCAGCCCCCAGAGTACGAAGTCGAGCTCCTCTACCCAGTGCGTGTTAGATTCCTTGAGGGACCGCACTAGTCTGGGTTTGATGCCGCTCATGATTAGACCGTTTGCTCGTTCGACTTGACCGTTAGTTTGGGGGTGATAGACTGAAGCATAGTCGAGCTTGATGCCCATGTTTTTGCACCAGAGATTAACCTCGTCGGCCGTGAAATTTGTGCCGTTATCGGTGATGATGCTGTGGGGGACACCATAACGGTGTACTACCCCTGATATAAAGTCTATCACGGGTCCGGATTCGGCCGTTTTAACTGGTTTGGCCTCTATCCATTTGGTGAATTTTTCCACCATAATCAATAGGTATTTTTGCTTGTGGGTTCCCCCTTTAAGGGGTCCTACCATATAAAGCCCCGGGACCGCGAACGGCCAGGTGATGGGTATAATTTTGAGGGCGGTGGGTGGCATGTGGCTTTGATTAGCAAAGAGCTGGCGACCAACGCATCGTTGGACTAAGTCCTGAGCATCTGCCCGGGCCGTCGGCCAATAAAATCCTGTACGGAAGGCCTTGCCCACAAGGGCTCGAGCTGCGGCGTGGTGCCCACCGAGTCCGGCATAAATTTCAGACAGGAGATTTCGCCCTTCCTCTTTGGAGATACACCTTTGAGGGACTCCGGTTGTGCTTTTCTTTTAAAGCTCTCCCTCATGGACCTTATAGGCTTTAGATCACCGAACTATGCAGCGGGCCTCATTTTGGTCTTCGGGGAGTTCCTGTCGAGTTAAGTAGGCTAGGAATGGTTCTGTCCACGGGGCGATTACTGCCATTATTTCATGGGCTGAGGGTGTTATTTCATTGGCTGAGCCACCTACCATGTCAGAATCCGTGTTGGGTGGCGTGGTTGTTTCCGGGTTGCTATTTCCGGACTCCTCTTCCCATAGTACGGAGGGCTTAAAGAGCCGTTCCAAAAAGATGTTGGGAGGGACGGCGTCGCGTTTCGCGCCGATGTGTGCCAACACGTCGGCTGCCTGGTTGTTGTCCCGGGCTACGTGATGGAATTCGAGTCCTTCGAACCGAGCTGACATTTTTAAGATGGCGTTACGGTAGGCTGCCATTTCGGATCCTTGGCGTCAAAATCTCCATTTACTTGGGATATCGCGAGGTTTGAATCCCCGCGGACCTCTAGGCGTTAAATGCCCATGGAGATGGCCATCCGGAGACCATGTAGAAGGGCCTCGTATTTGGCTGCATTGTTGGAGTCCGTGTACATTATTTGAAGTACATATTGGACTGTATCTCCGGTTGGGGACGTCAAGACGACGCCAGCCCCCAAGCCGGCCAACATTTTAGAGCCGTCGAAGTGCATAATCCAATTGGAGTATGCGTCGTACTCTTTAGGGAGTTCGGCTTCTGTCCATTCAGCGATGAAGTCAGCCAAAACTTGCGAGTTTATAGCTCGTCGTGGTTTCTAGGTTATATCGAATGGTAAAAGCTCAATGGCCCATTTTGCAATTCTGCCCGTCGCGTCGCGATTGTTTATGATGTCATTGAGAGGTACTTCGGAGGCCACTGTGATCGAACACTCTTGAAAGTAGTGTCGTAGCTTCCAGGATGCCATGAAGACCGCGTACGCTATCTTTTGATAATGTGGGTATCGGGACTTGCATGGAGTTAGGACTGTGGATACGTAATACACTGGTTTTTGAAGAGGGAATTTGTGCCCTTCTGTTTCTCGTTCGACGACGAGCACTGCGCTTACAACTTGATGTGTTGCCGCGATATATAACAGCATTGGTTCGCCCAAGTTGGGCGCAGCCAGGACCGGATTTGTTGCTAGTATGGCTTTTATTTCTTTGAGTCCGGCTGTGGCAGCGTCCGTCCATTCGAAATGTTCGGTGCGCCTGAGGAGGCGATAGAGAGGCAATGCTTTTTCTCCCAAATGGGAGATGAAGCGGCTTAGGGCCGCCACGCATCCAGTCAATTTTTGTATTTGTTTGAGGTCTTTTGGGATGTCCAATTGTGACAGAGCTCGGATCTTGGATGGGTTTGCTTCAATTCCTCTGTCGGATACAATGAAGCCCAAGAGCTTTCCGGCTGGTACGCCGAAGACACATTTTTCCGGGTTAAGCTTGATGTCGTATGCTCGGAGGTTGTCGAATGTGAGCCTCAAATCGTCTATTAGAGTTTCGACATGTTTGGTCTTGACGACCACATCGTCTACGTATGCCTCCACTGTTTTGTTGATCTGGGTAGCCAGACATGTCTGAATCATGTGCTGATATGTTGCGCCGGCGTTTTTAAGTCCGAAGGGCATTGTGTTGAAGCAGAATGGTCCGTATGGCGTAATGAATGCCGTTGCGGCCTGGTCTCTTTCTGCCATCTTGATTTGATGGTATCCCGAGTATGCGTCAAGAAAACACAATGAATCATGCCCCGCGGTGGCATCGATGATTTGGTCGATGCGGGGGAGGGGGAAAGGATCCTTTGGACAGGCCTTATTGAGGTCTTTAAAATCCACACAGAGGCGCCAGGATTTGTCCTTTTTTGGTACCATTACAAGGTTTGCTAGCCAGTCCGGATGTTTTATGTCTCTGATGAATCCGGCTTCCAATAGTTTGGCTAGCTCCTCTCCCATTGCCTGTCTTTTGGGTTCGGAAAATTGTCGAAGGGCCTGCTTGACTGGCTTGAATCCTTTTAGGATATTTAGGCTGTGCTCTGCCAGCCTGCGTGGGATTCCTGGCATATCTGAAGGGTGCCAGGCAAAAATGTCCCAATTTTCCCGAAGGAATTCTCGCAGTGCGGCTTCTACATCAGGGTTTAATCGTGACCCGATGGAGGCCGTCTTTGTGGAGTCCGTGGGATGGACCTGGAATTTTACTATCTCGTCTGCTGGTTTGAAAGATGTGGACTTGGATCTCTTATCGAGTAAAACGTCGTCCCTATTCACCGTGGAGCGTAATGCCGTGAGTTCTTCTACCGCTAGTGCTTCGGATAGTGCCTCTAGGGCTAGTGCGGCTGTTTTGTTCTTGATGCGGAGTGCTATGTCCGGATCACTCATCAGAGTGATAATTCCATTGGGCCCGGGCATTTTGAGTTTCATGTACCCGTAATGGGGTATGGCTTGGAAAATTGTGAATGCCTCTCGCCCCAATCGAGTGTGATATCCGCTGCTGAACGGGGCCACTTGGAACGTGACTTCTTCGGACCTATAGTTGTCCGGCGAGCCGAACACCACATCTAGTGTGATTTTTCCTGTGCAGCGTACTTCCCGACTAGGGATTATTCCTCTAAAGGTTGTGCTGCTTCGCTCAATACGGCTCCAGTCTATTTCCATTTTTTGGAGAGTTTCCTCATAGATGAGGTTTAATCCGCTGCCCCCGTCCATGAGTACCTTGGTAAGACGAAAGCCGTCCACTATGGGACTGAGAACCAATGCGGCTGGCGCTCGGGCTGTTCGGAATTTAGGTTCGTCGCTGGCATTGAAGGTGATTGCCGTGTCGCTCCATGGATTTGCTGTTGCTACTTGGTAGACTTCGGCGAGGCTGCGGATTGTTCGTTTCCACATATTATTTGATGCGAAAGTCTCGAAGACTGTTGATACCGTACTGGTGTTGTTAGGTTGGTTTTCCTGGGCTAGAAGCCCTTCGCCACTTTTGGCCACCTGCCGTAGTATCCAACATGCCCGGAGGCTATGTGTCTGAGTGGCGCCTTCTGCATTATGGATTTTGCAGGGTCCGCTGAGCCATCCTTCCAGTACGGTTCCATACCCTTTAGGGGTTTTTTGCTTTTTGGTTTTTGATCCAGGTGCTTGAATATGCTGCACCCTTTTATTCCGGACTAAGGTTGTGTTAAGGGACGGATTGTCCCAAAATCTAGTTTCGGTTTTCCAGGCGCTCTCCGTCGCACAGTACTTTCATACTATGGTTGCCAGGGCGGCGAAGTGCGTGACCTTGCGGCGATTTATGGCGTTCATAATTCCCTTCTCCGTGCAATTATTGCAAAAAATAGAGATTGCGCTTTCCTCATGGCAGTCCTTTATCCTGTCCATAACCAGGAGGAATCTGGCCCAGTAATGATGTATTGTCTCGTCGGGCTCTTGCCGTATTTGAGATAGATCGCTTATACTTGGGTGGGTGGGTGGAACTAAAATCGGAACCCCACCCAATCTGAGGCTCAAGGGCCGAGGAGTTTCCAGATTTGGAAGCTTGGACTGCTGGAGATCGTCCCGCGAATCCAGTCCGCTGCCTGACTTTAGGTTCAGTACTCGGTTGGCGTCCATCCCTCCGCGGGAGTCCGGCATGGAGGGATCGGGAATCCGGACATAACTGGTTTTTAACGTAGGGGAGGAATCGCCACGTTGTTCTTCTACCACGGCAACATGGTGGGTAGCCTGGGGAGAGTTAATTTCTCTCAGATCGGGTTTAAGCCCAATCTGATCGTAGTCTGTAGCGACTCCCAGGGTGGCGATGCGATCCAAGAGCTCGTTCGTGGACGAGAGCTCCATTGCCAGCTGCTCGGCGAGTTCCGAGTTAATGCGAAGATCTCTTTTGATGACCCGAGAGGTCATCGTCGAAGCGATGGCCGAACAGGTGGTCATAAGAAAACCACCTAGCCGGATAGCTTGCCAGCGGCCAAGGCTCCTTTGGCAATGGCACCATCTTTCAAGACGGGAAGAGGCATCCTTCCTGATTGCGACGGCACAGAGGAACTCTCAATAAAAGCACCAATGTCGGTGTCAAAACCGGCGGATCTCGGGTAGGGGGTCCCGAACTGTGCATCTAGGCGGATGGTAACAAGAGACAAGGGACACGATGTTTTACCCAGGTTTGGGCCCTCTTGATGGAGGTAAGACCCTACGTCCTACTTGATTGATATTGATGATGTGGGTATTACAAGAGTAGATCTACCACGAGATCAAGGAGGCTAAACCCTAGAAGCTAGCCTATGGTATGATTGTTGTAATGGTTGTTCGTCCTACGGACTAAAGCCATCCGGTTTATATAGACACCGGAGAGGGCTAGGGTTACATAGAGTCGGTTACAATGGTAGGAGATCTACATATCCGTATCGCCAAGCTTGCCTTCCACGCCAAGGAAAATCCCATCCGGACACGGGACGAAGTCTTCAATCTTCTATCTTCATAGTCTTGGAGTCCGGCCGATGATGATAGTCCGGCTATCTGGACACCCCCTAGTCCAGGACTCCCTCAGTAGCCCCCGAACCAGGCTTGGAGCGGTACTACCGCTCTGAGAGCGGTACTACCGCTCTGAGAGCGGTACTACCGCTGGAGAGCATCGGCGGTACTACCGCTGTGGTCGCGGTACTTCCGCTAGAGCAGAGCAAAGCATAGCAAGGGGAAAATGGCAGCTCCAGAGATGCGGAAGGAAGGACGACGAGTGAGATAAGGATGTGTACGTGTGATTCCACCCAAGTCTTACCAAAGCGGATCCCCTCTTGATAGTATGGTGACTCCTACGAAACTAGTCCACCAACAACGAAATGAAGGAGCTACATCGTCTTGAATTACAGCACCGAGGGGAGGAAATCGTCTCGTGCCAATGGATGAATCTCTGAAAGAACTAAACGCACACGATTAGTCCGCACAAGCATTGTCATCAATCATCAAAACATATTAGGGATAAATATGCCCTTAGAAATGTCAAAGAAAGTAGCAAAACCCATGATTGCAAGTTGACGAACGGAAAGCAAATTGTATGCAAGGGACTCAACAAGCATGACTTTCTCGATCGTTAGATCATGAGAAATGACAACCTTGTCGAGACCCAATACCTTAGAATGTGATGCATCACCCCACTCGACATTGGTGGGCATAGATGGAATCTTTTGCACGTCCACCACCATGTCCTTGCTCCTGGTCATATGATTAGTTGCTCCACTATCGAGCAACCATGATCCCCCACCGGAAGCAAACACCTACAAGAGATCAATGCTTGGTTTTAGGTACCCATTTAGTAATGGGTCCTTTGATGTTAGTAACAAGGGTCCTGGGAACCCAAATAGACCATTCAATGTACTCATAAGGAGAACCAACAAATTTAGCATAAACATGTCCATCACTAGCACGGCACAACACATATGACGGGTTAAAGTCGCCAGCTTTGTTGGGGAAAATGCTTTTGCCCTTTTGAGCGTCAACCCCCTTCACTTTTTCCTTCTTCTCCTTAGGAGCACCCTCTCCCTCTTTTACAAAAGTTTTCTTGAGAGGAGGAGGACGTTTGGTCTTGTCATTCTTCTTATTCTTGCTCTTGGACTTGGGTGCAAATCCAATTCCTTCCTTGGCCACAACTTCCTTTTGATTGCTCAAGAGGTCGTTGAGGTTCTTCTCACCTTGAATGCATGAAACAAGGCCTTTCTCAAGCTGATCCTTAAACTTGGCATTCTCCTCCACAAGATGCACATGCTCACAACACGGGTTAGTAGCACATGCATTATCAATTAATACCATATGAGGAAAGGTGGCCTTTTCCTTGGTTAGCTTAACTTGGAATTGAGCATGAGACTCTTGGAGGTTAGTGTGAGCACCCTTCAAGACCTTGTGGGCCTTGTCAAGTATCTCAAACTCCTCTTTGAGTCTAGCATGATCAACCCCAAGTTTAGCCTTCTCGGAAGTTAGCACACGAGACACGACAAGAGCATGATCAAGATCTTTCTTTAATTTAGCATGGTCATGGTTGTGTGACTCCTCAAAAGTCAAACGATGCACACGCTCTTCCTCAAGAGCATTAGAGAGATCCGATATCTCATCGGCATAGTCACGACTATGACCTTCCATCTTAGAGATGGTTTCTTCGTGAGCCTCGATCATATCATTGGCCTCACCAAGTTGTTCCAAGAGAGAAACAAAATGCTTCTTGGACTTGCCCTTGAGCTTACTCATAAAAGACTCAAACTCATTCACTTCTTCATTAGACCCCTCATGTTCATCAATGCAATCCTCCACGGAGGAATTAGTAATGATAGTGGTTTTAATGTTGGGGGTTACCTTGTTTGAAGCTTTTGCCATGAGGCATTTGGCGGTGATGTTCTCGTTGGGTGAATCAAAGAGAGACACCCGGGGAGTAGTAGCAATGGCAACAGATGCCATTGCCATTGCTTCTTCATTTTCATCATCATCATCATCCTCTTGGTATTCTTCTTGAACCACCAACCCACGAGTGGGAGTCTTCTTGGCGAAGTTGTTCTTGTTGGAGAAGGACTTGGCTTTGTCTTTTCGGATGAACTTGCCACCATTGTCTTCCCGCTTCTCGTAAGGACAATCCGCAACGAAATGGCTCACATTGCCACAGTTGAAGCAAGTTCTAACTCGTTGCTTGCCCTTGATGCCACTTGAGTTGTTCTTGTTGAAGTTGGGTCTTGAATTCTTCTTGCTCCAAAATTGTCTTGAAGCAAGGGCCATGTGCTCATGGTAATCAAATTTGGTGTCTTCGGGGTTGCTCTCCTCGTCTTCCACTTCTTCCTCTTCTTCCATAATAACCTTGGCCTTCAAAGCAAGGTTGGGCTTCTTTGCCCTTGTAGAATGGAGCACCGCATTGTCGGCGGTCTTGTCCAAGATGCTCATTGCAACGAACTCATCCAACACTTCACTTGAGGTCATGGAGTGGAAGTCCGGTCTTTGAAGAATGACGGAGGACATGGCCTTGTTGTAGGGCATCATGGCCTTGAGGAACTTGCGCTTGATCCAATTGTCATCCGTGTCCTTGCTTCCATGATCTCGGAGTGCGACCGCGAGTGTGGTCACTCTTCGAAAGAGCTCACGAGGTACTTCATCTTCTTTCATTGCAAATTCATCGGCTTCATCTTGCACCACTTCATAGTTGGAGCGTTGAATGCTAGCACTTCCACGATAGAGACCCTCGACACATATCCATGCTTCTCTAGCCATGACATGAGGTCGAAGATGAGGGAGATCTTCGGGAAGGATAGCATCTTGGATGATGAAGAGAGCACTCTCATTGAATTGATTGTCCACGTCTTCTCGAGGGGTGAAGTTGCTTGGGTCATGAGGATAAAAACCTTCTTCAATGATTCTCCAAAGGTTAGTGTTCACATGTTTTAAATGACGCTTGAAGCGATAAACCCAAGAGTCAAAATCTTCATGCTTCTCATATTTAGGAGGAGGACCGGCATGATTCAAATGAGTAGAGGGGATTGACCCTCTATAAATAGGAGGTTCCACATGGGCAAAGATGCCGGTGCCATTTCTACCACTAGTAGAAGGACTCTTTTCATTGTTAGCTTCCCCCTTGTCGGAGGTAGCATCCGTCACCTTGTTAGCGGGATCACCAACTTTCATCGGCGAGGTAGATAGTTTAAGTCCTTCTAGAAATTCAGTAAACATGCTTTTAACCTCGGCCGTCATGGAGGTTTTCAATGTGTCTAAAGCCACATTGAATTCCTCACGTGAGACCGAGGTTCCCCCTTCGGCCGACGACGAGATGGGATTCACACCGGAGTGTTCCTCTGCACCGCCGTTGGTGTCAACCATACTCTTCGGACGGCAAAGTCCTTAATAAAGAGACGATGCTCTGATACCAAGTGAAAGGATCGATATGGTTGACTAGAGGGGGGGAATAGGCAACTAACAATTTTTAGACTTTTCTTTAACCAATTAAACCTTGCAACGAAATAGGTTGTCTAGATGTGCAACTACGTGAACAACCTATATGATGCAAGGACAACAAGCACACTAGCAAGCAATAGATACAACACAAGTAAGCTTGCACAAGTAAAGGAACAAGATAACCAAGAGTGGAGCCAGTGGAGACGAGGATGTGTTACCGAAGTTCCTTCCTTTTAAAGGGAAGTACGTCTCCGTTAGAGCGGTGTGGAGGCACAATGCTCCCCAAGAAGCCATTAGGGCCACCATAATCTCCTCACGCCCTCACACAATGCGAGATGCCGTGATTCCACTATTGGTACCCTTGAAGGCGGCGACCGAACCTTTACAAGCAAGATTGGGGCTATCTCCACAACACTTGGAGGCTCCCAACAACACCACGAAGCTTCACCATGATGGAGTATGGCTTCGAGGTGACCTCAACCGTCTAGGGTGCCCAACACCCAAGAGTAACAAGATCCGCTAGGGATAAGTGGGGAGAATCAAATTTCTCTTGGTGGAAGTGTAGATCTGGGCCTTCTCAACCAATCCCGAGCAAATCAACAAGTTTGATTGGCTAGGGAGAGAGATCGGGCGAAAATGGAGCTTGGAGCAACAATGGAGCTTTGGGGGAAAGAGGTGAGTCAACTTGGAGGAAGAAGACACCTTTATATAGTGGGGGAACAAATCCAACCATTACCCCACTGAGCAGCCCCGCACAGAGCGGTACTACCGCTTGGGCAGGGTGGTACTACCGCTGAGGGCGGTACTACCGCTCTCACCCAGCGGTACTGCCGCGCTGGCGAGGAGATCAGAGACCCAGCCCCAGAGTGGTACTACCGTGGGAGTAGGCGCGGTACTACCGCTTGGAGCGGTACTACCGCCCCTACTACCGCACCTAGTACCGTAAAACCCGACACGAAAAACATCGATCGAGAATCGAAGCGGTACTAGCGTGGAACTGCTGCGGTACTACGACCGAAGTCCTCAAGCGGTACTACCGCTCGGGGGAGCGGTACTACCGCTGGGGAGCGGTACTACCGCTCCAGGAGCAGTACTACCGCTAGAGTGCTTTGGCGGTACTACCGCTGAAGACCGCGGTACTACCGCTGGGGTAGGTCAGGGCAGGAACACAGAAGGAAGAGCTGCTCCATCGAAGCGGGAAGGAAGACATTGGGTGTGAAACGGATGTGTACGTGTTGATTCCACCCTAGCCTTACCAAAGCAGATCCCCTCTTGATAGTACGGTGACTCCTACGAAACTAGTCCACCAACAGAGAGACGAAGGAGCTACACCGTCTTGTAAGACACACCGAGGGGAGGAAATCGTCTCGTGCCAATGGATGAATCTCTGAAAGAACTTAACGCACATGATTAGTCCGCAAAAGCATTCTCATTAATCACCAAAACATCTTGGGGATAAATATGCCCTTACAGCAGCGGCGATGTTTTGTCTGGATCCTGGGGCGGCGGCCCTGGACGGTGGCGGCTGGTGAAGCTAGGGCTTCCCGCGGCGGCATGGCGTGGTGTCCCTGTCCAAGGCGGATCTGTGACGGCAATCTGCTATGGATTGATTCGGATCCGAGACGGCGACGAGCGCGCGGGATCCATCTCGGCGGCTCTCGCAGCTTGGCCAGGCGGGGTGGGATCCCTCCTCCTAGGCTCCAGTGGTGGCACACTCAAGCTGTGGCTGGTGTGCCAGGGCTCCTACGGTGGCACTGTTGTTGCGGTTGGTCGCCGGATCTAGGCGGCTGGATCTGTGGCTTTGAAGGCGGTCGAGACAGTGCACATGTTGTCGGGTGGATTTCTTGGGACGGATTCGGGTGAAAACCTGGTTTTCGGTCAATGGTCGGAGCTGGTGACAACGATGCCCTTATCACTGTTTCCTTTATGAAGGCATCATTGAGGTGTAGATCCCAACTCCACTCAATACCTCCGATGGAAACCCTAGATCAGCTGATCGGATGCTGGCCGCAAGCATGTGTCATTACCCCCTTGGGGGCGGCATTCTTGAAGGTGCACTCGGCTTCACGGGACCAGCGGACCGCATCTTTGGTGGAGCGGTGCTTCATCCTACACATTGATGGCGACGGATCTCGACGGCTTGGCGCAGTGCAGATTCGGAGTTCGATGTGCGAGGATGGACTCGCGCAGGAGAAAGATGATGTCTGGCATCATGGTGACGTCGATGGCAGAGAGACCTGGCATGGTAGATGCAACGGTACATCTCTGAAGATGGATTGGTGGCAGGTGGCTGTGGCAGCCTCATACCCGACATGCGTCCTGGTTGGAGAGTGCGCCGGACTGGTAGGTGCCCCATACTCGGCAAGCGTCCTAGTTGGGACCTCAGGTCTTAGATGTTTAGGTTTGGCTGCGATGTCTGTTTGGTATTAGACCCAGGCTATCAGCGCCCCTTCATCAACTGGATAGGAGTAGCGACAGTTGTTGTTTAGACGGTGGCTTTAGTCCTACTGTTGTATGACTTTGTAAGGTCTTGTGAGTATAATTAATAAAGTGGCCGCATGCACCGCCGAGATGCAGAGGCCGGGGGTCCTCCTCCTTTTTTAAAAAAAAATTGCTGGGGGGGGGGGTTGATTTTCCCACTAGTTGAGCCCCCATGCCATGCCCTTGCCCGCCTCGGCCACCGCGTCCGCCCCGCGCTAGCGCCAGGCCAGGGCCGACGAGGAGCTCGTCCGCGCGCACCCGCCGCCGCTTCTTTAGCCGCGCCGGCGTCGCCGAGGACCCGGCGCCTGAGCCATTCTCCTTCACCAAGTCCCTCCTGACGTGGCCACAAGGTACGCGGGCCGACCGTCGTCCCCATCTTCGTTTTGCCTTTCGCCTCTCTGCATCGCATTATCGTGTGAGTTGAACTTGGCTCTCCCATTGTTGCAGGTGGCGGGTTCATGCGGGGCAGGATCCGCGTGGCCGGATGGGAGCTGGAGCTCACGGCGGCCACGACCTTCGAGAAAATTTGCACTCTGTTGCTGTCGGCGCAGCTGCAGCGTTGCAACGACGCCACCTTCTATCGGTCGGTCGACGTCCTCGAGGGCTTAACCCTGCTCGGCCTCTACTGCCAGCCCAGCAGCCGCCGCCTCCACGGCCACCTCCTCGTCGCCAGGGCCGCCGACCTGCCGCGCTCCACGAAGTCGCCTCTCCGCGCGCCGCGGGACTATGAGCTCGTCTGGGACTTCCGCGCCGCTGCCGATGCCGGTGGCGCCAGCGCGGGCTCTTGCTCCGGCTATGGATCAGTGGTACCGGGCGCTCGGGATCCTCGTCACGACGGCCCCGGCAAGCCGCCGCTCGATGAGGTGGGCTGCGTGCGCGCCGACCTCACCGACGAGTGCGAGCCGCACAGCTCCCTGCTCCACCTGCAACTCACCTCGACATCTCGAGGACCTTGGTGGCCTTGCGCAGTGCGTCACCGGCGTAGGCGCTCCGCGCCTCCTCCTTCCCCTGCGCGGCGGCACACACTACCAGCTCGGTGTCGTCGTAGCTCACCCTCTCCGGCCACACGCCGGTGAGGCGTTCTGCGCGGGCGGGAGTTGGTGGGGGGGGGGAGGAGAAGAGAAGAGAAGAGAGAGCATCACGTGGGTGGGCCCCGGAGGAAAAGTGAGAAGAGAGGGAGTGGGAGGCTGACGATGGGCCCAAAGGCATGCAAAACAGTCTCTCTCCTCCCCAGCTGCCCCCCAGAATCCTGGGTTTGGGTGGGTTCGCCGGTCAAATTTTTGGACAAATCCGGCGCTAATTGAGATCGTGGGGGCGTGAGTGGGGCTTTTTTTGTCCGCCAACGCTGAAAAAGTGCTCCTGGAGACGGGCGGAGATGCAGTGAGAGCGCGTGTGTTCATGACGACCAGCTGTCCGGAATCAGGAGCAGCGAGTCATCAGCGTCTCCGTGAGCACCGTACGCAGCATGCAAGCGCGTGCCCAGTAGAGATTTGTAGGAAAGGTTTGGAGATAGGCTGAGATTGGTGCCACTCAGTTTTTCGAAGGAGTTGGCCTAGCACACTGAGTTGTAGTGTGCCAGTTTTTTCGGTTGCTACGAATCTCAGTTCGTTCGGTCATTTTTTCCGTTTTATTTTTGTCTCCATTTTAATTTTGTTTGTTTTTCATTTTTTTTAAAAATACATATTTCATAATTACTTTATTAATTTTTCAAAGCGTTTATGCACATTTTACAAAGGGTAATGCAGTGTAAATCCCCCGCAAAAAACATGCAGTGTAAATATATTGTTTATACAACTTTCAGAAAATGTTGACAGCATTGCAACAAATATTTTGTGACACGTAAAAACTATTCACGTCTTTGGAACAAAATTACATTATTAAGAAATATTTACGTAATGCACAAAAATATTTGGGTAATTAAAAAGGTTTTCATGAATATCTTCACGTGTTTCAAAAAATGTTCTTCACTTTTTAAAAAATGTGTATACAATATACTAACATTTTCACATAATTTAAAAAATATTTCATATCATTCAGAAAATATATGGTGACATAAAAGAAATGTTCGCGCATTTGAAATTATGCTCATAGTTTTTTTAGATGTATACATAACGTCAAAAATGTTCACATAGTTTATAAACACGGTTCATACAATAAAATTTTATGCTCGATGCATATTTAACAATGTTTTTAGATGTATTTGAGAAAATGATCATCATGCATTTGAGGATTGTTCAATGTGTATCAGAAAAATGATACACGTGTATACGAAAAATGTACAACGTGCATAGAAAAAGGAGGCATCTATTTGAATAAAAAAATGACATGAAGAAACCAATAATTGAACACAAAAAGAGAAACCAAAAAAAGCGCATGAAAGATTTAAAAACCGGTCTATAAAATCTTCGCAAAGCTCTTTAGATGGGCTAGCACAGTAACATGAACGCACTCTAACGGCAACGATAGACCTTGCAGTTGGCAAGAAATAACCTTGGCGCTTGACGGAGCTCTTGTTCACTTTTGTTTCCACGCTCTATGCGCAGCATTGTCCCTACAAAGTGTGCTAAGCCGCCACCTCGTGGTGCTTTCTTTGCTTCGAGCGCTCAGCGATTTTTTATGGCCAGCTTTTCTATTTGATTTTTCTTATGCTAATTTTTAGTTAACTTAACAAATTTGAAAAATCTTCACAAATCATAGAATTTCATTGATTTTAAAATATTCATATATTTAAAACATTGTGAAAGAAAAACTTCCAAGAATTTTAAAAATCTTCAAGAATTTAAAATTGACTGTTTATTTTCAAAATGTCCATGAACTTATAAAGAAGGTCACGAAATGATAGAAAGCCATGAATTTTATATTTTTATGAAATTCAAAAATATTATGAATTTTATAAAATGCTCACATATCATAATTGCTTTTATGTATTTTGAGAAAAGTTTCATATAATTTTAAAAACATGTTCACAGATTTTATAAAAATGTTTATTTATTAAAAACTATTTGTTTAGTTTAGAAATATTTAGATATCTGAAAACTGTTCAACGTGTTTGGAAAAATTGTCATCGTGCACTTGGAAAATGTTCAACGTTCTTTACAAACATCATCGTGTTTCCACAAATATGTTCAATGTGTTTTCTTAAAAATGTTCAACGTTTATTTAAAACATTCCTTGTATATTTTAAAACAATTTCATGTATTTAAATGTTTATGTATTTTGAAAAAATGCTTGTATATTTTAGAAAATAATTATGTATGCGAAAAATGTTCAACGTGATGAGTGGGGTGGGAACAATCTTGAGGAATAAGTAGGGCTACATCTTCTTCGTGTCGTGCCGCTTCGTGCACACCTGCTCAAGTGTCATGGAAGCTGAAATTGCGACGTGTGCAAAAGGCGTTTGCCCTGGCTCTGGAATGGAGCACAGAGCCTGTTATTTTGGAATCGGACTACATTAGTATTGTTGATACGATCCACAACCATGGTCTGAATCGGCCACCGGAGGCAGCTCTTGTGCAAGAGTCCAAGCACCTGCTTCGTACCAATCGTGAATATTTGTTTTGGGGTTGATTGATAATTATAAGTCAATAACAAGAATCCCTTGTCGAAACATAAGTTTAGTAAAACATAATGTCTTTGAGTTGTTTCATAATTTGAGACATACTTCTATTCTATACAATCTTTGGGTGACAGCGGGGCCTCTCTTTCTCCCCTGTGTTGCTCGCACGAGTGACCGGGTGAAACCCTAGCCACCGCTTAACCTCTCCTCCCTCCTATCGCATCTACCCCGCCTCTGCCAGCAGGCACCACCAGGGAAAGCTTAACCGGCCGCGGAGGGGGTGGGACCTCACCTCCCCTTTCGCTCGTTCATCTAAGGTTGGCGTGGGATGACTGGCGCGAGTGGCGGTGTCGTGCTTGTGTTGGGCGACGACCTGGTGGTGATTGTTCAAGTAGGCGGCGTTGGCTTGCTTTGACGGTGCGACAATGGTCTAGGTCGTCTGCTAGCAGCGCGGCGACTATGTGAATCAAGATCTAGCAAGGCATGTTGGCCGAACTCCGGCCAGACCCTTCTGGCTCTGGTGTTTGGACGATGGTGGGCGGTGGGGGAGGGCGTCTCTGGTGAGATTTCTTGGCTGTAGGCGGTCGTCGTCTTGGTTCCCTCGTAGGTGGGCGGGCGGTCGCTGGTGGCCTCTTGTGGTTTTGAGCCGGCTTGTGTGGTGGGGGGACACAAGGGTGTCCGGTGGGCAGGTTTGTCAGGATTAATCTTGTCACTTGTGTCTGCATGTTTACTTTCCTTACTCATCTAGCATAGATTAGGGAGTAGATAGTCAGCGGAGCTTCAATGAAGATGTGTGGAGAAGGCGAGATGCCAGACGGCCGTGAGATACCGCGAGTCCGGCGAGATGCCGATGGCGGCGTGACACCGCGGTGCCGCGCGAGGCGGCAAGGTCGTGTGATACGGCACACACGTAGATGGCTGAAGCAAGACTGGCCGGCTGGACGGTGAGTTAGTTTGCATGAATGGAGTCGTCGTTAGCTGCATGTATAGGTTGGTTAGTGGGCTAGCTAAAAGGTCGGTCATGTAGCCGTGCATGCGTTGAGTCTGTTTGTGCATGACCTAGTGTAGATTAGTTAGCAGGTGATGCATATCCTGGAGAGATTCTAGGAGGAGATGGTGTTATGCCGACGTGTGTAGGATAGTGGCCGAGTGCGTCGGTCAGCCTAGTGTGTGCGTGCGTGAGTTAGTGGCTAGGTGTGAAGTCATTTGTACTGCCTATTTAAGTTCAACAAATGAATGAGAAGGGAGGCCATGAGGGCTGGGAAAATACACAATGTAGTCTCTTGTTCCACCAAGGAGGAGAGCCTCCCAGCAAAGCACCAGCTGGTCTTCTCCTTGGTTGCGCGTGTGTGTAGAGTTTCATGTGTGTGTGTGTGTGTGTGTGTGTGTGTGTGTGTGTGTGTGTGTGTGTGTGTGTGTGTGTTCTTGTGCTCTTGTGAGAAGAAGAGAGAAACAACCAGAGAAAGAGAGAGGGAGCTGTGAGAGGCAGCACCAAGGTAGAAGAAGAGCGGCGCTGCGAGGAGGCGGCACCAACAAGGTTGGCTGGAGGGATGGGAGGTTCCGACGTTGGTTGAGCGACCCGTCGCTAGTGTGGGGTCGCCATTCGTGGATGTGATCCGCTCCTCCTCCTCCCACTTTCCTTCGTCGAGTGTGTGCTGGCTCAGATCTGACGATGTTCACGACAAGGTGGTCATTGGCGGCTATGTCTGTTGGGGGCTACTGTTTGGGCCAAATCCGAGGCCTTTGTATGACCTCAACATTGTATGGATGCATGGTGGTGGCCCTGGCGGCGAGGGATGCAATGTTCATGGTTGGAGCACCCATCTCAGGTTCGGGCTGGATGCCATATTCAAACGGATGGCATGGTCGTTATTTTATGTCATGGCATGGCGGCGATGCTGCAGGTACCTTGTCGTGTGAAGAGACCCTGGTTTGGCAGAGTCGTGTGAGCGTTGGGGTGCATAACTTGGCGGTTTTTACCAGACCGAACACGGCGGTGTATGCGGGCATCGTTACCTTCTTGAAGGCTCCGTCATGGTCGCTCCTTGTCCTTGATGTTGCTCCGGGTGAAAACTTGATCCTCATGATCTGGTAGCACTCCGGTTTTGTATCCTTCTTGCAGGCACCGCTTTAGAGTACATGCTTTGTCGATGTCCGGCTTCACCTCTTCACAATTGCTAGCTCACGGTGGAGGTCACCATCGACTCCAAGCTGTTCTTTTTGGTCCATCTCTAGTGTGCTTGTTGGTCCATCGGGGGGTGTTATTGTTCCTCAGCACATTCGCATCTTGCCTTGGGTGTGTTGTGTGTGTTAATGACGTCTTGTATGTGGTTGCATGTATGTTGATCGTTGCGGGCAAAAGACTTTATTATAAGGACTTTGCTAATTTCCACCCAGTTGGAAGTTAAGCAACAAATCCGCACAATTTTTTTCCTTTCCTAATTTGCATGCATGCATTAGCTTCATCTTATTTTTTTTCTCGGCGTGTCCACTCTCTACTACTAGCAGTTAATTAGCAGCTACTAATCATATACATGCAGACAAAATGAAATTGATGATGTCATCAAAGATTCTTCCCAATGCGAAAATTCAAAATATTTTGTAGCTCAAACCGTCGCTCCGATTGAAAAACCGTTTTCATATAAAAGATTCGTCGCGAGAAGATCTTTGAAACAAGATCCTATATTAATATGTTTCGATGACTTTTTTTTCGGGTCAAAAGTTATCAGGCTCACGCTAAGTAAGTTATCACGTCTCTGGCTCATAAGTTACCATCTTGTTTATATAGAAATTACTCGGGCATAAAAATGGTCAACCAACCTTCTTTCAAGGTGCAAATTAACCCGAGAAAATAAATAGGTGATGTCATCCTAGATTCCCCCCTATTTCAATACTTCAAAATGTTTTGTAGCTCACCGTTGACCTTATTAAAAATCCGTTTTCACATAAAAGATTTGTTGCGACGAGACCTTCGAAACTAGATCACATATTGATATGTCTCGACGACTAGTTTTCGGATCCAAAGTTACCGGGCCCATACTAAGTACGTTATCACGTATGTGATAACTAAGTTACATCTTATTTATGCTGAAATTATCGGGGGATAAAAATGATCCTTCTACCTTCTTCCCATGTGAAAATGAATTAGAGGACAAAAAAGTTGATGTCATCTTAGATTTTCCTCTATTTTAAAACTTCAAAATGTTTTGTAGTTCAAACCGCCGGTCCAGTCGAAAAACCATTTTCACATAAAAAATCCGTCCTGACGAGAGCCTCCAAACTAGATCGCATGTTGGTATGTTACGACGACTTTTTTCAAATCAAAAGTTACCACTAAGGGGCTAAGTAATTTATCATGATTGTGCTACATATGTTACCATATTGCTTACACGGATATTACCGGGGCATAAACCTAGTTTCTCTAACCTCCTTATCATCTTAGGTTAAAGTTACAACGGTGTTTGTGCGTGAGTTATCACGTATACAATGCCTATATTACCAAACTATTTACACAAATGTTATCGGGGTATGTTTTTAAACAACCCCATCGCCAAAGTTATCAGGA